>NW_024870997.1:600000-985000 GCF_019054845.1 Dipodomys spectabilis
TCTTGAGACCCCTGTCCAACTTCAGTGCCAACTAAGCCAGAATAGAGCCGTGTAACTCTTGTGGTAGAGGGTTAGCCTTGAGCAAAAGCAGCTCATGGGCTGTGCCCAGATCCTGAGTTCAAGGTTTGGGACTGACAACAAACAGACATACACAAGAATCTATGCAACCATTGACTAAAGCAGGTCATCCTCTTGTGCCCAACTGAATTGGACATAGTTCCCAGAGAAAGTGGTTGGGGAGTTGCTGTCATCTTGACTCTGCACATGCTGCCTGCATCACAGGATTCTGGCCACAATCCCATTCTTTCATGTTTCTTTCTGACCAATCGAATACAAGAATTGTGGCCATGCCCACATTCCATGCTGCCCTGTACCCCCGGGATTCCCTCGGTTGGTCGTCACCACTACCAGCAGTTGAAGAAGGTAGTGGTGGCTGAGTTGTGAGCAAGAGACTTGAAGCTACTTTGGAGTAGGAAATTGATGTGCCCTCCTGCTTCCCAGCCCCCTCCTTTGCTTCCTCCAAGGCACCACATTTCAAACCTCAGGTGGCGGCAAGCTTCTTGTAAGCTTGCAACCATGACCTGGTCCCGGCCCCTGGTCCTCTGCTCTGGACTTAAGTGTCTGCAATGCCCCCTCCATTGCTGCTCACTCCACCAGGAGCATCAGCCAATAAATCCTCCCAGCAGCACAAGTGAGTGGCCGCCCAGTGGGCCTGCACCCTGCGACACTCGTACCTGGAGACCCCCCCCCAGGTCCCAGACTTGCACCTCCATCACACCCAACAGCCAACAGTCCAGCCAGGGCTCTGCCACTAATGCGCCAAAAGGGTAGGGGGTGGGTGTCAACCCGGGGATCCCACCCCCATCCCTAGCGGCCAATGTCCCAGGAAAAGGGCAGATGTAATGATAGGTGAAGACAGGGTGCCACATCGTCCCTGGCCTAGAGCAGTGGAAGCCACAGAGCCATGCACCCTTTTTCTCCCTAGTGGGAACTTGGTGGCTTTAGTCAAAGGTGGGGAGCAGCACTTCCACACCTGCCTTCTCTGGTCTTTTTTTTTCTGGGCATGAAGGTTGTTGGATGCATAAGATAGACCCCCCCCCCATTGCTGTGTGAGCCCTTGTCTTCTGTGCTTGGTCATCCTTTCACCTGAAGAGGGTCCCAGAAAAGCCCAGGAGGGAGGTGAAGGGCGCTGGGGGTCAAAGCAGAAGGTGAATATCTGGGAGGAATACCCCAACCCCGCTCACACACACACCCGGCCTGTTCCCCTACCCCTCAGCTGTCAACAGTTCTCACAGGATCATCACCAGCTCTGCCAGCATGTGCTGGTGCTCTTGTTCCATTTGATTTCCTCGTCCTCCCCAAGAATCCACCAATTAGCCCAGGAGCATGTAGGTTAGAAGTAAGGAGTATGTCGATGTATGTAGCACTAGGACTCCATCCATTTCCCCCCACCCCTGGTCAGACACCCCTCTGAGGTCATGACCCTCTGCTAGTTTCCTTTCCCAGGCTCTGAGGAGACACCTGTCTCAGGACTCCTTCACCCAGCATCCTGGCCTAGGGTTTTGGTGAATGTGGAGTCAAGGCTGGTTGTTCCCAAGGGGGAGGATCTGGCCCTGGAGAAAGGGAGAGGCTTGGTGGTGCTGTTTCATTTGAGTGGTGCTCCCCTTGGGTGGGAGCCCCTGGTTCTCTCAAGGGAACCTCCATGCTCCAGCTTGTACATTGTGCCAGATGAGGAACGAACAGAGGCACTTCTCTGAGTCATGTGTGTGTGTGTGTGTGTGTGTGTGTATGTGTGTTTGTGTGTGTGTGTGTGTGTGTGTGTGTGTGTGTGCATTAGAGAGAGAGACAGAGACAGAGAGAGGGGGAAAGAGAGAGAGAGGGAAAGAGAGAGAGATCATCTTTCTACTTGTACATCCTGACAGTGCTCAGGTGAGTGATCATTTGGCAAATTTCAGGTGCTGCATGGATGAGTCTTCTGTCACCAGTCGGGATTTGTGTGTGTGTAGAAGTGGGTTGCAACAAAGATAGTCGGACCCTTTGGTAACTTTTCCTATCTTTGGGGGCTTCATGGCTGAGGTCTAGGGGCCTTGAAGGGTAAGGTGCTTGAAGGGGATTTATCACCATTAAATTACAAGACCAAGGGATTTGTGTGCCCTGGAGCTGTCTACTCCCTTGGGCCTGGTTGGTGGCAGTGGGAGCTTGGGAGGACCTGGGGGTGTGTCCCACAGGGGGTGGTTTCCCAGGGGGACAGATTGTGTAGCCAGAACTTAGTAAGGATGTGCACCCTGCGAGTATGGAGTGCACCAGCATAGGTCAGACTCCGGGTCTTCTCACCATGATGTCTGATGGGTGACGCCAAACCTATTTTAAATCTTGATCTGTGGCCTTCAGATCTCAGACTCCTGAGTAGCTAGGATTATAGGCATGAGCATCTGGCACTGGGCCTCGGATTCTTTTTGGTATATTAGGGTTTGAACTCAAGGCCTTATGCTTGCCAGTCAGGTCTTCCACCATGTGAGCCAAGCCTTTCTGGGCTTTTCCAAGATAAAGACAAAATATATGGTCAGGCTGGGCTGCATCATGATCCTCCTATCTGTGACCGGCATGCTCCACCAGGCCTGGTCCTCTGTAGTTGGGATAGTAGACATGTAGCACCACGTTCAGGCATCGGTTTAGATGGATTATCTCAAACTCTTACTGCACAGCAGCCAATTCTTGACCACAGGCTAAGCCCTGTGTTAGGCCTCAAACATTGGACCGCAGTCTCCTCTTGGGACAATTGTGAGGCAACAAGGGATTTATACAGAGGGATCTCTGGCATAGGGCACAGAGGAAGTGGCCATCAAATATGGTTCTTGGCAATTCTGTGAGCAAATGAAAGGAAGATACCTGGAAAAGGCTCAGGTGGGGCCTGTTATTAATCGTGGAACAGTTGAGGGATTGTGAAACAAAACATAGCTCTCTTTCATCCTTACCTTATCCCCATAAGGAAGGGGATCCTTCCCTGTGTTCAGTTTTGCAGCTGGTGATTCAGAGGCAAGGAGAAGCCAGGTGACATACTCATGATCTCCAGTTCACAAGAAGCTTGGCCTGACTTCTCTGCCATGCTCCCTAGTACAATGAGTGTTATTATTGTCAAGAAGTCCAATTCTTATCAGTCTGGGTCTTGAACTATGGTCCTGGGCGCTGTCCCCAAGCTCCTCAGATCAAGGCTCGCACTCTACTACTTAAGCCACAGTGCCGCTTCCAGTTTTTTCGTGCTTCTTTGGAGATAAGAGTCTCGGGCTGGCTGTGAACCATGATTCTCATATCTCAGCCTCCTGTGTAGTTAGGATTAGAGGTCTGAGCCATGGGCACCCGGCTTAAGTGTACTTCTGACTTTCTCTCTCTCACACACAGGAAATGGTTTAATGCGTGCTGGAGGAAGTGGCCCAGCGTCCCCATGTGGCTGGAACCCAAGGTGGCCCTCTCATTCTGGAGGTAGGCTGTGGGTTAAGAGCTGTCTTGCTCAGCCTTTTGAACCAGCTCCACGAGGTAAGCCCCTCTGTGCCCTGGCTAGACCATGACGGTTATTCATTGTCCATCCAGCCTTACTGGACTTAGTACTGTTTTGTATGTCATTTTCTACCACCTGGCCAAAATTATGATACATAGTTATAGAATGAAAATGTAATGTCATCTTAAGAAAGTCATTTAGGGCTGGGAATGTGACTTCATGGTGTGGTGATTGCCTAGCATGCATGAGCCCCTGGGTTCAATTCATCACAGAAAAACACTGAAAGTGGTGCTGTCCCCAAGTGGTAGAGTGGTGGCTTTGAGCAAAAAAAAAATAAAAAATCTCAGGAATAATTCCCTAGCCCTGAGTTTAAGCTCCCTGGACTATCAAAAGCAAAACAAAACAGTTAGTAAATACAAAATAAAGAAACATACTTGGAATATATAATTGCTCCTTCCATATGGATACCTGAAAACAGTCCCTAATTCATGCATTTTGCCTATATTAGGATACTGTGTTGAACAAAAATGGTTTGTTCATTAGATCACTGCAGTTAATGCCAAGAATGTACTTAGATGTGAAGTGAAGATGAATTCTGGAAATTCAAAGATTCCAGGCTTTTGAGTGGTCACTGCTAATCACAGAGAAGGCTAGTCTAAGTGAGATTTGGAAATCTTTTTGGTCAGTCATGGCACCAAAATGGCATAGGCTAATTAACAGTTGTGATAGAAGAGAAGGAATAACTCCAGATGGAATGAATAAATGATAGTAACTAACGTATACCAGAAACTGTTCTAGGGAAATATTTTTGGTTATTGAAGAACTAGTTATCAACTAGGCTTATACCTCATTGCCTTTAACATTCTAAATCTCTTAGGCTACTTCTTAATATCTGTGTGATAAATGTATCTACTTCTATGCTGTTCTTTCATACCTGATCTCCTTTGCTTTCTAAATATCTCAGTCTTTATATATTACTCTATGAATATTGCCTAACACTAAATAACACCTACACAGATGGCATAGGATGCTAATGTAAGAGTCCCATAGCTCATGAGTCATTTTTCCACATGGAAAAATGAGGACATATTTATTCCTACCCCAATTTTTCTGAAAAGCTGCAATGTCATCAAATTTCCATTCTTTGTCTACATAGTGTCATTAAGTACACATAAATGCAAATATGAGCCAGGTGCTGGTAGCTCAAGCCTGTAATCCTAGCTACTCAGAAGGATGAGACCAGAGGATTGTGGTTCAAAGCAAGCCTTGTAAGGAAAGTCCATGAGACCCTTATCTTCAATTAATCACAGGAAACCCAGAAGTGGTGCTGTAGCTAAAGTGATAGAGTGCTCAACTTGAGATGAAGAGGTGAGGGACAGCGCCCAGGATCAGAGTGAAAGCTCCATGACCAACAAAAAAGTGCAAATATGACTTTCAGTTTCCCCAAATGGAATGACAAGGTCAATAGTAATCTTTCCAAGCATAAAAAATAATTCCAAAATGATTCAGTACACCTACTTTTGCTGAGTTATTTAAGTTATGGCTTCTTTGCTGGGCATATTCTCTTCTTTTAAAAATTGTCAAATATTAGCTTTATAATAAACTTCATCTAATATTTCTTTTTTCAAAAGAGAAGTCCATACTGTTGGTCTCACTAGGCTTTCTTACTGTCTTAGTTCAAAGCCAACCCAGACAGAAAAGTCTGTCAAACTCTTATCTGTAAATAAACACTAAAAAAGCCTGAAATGGAGTTTTGGCTCAAGCAGTAGAGTACTATCTTGGAGGATAGGTGGGCAAGAAAGACAACTGTTCAGGGACAGAGTCCAGCCTCTGGGTTCAAGCCCCAGAACTAGGACAAACTAAACAAACAAGCAAACAAAAACAACCCCCGATATTTCTTTGGGACTCTCCTTAAAGGGAAACTGGTCTGAGAAGAGGCTGCTTGTGTGGATCATACTCACAGGATCCTGCTATTTTGGAATTCTTATTGCTATGGAGAACTTAGGAGAAGACTAAAGGAATTGATAACTGACTCCTGCAAAAAGAGAATCATCTCAGGGGTGAAATATACATCCATAAGACACTTTTAAACCTCCATGTCTTTGATTCTTTGCAGCAGAACAATTTTAAAACAATGTTATTAAGGGCTGGGAATGTGGTTCAGCGGTAGAGTACTTGCCTTGCATGCATGAAGCCCTGATTTCTCAGTACCACATAAACAGAAAAAGTCAGAAATGGCGCTGTGGTTCAAGTAGTAGAGCACTATCCTTGAGCTGAAGAGCTGAGGGAGAGTGCCTAGGCCCAGAGTTAAGGCCACACAATTGGCAAAAACAAATACAAACTAACTAAAAAAACAACAATGTTAATTCCTTTTATTCTATGTTGGCCTTCACATGGCACATTATTATCTTTTGTAATACTCTCAACTAGAGGTTTATAGACAATTTTATATGAATAAAAAACACACTGGAAAAAGCAAGGGACAGAGTTTCCTTCAAGCCTTGGGATTCTTTTCTTGTACAGTAAAAAGGAATGCAGAAGTTAATTTGAACTGTATCATTCCTCTATGTTCAATTCCTCTCCTAGGCTCAGTTTCCACAAAGTCCAGTAACAATCATTGGTGCTTCTTGAGGTCTAAGGAATGTTTTCGGGCTTCATTGAACTAACACTAGGACACTTTTGGGCATGAGGTAACAGGTGTTTCAGAGACAACTTAGAGAAAATATAAAATTTATATTGCTTATAAATACATTATCCATGAGTACATTTAGTTCAAACTTCATAATTGCTCTGCAAATTAAGCCAAATTTTAAGTGGGAAGAATGTCCTCAGATCATTCTTTTTTTGAGTATATGTGCTGTGCATTATTTCCCTAGTGCACATGAGTTAACAGTAAGAGAAACATTTGCAATAATAGGAGAAAGAGAAGTTCCGTGTTTAAGTATAAGGGTTCAATACACTATAGAAGACTACAAATAAGACAACATCGAAACAATAAAGCCAAGTCCAGTATGTAGATTTATGGGAGTGTTCCTAAGTGGAACATGAAGTATGAGGCCTTTCCCTTTCTAAATCACGCTTGCTAATCACACAAATTTTTAAAAAGTAGAATGGAAGAATAATTCTGGTTCCAATTCAAGTCAACTATAAGGGCATGGATTTAACTGGAAAAAAAGTCCATCTTGAGAGAGCAGGGATTATAATAGTAATGAACTAGTGGCTAAGATCGCATTTATTTTTCTTTACTTGCATTTTGTTGTTGTTGTTTGTCTTGGCACTTGAACTCTGGGCCTGGGCGCTGTCTCTCTGCTATTCAGCTCAAGGCTACTGTTCTACCACTTGAGCCACAGTGCCACTTCCAGTTTTCTTGTAGTTAATTGGAGAAAAGAGTCTCTTGGACTTTCCTACCTGGGCTGGCTTTGAACCCCAATCCTCAGATCTCTCCACCACCTGGCTTAAGATCACATTTCTAACAGTGTACACTCAGCATATGCAATGTGTATGTTCATCTATCTTTCTATGAAAATTTGAGTTAAAAATCTGGACTACAGCTTAGGCTTTTCACTCACAAAAATGTTTGTAGTTTAAAAGTTGATACTTCTGGAGAAATAAAACCTAAAAATGTAAAGGAATCTGGGAAGTTCAGTTTGCATGCAGCCTGAGCCGAACAGTCTTTGCCACACTACCAGCCAAAACCTGGATTGGAAGAATGTCTCAGGTGATAGAATACCAGTCATGAACAAGATTGATGAATAAGAGCTTGAGGCTTTTGCATACATACATACAAACACACACATACACACAGAGGCACTTATATGTGCACACACAAATACACAAATGAAACAACTCTTACAATATTTAGAAAAGTTTTAAAAAAGCAATAGAAAATATGTCCTGAGTAAGAATTAAGAGATAAATTTTAATATTAGAAAGTCCTCAAGTGAACTTTCTTCAAAAAAGTTTGAGACTATTACATAGGTAGGGACGAGAGATAGTAAGAGAGTCAAGTAATTATTATTAAAAGGATCAAATGAATCAGAGATACCAGCAGGTGCATCTGAAAATGATCATATCCTGTGTCAAATTTAGAAGATCTTTGAAAATAGTACATAAACACTCTGAGCAGTCAGTCTACTGGATAATATCATTGGAGAAGTTCAGATTTGCTAGTCTATGTCTAGATTAAATAAACCAACAAACCATGGCAAGGCAATGTGATACAAGCCTGGAATTCTAGCACTCAGACTAAGGCAGGAGATTAGAGAGTAGAATTAAATAGCGATACCTTCCCTGGAACAGGTAGTATAATTTTGGCTAATCAAACATACGAAACAACAAGAAACGAATACACAGTTGCAAGTTTGGGCTAATTTTGTCATTATGTTTTGAAAAGTCAACTTTCCTATTGAAATGTAACTAGTGTATAATCTTCAGTTGTGTTTTAAATGCTCTCTTCATTACAGAATATTCCCAGATTCAAAATGGCTCATGATTCCCATCCAAAATTTGAAAAAGTAAGTAAGCATCATTCTGTTGGATTCTAAAGAAATGAGGAAGGATTACAAAATCTTAAATCTAGAGAAATAGCAAAGTTCATCAAATGCAGGACTTTGTAGATATTTCTAAATTGGAATTTAGAGTTAACATAAATATTTTAGTTTTGTTTGTAATTTAATATTTTATAGGATACTACAAAATTCTTTTTAAGTAGAGGGTTTAATTGACAAATTTACAAATGTTTCTGGCATTCTATTTGCCTAGAATATGCTTTCAAAAGAGTTATAATTAGATCTTAGTTAATAGATAATTCCAACAGTTCATGTATAAGCTGATAATGTAAATAATCTAGACAGAGTTGCCAACAAATCAATATTAATTTATAAATATAGAAAAAATTGCAATTTTTGAGGGTTTTGTATGACATTGTATGAAGAGAATAATTGTGTGACATCTTCTTTCTTCTACCTATATGTAACACAGGAAGCAAGTTCCTTAATTACGTGCCTCTGTATACAATGAGAAAAATGCTACATTTGGGATTTGTTTTTGTTTTATTGGTTTGTCCTAGGGCTTGAGATCTGGGCCTGGAAACTGTCTCTGAGCCTGTTTATACTCAAGGATCGTGCGCTACCACTTCAATCTCAGTGCCACTTGTGTCTGACTTTTTCTGAGTTTATTGGAGATTTCAACCATAATCTTCTGACCTTAGCATCCTGAATATCTGTGATAGTTTAAAAAAGTATAAATATAAATAACATTTGCAAGTGTTCTCATCTCAAGAATCTCACTAGGGGAAAAATGATGCAACCCAGTTTATTGTAGTATTCTTTCCAGAACAAGGAGAGCAACACATTATCAGAGGTGTAGTATTTTTCACAATAGAGATAAGCTATTCATGATGTGAATTAAGGGAATTTTAAGGTGCACTTTATAAGTTGGAAACTATTGGACTAGGATGACTCTATGGCATAAATCCTGGGATTGATGGTCATAGAAATAATAGCTTACTCTGATAAAATTTGCTTACTCTTGAAGAATTAATTACAGAAGCTTCATAATTTTTTCCTCTACCAGAATGTGGCTATTTTTCTGTTGACTTCTCAATTTGTAACACTCCATTGGAAACTGCATCTATTGCAAAATTACATAACATGCAAACAGGTACTGTTTTGAATCTCTCAGATATGGAATGTTCAGAATTTGAAAATGAGTATTTATTAGTCATAGGAGTTTTGAGGAACACATATATTCTGTCCTCTTAACAACTTATTTACTTTTAAAACTTATGGGTTTCCATAGAATTAAACTGTTTTCGGTTTTAGTATGAGAAAGTACTAAATTTACTCTTTTTTCAAAATATTGGCAAGTTTATTGTGAAAATATTGTCTAGTTGGATAACATTCAAGTTGATGACTCTCTGATAAAAAAGGAGTAATCGATTCAAATTAGATGCCAAATAGTATTGATTTTTAAAAAGTTGCTACATAAAATAAAGAATAATATTTACTATACAATACAGTGAAATTATATTTTATGCAGCTTATTTTTTAATTTAATTTTATTGTCAAATTGATGTACAATGGGGTTACAGTAATTGTAAGGTAGTGAATACATAACTTTTCAAACTTGTTACCCCCTTTCATTTTTCTCACAGTTTTCTTTCACCTCAATACTCCTCACAAGTTGTAATGTACATTTCCAACATATTGTCTTGTGAGTAATGCTATTGCATTGTCTTGCTCTTTGTCCTTTGTGTCGCCATTTTGTTGTTCCTGTTCCCTTCCCTAATTAAGGTAAATGTATACACAATACACAGGCTACCAAAATCAAATAGAGGCGGGGACAAACCATAGGGGGAAAACCCCAAAGAAAATAGAAATCATATAGTACATTAAAAACAACTGCAAACAAAATCTCTGTATTCATATCTTGGAGTTCATTTTGCTCAGCATCAGCTTATATGTTCATATATACACATAAAGCCACAGGAAAATAATAGTTGCATGGACACTATATCATGTGAACAACATGTTACAGTTTTTGATGTTAAAGGTTGAATTAGGTTTGGGGAAAACGTGATTTTGATAAAGGAATTTCAAAAGAGTTTAAAAATTATGACAGGCATATTTTAATTGTTCAAACTTTTTAACAACTTAGCCTATTAAGAAAATTGCCTGGGAAAATAGGTTTTCATGCAAAGAAACTATGGAGACTTAGTTGAGAGGGAGAAAAGTGGGTAAAAATAGCTCATTTTCACACTAAACAAACTTCAGAAACCTTACTGTAAATCCTGTAGGTTCCCTTGAGAATTGTCCTTACCCAGGAAATATACTCTCACTGTGTGAAATTCAAAGTTCTTAAAAAAAACTTAGACATCAAAATTTGTGAATTGAACTTTAATTACCAAAATTATTCTTTGAAAAAGATAATTTGAGTCAAAATATTTAGGCAGAAAGTGCCCTCCAAAATGAAAGAAGGTATTGGGTTCACACTTTTCTGTTTGTAACACTTTCCCCAATGTCTTTGCACGTGAAGCACTGAAACACAGAAAAAAAATCTGATTGGATACTCCAATGATTACACATTTATAAGCAGCTCACAAAAATAATATCCTTATCAACATGAGGTAGTGAAGACTTCTCATTACATAAGCCAAAAAGTTTGGGATCAGAAAAGAATTGAGAAAATTGAAAGGGTAAGCAAACAATGTTCTTACAAGCCCTATCTAAGCATATTGACTTCAGCAGTGGAGGGAGGCCAGAAATTTTGATATAGATTGTCTTAATATTTTTGCTACCTAAAGTGATTTTACAGAGCCTATATGGCTCACTGCAATGCAGAATAGACTGAATGAAGACAGGAAAATAAATTCTATGTTCAAATGAGGCAACTTCAAAGAGTTTTAAAAGAGAAACCATGAAGATATAGCGGGGCAGGGTGAGGAGGAGATCTTTTAGACTTTCAGCTTCACTGGACTTGAGGCCAAGAAGCTGTGCTTAATTGGAAATTAGGCAAGAGCTAAGAGGAGGACATAGATTTAGGACATAGAAGCATTGTCCTTTGTAACAGACACTGTCACCCAGGGTATGGATCATTTAACTCTATTATTTTCCATACATCTTGCTGAGCAAGTGCAAGACTAAGAGAAAAATAATCTATTGAAATAATTTTGCAAAGAATAACTTCACTGATCCTGATATGGTATCTAAGGAGAGACCTAAGAGAGAACATAAAAATGGAGTATACTTTGGTTTCGTCTAAGCATCTTCTTAGCAAAATATACCTTTGAGGTTAGAAGTGATTGAACCAAAAAGTAGATGGAGTACTTGTTTTTGTGGCACTTTAGACACAAGTAGACTTTCAATGTAAAAGAAAAAAGTATAGCTAAATATTTGTGATCACAGCTTCTTGGACCTGTTGTTTGGAGACAAAGTTTTACATTAGAGTTTGTCCTCATTAACATAGACGTTGGGTTTTCGTGGCAACCAAATGCAAAGGTGAAGTTTAATGGGCTCTTTTAGACAAGTAAACAGCATGGTATAAAAAATGGCAAATAATATTTAGTAAATTAGTTTGGTTAATTATTTTGCCAGAACAAAGAATGAAAGATATAATTCAAAATCACTTGACTTACATTCCTCAATACAATAAAGGCTGTATATGACAAACCTACACCCAGCATTATACTCAATGGTGAAAAACTAAAGCCATTTCCTCTTAACTCAGGAACAAGACAAGGATGCCCACTCTCTCCACTTCTCTTCAATCTAATATTAGAATGCCTAGCTACAGCAATAAGACAAGATGCAGACATAAAGGGGATCCAAATAGGGAAAAAGAAATAAAACTCTCCCTCTTTGCAGATGACATGATCTTGTATTTAAAGAATCCCATAGACTCCACTCCCAAATTACTCAAGCTGATCCAAAACTTTGGCAAAGTAGCAGGTTATAAAATTAACCCCCCAAAATCAATGGCTTTTCTCTATGCCAACAATGAGAAAAGTGTGGCTGAAATTAGGAAAGCAACTCCATTTGTAATAGCCCCACAAAAAATAAAATACCTAGGAATTAACTTAACTAAAGAAGTGAAGGACCTCTATGATGAAAACTTTAAAATCTTGAAAAAGGAAATCAACACAGAACTTAAAAATTGGCAAAACCTCCCATGCTCCTGGATTGGAAAGATTAACATCATGAAAATGGCAATACCTCCCAAGGCTATCTACAAATTCAACGCAATACCTATCAAAATTCCAACCTCATTCTTCAAGGAAATAGAAGATGCAATCCAAAAATTCATATGGAACAATAAAACACCCTGAATAGCAAAAACGATCCTCAACGGAAAGAACACTGCTGGAGGAATATCTATACCAAATTTCAAACTCTACTATAAAGCCATAGTAATCAAAACAGCTTGGTATTGGCATAAGAACAGACCTCAAGACCAATGGAATACAATTGAAAACCCAGAAATAAACATACAGACCTATAGCCATCTAATCTTCCATAAGGGAGCTAAGACAATAGAATGGAAGAAAGACAGCCTCTTCAGTAAATGGTGCTGGCAAAATTGGTTAGCTACTTGTAGAAAACTAAAGGTAGATCCTTACATATCACCCTGCAGCAGAATCAACTCCAAATGGATCAAAGACCTTGAACTCAAAGCAGACACTGTGAAAATATTACAGGATGGAATAGGAGAAACCATAGGTCTCCTTGGCTCAGGCCGAAATTTTCTGAATAGAGACCCAGAAACACAACAAATCAAAGAAAGGTTGGACAAATGGGATTGCATAAAGTTGCAGAGCTTCTGCAGGGCAAATGATATAGCTAGCAAGATCAATAGAAAGCCCACGGATTGGGAGAAGATCTTTAATAGCCATACAACGGACAAGGGTCTCATATCTAAAATATACTTGGAACTCAAAAAATTATATCCCCCAACAACAAATCCTCAAAGAAACAACTGTCCAATAAATAAGTAGGCGAAAGGCTTAAAGAGAAACTTCTCTGAAGAAGAAAGAAGGATGGCCAATAGACACATGAAGAAAGGTTCAACATCCCTAGGCATAAAAGTAATGCAAATCAAAACAACATTGAGATATCAAGAACTCTAACAACAACAGATGCTGGAGGGGATGTGGACAGAAAGGAACCTTACTTCATTGTTGGTGGGAATGTAAACTTGTTCAACCACTTTGGAAAGCAGTATGGAGGTTCCTCAAAAGACTTCACATAGAACTCCTCTATGACCCACCAATCCCACTTTTGGGCATTTACCCAAATGTTTACAAACAAGACCACACTAAAGCTACCAGCACAACTATGTTTATTGCAGCATTATTTACCATAGCAAAGATATAGAACCAACCCAGATGCCCCTCAGTAGATGAATGGATCAAGAAAATGTGGTATATATACACAATGGAATTCTATGCCTCCATCAGAAATAATGACATTGCCAGATTTGTTAGGAAATGGAAAAACTTGGAAAAAATTATATTAAGTGAAGTAAGCCAGGCCCAGAGAAACATAGTTCCCATGGTTTCCCTTATTTGCAATATCTAGTATATGTATGAGTCAAGCGGAAAAGGTCAGATAATATGATGTCAGGAAAATGAACCCTTAGATATATATTTTAATGTTTTTTTCTTTCATGCATATGTTTCTAAGGTATTTATAAGATTATCTCATTGTTGCTTTGTGTATCCCTCCGCCACAGTATAACCCCTGCTTTCTCTATATTTGATGTCAGTATAACTTGTGGAGGACATGGGGAAAAACCAGTTGTTTAAGGATACAGATGGACCTGTTGCAATAATGAGAAGTACAAGTTGTCATGTCCAAAAGAGCTTTACAATGTCGGTGCGGGGCGGTGGGAAAGGGGAGGAAGGAGAAGGATTGGGATTGGGGGGGAGGGGGGAGGCTGGGAAGGGATGTGAAGGGTAAACAAAGGAGGAGGCTGGAATGCTTGGTAAGAAATGTACGCATTATCCTACCCATGTAATTGTAACCCCTCTGTACAGTATGTCCACAAATAAAATTAAACTAAATTAAAAAAAAAAAAAGAAAAAGAAAAAACAAAAAAAATCACTTGACTTAAAAGTTTAACGAAAGAGTATTGAAGAGAGATGAAAGAAAACATAGAGGACGTTTCTGTTTCCAGTGGAGTAATGGGTTCTTGATATTGTTTCTCCCATTCTATCTTCACAAGCTATAAAGTGTGGCTGAGGACTGGATTATCCATTGCAGACAAAGAGAACTCACAGAAGAAAATATTTGCAGCAGATATAGGTGATTCATAACCTTAGACAATATATTTAAATCTGTTCAAAATTCTCTGCTACCCAAAACTGCCCTCTTTGAACAGCTTTGTTTGCTTTTCCCAAGACTACCTTTCATTAACTATTTAAAATTTTGAGAGGTCACATTCATCCTTTCCAGAGATTGCTGTTTGGTTGTGATTTTTGTGTGTTTTTGTTTTTTGTTATGTTTTTTAACTAAATTTCAAAAGGTTTTGCAAGTGTATTACAATAAATATGTCCATCTAATTGTCCAATTCTCCTGTATCAGAGTGACTCCTTCTATCATTCTTAACCAACCCCTTCTCCAAGATTTATTTCAGATTTACCACGTCCTTTATCACATGTGTACATTGAGTATTCTAGCTGTACTTGTCCCTTGTTCCATTTGTCATTCATTCTATGTCTTTACTATTATTCCTCTCTGGTTTCAACTTCCTGATAGTCATTCTGTTAAACTGTCTGTTAATATTTTGAAAGGTTTATATACATTCCATGGAGTTTCAATCCTGAATATACTTGAACTTATGTCAGCTTATATTTCCATAATTTATTCATCTGCAATAACAATTTGCAAGACTGGAGACGTGAAGGACCTAGACATGATTTTATTCTCATCCATTTGGAAGATTGATTTTATTCTCATCCATTTGGAAGATTAATCTTTATTCAACAAGAAAGTTTAAATATGGCTTAGAATATATTCCTAACTACAAAATTTTATAAATGGCTTTGTTAAAAGTTTTGTGATTATTTTATTTTACATGGGATAATATTTTCTACTACTTATAAGTTTTGGAAAAAGAAGAAAACCATGATTTACTACTATAGAGGAATATGGTAGAAATAGAAGACAGATTTTTTGCTTGTCACATCTCTGATGAGTACCCATATTCATGACTTTAAGTCATATTTCTTACTATGTTAGACAGATAGGGAAAACATAAAACAACATATGATAAAGCATCTATTTGTGACTTTTTAAAATGTACCTTATTAAGTGATGAAACTTACTTTATTAGCTAGTTTTTGGGTTTGTATTATGGGAGGTTGTTCTATTTGACACATTCCTGGAAGGCACCTACTGAACAACACAAATGGTGGGTGGTACTATTTCTACACTTTAATGAATGGTTGAACCTGCTTGGCATTAGTGCTGGAGAAATTAATCAACTCTATTGTAACTTGCACCCTAAACTTGAAAAATTTGTAATGTCACTATCGTCTACTTATCAAATGTTATTTTGGTGAATGTGATTTTTAAAATATTATTTGAAAAGGAATCTGTTTTCAGGAGATTAAATGTGGGTTGTCATTTGTTTGTGAATGATAACATTTTTATACAACAGAACCAAGTTTTACTGAAGTACCAGTATTTTGAAGCATTAACGATCTTCTCAGTTAATGTTTTTGTGAATTATATTTGACCTGAAGTCAAGTTTTCCTAGCCTTGGTAGACCAATTATGGATCTATCGTTCAGGAACTTTTTTTTTGGCCTACTTATGCTGGACTAAATCTTTCAGTAATCATTAGAAGAGGGGTATTAAAAATAATTTTGTGACATTTGTGATCTTGGTCACACATATGGTCTGGTCATTTTTTTGAAAGTTTGAATTGCTGTACTTTCTGTTAGATTTTGTGATCTCGTCTTTCCTTTTAAGTTGCATTGCATTTCACAATTGCATACTGCTAATTCTGGTGTCGTAAGGAATTGAGATGGATTTTCAATTACTTTCTGTTGACATGTTTCATGAGTCTAGGTGAGATATCTTGCCCTTGTTATCTGATGAAACAGATAACTGGGACCTGGGATCCTAGGACCCATGGGTCCTGCAGAAGAGTAATACCTTTTAGATATCATATCAGAAAAATTGGGTATAATCAGTAGGAAGGCTTCCAAAATTGGAGAAAAATATTTTGGCATCAGTGAATTAAAACAATAAACAGAGCAGCAGGGTAAAGTCCCTTATAGATTAGAGGAAAACAATAATTTTTTTTTACAACATGAATTCAGAAGACCAAGAACACTTAGAAGGTATCAAAAGTTTATACCGAGGACATTGAATTGATGCTTTTTATATTCTAATGTACATTCTAAATCTTATTTATAGTCCAATCTATTTATATGTCAAATTATCAATTAATTCTAGTAAGTTTCACTGTGTGAAATAAAATATTAGCACGTATAAAGATAAAATATATAACTATATATAATGTAAGAAAAAGGCACATGTTTTACAATGTACTGTTGTGGTTAGGGCATCAAAAGCAACTGTGTTTTAAAGTATTGTTCCATTATTTCTACCTCAGTGTTTGGCAGAGTTGGACCTAAAGCTTTACCATTTGTAGATTTACAGCCTAGAGGCAAGAGGAAACGCTGTGATAAACATCACCAATTTAAGGCCTAATATCAAGGAGAAACATATAGACTTCTCTTGTAACTATGAAAATATTTGGTGAAAGAAAGGCAGTAGTGTAAATTCCTGCCTGGTTGGATGGTAGACTGGACAGGACATTAGGTAATCATGCATGTGAAAACTTTTTCATCTTCTTGGCTTTAGCTACTTTTGAAATATTAGGTATAAGAAACAATTATATTTTGATAAAATGCCTTCTAGTCTAAATGATTCTGTCTTAATTGTTCATCTCTCCATGATCCTTTTTAACTAAGATTAGTTTTGTTCCAGTAAGACAATCTATGCTGTCAGGGTAAGATATTCTGGTTGGTCTGTTGCTATATGAAAAAGAGTAAAGGGTCAGGTAGGCATTTGTGCCAGTACGACCTCATTTAGGAAATTTTAAGCTCAGAAGTTTAGAAGTAGCTCTTAAGCAAGGCTTGCTTTGAATCCATTAGCTCCACAAAGCTAACTCAGTTGATAAATAAGTACTTGAAAAGCTATCACCTTTGGACCTAGCTATAAAGGCTTCAAAGTATGATCAAATTTAAAATAAAAAAGACTTAAAATAGTCATTGACAAAAAATTGCAAATGTGAGCAATCGACCAAACAATATGTTTTTTCCAATATACACAGAATTTTAGAGAATTAAGATCAATAGCATTTTTAGGAACAATAAGGTTTCCTGGTTACAAACAGTCAACCAAGGATATATGCCTGTATAAAGATTGCATCATTAACTACTTAAATTTACAGGATACTACATGCTTCAGCAGCACGTTTACCCAAATTACAACAATATAGAGATTATCATGGCACTTGCAAAAGGATGATATGAAAATTTGTGAAGAATTCAATATTTTTCATTCTTCAGAAGCAAGAAATGAAAAACAGTTATTAAAAAATTGATTACAAAAACACAAGTCGTTATGTCAAAAATGAACTTTACAACTTTGGTGCGGGGGGGGGTAGTGGGGAGGATTGAGTGGGGGGGCAGGGGGAGGATGGGAAGGGATGGGAAGGGGAAACAAAGGAGGAGGCTACAATGCTTGATAAGAAATTTACTCATTATCTTGCCCATGTAATTGTAACCCCTCCGTACAGTATTTTCACAATAAAAAAATACAAATGTAACAACACATATAATTCATTGAACTGAAAGTTAGTTTGACATCAGTGTATTAAATCCTCACCTAAGAAAGGCCTTTATATAGCATAATCTTTACAAAACTTTTGAAAGTAGATAACATTGTCATTTTATCCCAAAGAAATAAAATATTATAAGGACCTAGGTAAAAAAGGAATCTTAAACTTTTTCTATATGGAATGCTATCTGAAATAACACATTTATTAATGAACCTATATAATATAGAACAATGTAGAATTCAAAGTATTATATCTAGGAGAGAATGAAATAGATTATGGACATTATACAAACAAAATACAGATTATTTTAAAATATAATTTTTTCAGACAAGCACCAGAAATATTTTTAGTTTCTGTACTACTCATTTCAACAGATAAGTTAAAATGATTTCTGATTTAAAAAATCACAAACTCTGCAGAAATCATTATAGATGTATACAAACAACTCTTGAATACAATTTGACATCAATGTCAGGCAATTCACTTGAAGAATACCATTGAATCCATGAATTTTTAAAGTAAGATATTGCCGTTGCTTTGTATTGTGAAAATATTTTGTACAGACACAAATATGGATTGGCATTTTTGAAAATTAAGATACTTAACCAAACCATTATGACGTAGGAGAACAATTTTTACAAATTTTTAAAACAAAAAAACAACAAATTCTGGGACAGAACCAGGCCCTGAATTCAAGGCTAGTATTAGCACAAAACAAATGAATGAATTAATTATTTAACAAAAATTAAGCAGTCACATGTGGCGAGGCAAGTAAAATGTAACACCCATGGTGACTGGATTGTGTATTATTTTGTAATAAGGCAAATTAACGTTTGTCCAAATCATTAATATTTTATTTGTACTTTTTTGTACTACACCCTGAATTTAGCATACATATATATGTGTGTACATGTGCACACATGTGTGTATGTGTATATGTGTGAGTGTGCTGTTGCAATGTTGCTTGCCAATGTGGACAGGATGAGGCTGAAAAGAGCTAACTGTGTTGCAATGTTTTTATTTATCAGTGTTCTGTCATGTCATTTCTATGGAGCCACTCTTCTGTACATTTTATTTGTCAAATAATAACATCATCATAATCAAAGCATATACAACATTAAATTAGATAAAAGAGACCAATTTCAGCTCTTGTTATATGTCAGGTAAGAAGATGCAGATATAATTAGGTAGTAAGTTATTGCTGTAAGATAACTGTCAGTACAAAATATGTATTTGACCTCTTAAATTGATTATACTTTTAAGATATACTCATGGAGTGAGTTTGACCTACTTGACCAAACAGGTATTACTCTCTGGTTATTCCTGTGAAACACAAGGTGGATAAACTCTTTCCAGATTTCTGTTGAAAATAACTTTCTTTGTAACATCATATCTATTCTCACTAAGATAATCAACCCTGTATTTATTAGGTTAGAATATCCCATCGTATTGACTGAAAACAGTATTGTGGATATGCTTGTTATATATACCTTTCAAAAACAAACATACAAAAAGCCTGTGTCACCTCCAGATTGTGGATGCATTTGAACTTGTTTTGTACATGCAATTGGATCTTCACTAATGGTTCTTTTGTGGGAGTAACTATCCCAAATTTAACAAATAAGGCTTTTCTTATATCTTTTCCAATATACATAACAACCCAGAGCTAGTCTTGCAATTTCTGAAAAGCCTTTGAATATTTTAGTATTATTTCAGTTCATTGACTATAGAGCTAAAGACATTTCTG
The DNA here is from genome assembly GCF_019054845.1 of Dipodomys spectabilis. Classification (NCBI taxonomy): domain Eukaryota; kingdom Metazoa; phylum Chordata; class Mammalia; order Rodentia; family Heteromyidae; genus Dipodomys; species Dipodomys spectabilis. Next base: position 619,595 of record NW_024870997.1, read on the forward strand.
AAATAAATATTTTTAAGTTCTGAAGATGTAAGTGGGTATATAGGCTTTTTTAATCTATCATTTTATGAAAACCCAGTTTTTATGAAAGTAAATAAAATAGAATAAAGTGGTTTGGTAAGCTAATTATTAGTATAATTTTGTTTTCTACTAATAGTTTTTTGAATGTAGATGATGCAGTTAAATTATTACCTTTGTGGCTCTCTACTTCAGTTAGTTTCACACTCTTTATAATTATAAGAGTGAATTTGTAGAAAAATAAAGGTATTTGAAAATGATTAGTATTAATCTTGTGTTTTGTGTCCTACTCCCAAGAAAATGAGTTGTTTTCAAGTGTTAATATTTTATGATTGAATCTTCAGTATCACAAGAAATTTTGAAAAACGTGCAGTAGTATTGATATCTTTTTAAACCAATTGTATTCACAAGTTGGAGAGTCTTTTATTGATGCTTAGGTCTTGGTGTCTATGATTTTTAACCTCTCGTTCCTAACATTAATGATAGGTAAGACTGCATTTTTGGGTATATAAAAGGTAAAATATTTATCTGGGGTCAAAGTTGATTTTTATATCAGTCTTGCTTTAATAGCATTTTAATGTAATACATTTCTCTCAAAATGTTGGGTATAAAAAGCAATCAAAATACTTCTAATGGTAAACAACTTATGTGAGCTACAATGTGGAAATGATTGGTCTATAGACCGGCAGTCTGTTTCCATCAGGATTTGGGAAGGTTATTCTTTCAGTATGACTGTGTTAAACAGAGATGAGGGTCCCCAGGCAATGCAGTGTTGTCATGGGATAGAATATGATTTCTAAAATTTTGAGCTAGAAATCAAGAATGTTATAGTTTAGAAGTTCCTTTCACCAGGGAGGTATAAATTGATTATGAACTTGGAGTTTTCATATTACAGTTACCTATTTCCTTTTTTTTCTTTTTGGTTTTTTTTTTGGTTGGTTGTGGCGCTTGAACTCTGGGCTTGGGTACTGTCCCTGTGTTCTTCCGCTCAAGTTGATCACTGTACCGCTTCAGCAACAGTGCAACTTCTGGTTTACTAGCTGTTCATTATAGACAAGAATCTCTCAGAATATCCTGCCTGGGCTGGCTTTGAACTGCAGTCCTCAGATCTCAGCCTCCTGAGTAGTTAGGGTTACAGATGGAGCCACCGGCATCCCACTTAGTTTCCTATTTTCTAACAAAGATAAAGTGAAATATTATTAGAATGTGGACAATAATTCTGGGAAATTTTCCTAGAATTAGTGGACTAAGTGCTGGTATTTTAGCCATAAATTAGAATGAAGTTATTTGATACGGTGGGAATGGGGCGCAGGCTAAGATTTACTATTTGTGCAATGTGGTACTAATAATTCCAACTTTGAAGACTTCGATATCATCATCTGAGAATTAGAAATGAAAGTAGTTCTACTTTATGGGATTATTGTGAGGATCAAATTAGATACCATACGTAACGTACTTGGAAAAACAATCAGGATTTGATCATTTCTCCTTGTTATTTTATCATGTGATGAATTCTAACATTTTTACTGTGATTTTTTTTTTAATTTAATTTTATTTTATTTGAGAACATACTGTACAGAGGGGTTACAATTACATGGGCAGGATAATGCATACATTTCTTACCAAGCATTGCAGCCTCCTCCTTTGTTTACCCTTCACCTCCCTTCCCAGCCTCCCCCCTCCCTCCCAACCAATCATACCCCCCCCCCCCACCGACATTGTAAAGCTGGTTTTGACATGACATTTTGTACTTCTCATTGTTGCAACAGGTCCACCTGAATCCTTAAACGACTTGTTTGTCCCCATCTCCTCCACATGTTATACTGACATCAAATATAGTGAAAGCGGGGGTTACACTGTGGGGGAGGGACATACAAAGCAACAAAGAAATAATCTTATAAATGCGTTAGAAACACATGCATGAAAGAAACAAAAACATTAAAATACATATTTGAGGTTTTGTTTTCCTAACATCACATTATCTGACTTTTTCCGCTTGACTCATACCTATACTAGCTAAGACATGGAACCAACCCAGATGCCCCTCAGTAGATGAATGGATCAAGAAGATGTGGTATATATACACAATGGAATTCTATGCCTCCATCAGAAAGAATGACATTTCCCCATTTGTTAGGAAGTGGAAAGGCTTGGAAAAAATTATATTAAGTGAAGTAAGCCAGGCCCAAAGAAACATAGGTCCCATGGTTTCCCTTATTGGTCACTTTTATGTCATTTTGAGGAAAAAACTGCAAAGAAAATTTCTGAGAAGGAAACTATTATTTTGACTCATGGTTTAAGAAAACACAGTTTAAGATTCAAATGTCTCCATTGTTTTTTTTTTTTTGGGAGGGGGGGTCCGGTCGTGGGTCCAGAACGCTGGGCCTGGGAGCTGTCCCTCAGCTCTTCAGCTCAAGGCTAGCTCTCTACCACTTGAACCACAGCGCCACTTCTGGCTTTTTACTTTTTGCTTATGTGGTGCTGAGGAATCGAACCTAGGCCCTCAGGCATGCAAGGCAAGCTCTCTACCACTGAGCCACCTTCCCAGCCGCGTTTCCATTGTTTTTAGTTATATTTTTATTAAATACTTGTACGAAGGAATTTCTATTCAACAATTCAGTTTATAAGTACAATGGATCTTTACATAACTTTCCCACACCCTTCCAAACATCACCCCACTTTCATTTCTTCTAGTTTCTGCATTGAATATTATACTTTCCCTCTCTTCATCCATAACTCTCTTTATTCCTTCCCTTTGACTTTCTCATATCTGCCAAATGATAGCTTCTTGGTATTCATTTTGTTGGAATAAAAGTTCAATTTTATAAGAAATTTTACCTTTTAAATACTCTTCTGCAAGACTATTGTGTAAATTTGCATAAAGTCTTATGTTCCAAATACGCGACAGAACATGGGTCCTTTGTGTTTCTGGCTCTGACTTAGTTTACTTAACATATTTTTAGTTCTATCTATTTCTTTGCAAATTATGTAACAGTCTTCATAATGGATGGGTGCAATCCAATTGTGTATATGTGCCCCACTTTCTCCAACCATTTCTCCACCATAAGGCATCTAGGCTGTTTTCATAACTTCGCTACAGTAAATAGTGCAGCAGTGAACATGGTTGTGAAAGTGATTTTACTGTATCTTTTGGAAGAATTCGTCACTATCTTCTGGGAGCAATCCTCTAGGCAATTTTCCAGAATAAGCACATCCATCCTTCCTTCTCCATCACAACTTTTTGCAAGTCCTCAAAAACACACTACACCCTACAGGTCTCAATAAGCTAAAACCACACTGTGCAATGCATTTTTTTCATTATTGTACAATAATTTAGTGAGAACCTTCTATGCACTTTTCTAATTTGGGAATGAGGGACATGACAATAGAGGAAAATTAAGATAAATTCAATTTAATTAGCTATTATAATATTTAAAAACATTTTCAGCTCTAACTCATAGGCTCACTTACTATTATTTTAGTCATTTTTTGATTACTTCATCAATCCCCTAAATTATAACAGGTGCATTAAATACAAAAGCAAAAATTGTGGTTTGATTTTGACACTCATGTGTGAGGATGCACAATATGGGCAAATAGAGAGATTGGAATTAATACCCATTATCCATTTTGTTAAATTAAGATGGTTTTCCTAAACTGATTCTCACAATTCATATTCCATTTAACAACAAGAAACATGTGACAATTCCCTTTGTTTTCCTCCTTAATAACTTTTGTTTCATTTTATTTTACAACAAAGGTTGATTTTTCATAAATCTACTGTAGATACAAAGATACGTTAAAATATTTCTATCTGTATGCATTGATATATACATACACACATCTATTACACAGGTTGTAATGATAATTTATAACTTCTGTAACTGTATGATTTACTAAATTATTTAAAAAATAGACAGCTTATGCCTGGAATCCTGGTTACTCAGGAGGATGAGATCTGACGATCATGATTTGAAGCCATCTTGGGCAAGAAAGTCCATGAGCCTATTATCTCCCAACAATGAACAGAAAATCAGAATTGGAACTGTGGCTCAAAGTAGTAGAGTGATAGCCTTGAGAGAATAAGGTCAGGGACATCACACAGAGTCTTAGTTCAAGAACTATAATCGAGCCAAAAATCTAATTTACACCTGTGTAAGTAGAGTATTTCCATCACCCAAATGCACATCCATGCTCATTTGCAAGATAACTCTTATGTCTGGAGTACCACACAACATTATAGCTTAAGTAGAAAGGATCACAACATGGGTTCACTCTATCTCTCTCATGGGTTTTTTCTCCACTGAAATACTCAAATCTTACAATCATTCCAACTATTTAAAGTCATAGCTTTTTTCTTCAATAACCATAATATATTTTGCATTGAGTGTCTTGTGTCTCCTAAATGGGTGTTCTTGCCACATTGTCATGCCCCCAGCCCTAAATTATTCTGATTATTTTTCAAATAGAATCAGGCTTCCTTCTTGTGTATGATCTTGGGCTCAGTCCACTTTATGTTATTCTTCCTGGAATTTAGAATAACAGGTGCATGGCATTGTGTACAGATCATTCTGTCCAGTCTAAGTTTTAACCACTGTCTTCACAACAGTAGACTCCCATGTAGTCAGGATTTTCAAAAGCTTATCATAGCTGATTTTTTTAAATCTTTGCATTTCTTGCAGGTTTTTGAGTACTGAATTAATTTGTGTTTTCTTGGGTTGTTTTGTTTCATTTGAATGTATGTGTTGAGTTGTTCCAAACTTTCCTTTTGTTTCTTTCACTCACGTTCTTACCTAAGTGCTGAGAAGCCAAATCTTCTTTCTCAAGATAGTCAAGGTCAACATTATTTATTCCAAAGCAATTTCAGTAATATTTAAACACCTTCATACCTATGAATGTTATATGAATGCTAAGTGCTGAAAAGGGTCTTTTTATTTTCACAGCAGTTTTTGGCATACAGAGACAGATCATGAAATATACGAAGATAATAAAACTACAGATGCTTGCCAGGAGGAGAAAAACCTATTATGAATTGTTTGACAGAGGCTTCCCTTCTCGTGAAAGAAATAAGCTGTTCGATGCAGAATTTCACAAAATCATATAGCTAGGAAGAACCTAAACAATCATCTAATACTACAGAGTTGAGGGAGATGAATTGCCCTCCTGAATAATTTACTTTTGGGTCAAATAAAAGCAGGCTTGCAAAAAGAGAATAGACATTAGAGAAACATGATGAGTTGATGTAAATAGCTGCTTAGCTGATTTTGTTAATTTGTGAACTAATACATGGCAAAAGGATACAAGATAAAAAATTAAAGAAGGTCGCATTGAAATACTCATTGGTGTGTTTGTGTGTTCATGCGCACGTGTGTATGCACACGCACATATGCAGGTGCTCATGCATGTATTCATCATTCCTGAAGCTTGATAGTGCCTGGTCACTATCCCTAAGCTTCTGTGCCCAAGGATAGTGGTTTACCACTCGAACCATTGCTCCATTCCGATTTTTTTGAGATAATCACATATATTTTCATGATTGGACTGGCTTTGAACAGTGGTCTTCAGATCTCAGCCTCCTGAGTAGCTAGCTAAGCTGATTAAGCCTCTGAGTAGCTAGTTAAAATTCTGATTGTCCTTTATGATTCACTTCTCTTTTATTCTTTTCCTGAGGTAATCACAAGCCTAACTCATATATATGTCTAGGTGCTTTAAAAATATTGTTACTATTTGGCACCAGGGGATCCCATCTCTAATCTTAACTACTGAGGAGGCTTGAGAACAGAACCCAAGCCAAAAGTTTAGTGGACTTCCTTCTCAATGTATAGCTGGGTGACTGGATCATTTCAAGCATCCTGCACTTTGTAGAGGCTAAGATTGGAAGGACTGCAGAATTCAGGCCAGCCAAGGAAGGCAGCTAGACAAATTAGTGTGCAACTCTGATGCCATTGATGATGGGAAGGCTAAAAGGACAGATCGGGTGCATGTTCTTGTGGAAAGGGAACCCCTATTCTAAAATTAACCACTGATATGACACCAGCCTAGCAAGAACAATACTCCAAGTTGAAATCCCCACAATTACCCACAACCAAAATAGTTAAATACATTAACATCCCAAAACTTAGTTCAATCTGTTCTTTGGTTTACTATCATCTTTATCTGATTATCACATGATGTGACAAAATAGTTTCTTCATTATCTTAAGATAAATTTAAAAGACCTAGAAAATTCTTTCTCACTTATTAACTGCAAATGGCAATTCGTCTCATTTCTCACATATTTGACTACAACTTTAAATTCAACTTATGATTTTTATTAATAGTTATATATTCTGATTTATTATTTTACTTTGTAACATTTATAAACTTTTTGCTTCTCTGCTGAAGTTTAAGTATTTAAATAGTATCATCAAAATATATTCCTTGGGTACTTAGGGCAGCTTTTTACAAAGTTTTTAAACAATGGCTTCTAAGAATTCTTAATTGGTATATTATTTAGTTTATTTTTAATTTTAACTTAATTTTATTGTAAAGGTAATGTACGAAGGGGTTACAGTTACATAAGTAAGGTAATGAGTATATTTTTCAATGGAAAGAACATTGTTATCCCCTCCATCGATATTCTTGTACAGAAAAAAAAAGAAATACTGATGCTTTAGCTGTTGCTATTGATCAATGGGTATTTTTGCTTTCTTTGTTCATGCATTTTTTATTATAAAATCGATATACAGAGGGTTTACAGTTACATAAGTCAACTAAAGAATGCATTTCATTTTATTTTCTAAATTTCAAATTTTGAACTTAATTATTTTCTTTTGTTTCTTTAGAGTAATTCTTTTTTCAGAGTCATAGGATTAGTTAATTTAATTTTGCATGAGTTTTACACATGTAAATTATTTAGACACATATTTTGTTTTTAAAATATTTAACATGAATATTTAAAAATTATTTTCTTAATTTTTATATGGTTGGTGAATTTAAATAAATTTAATTTCTTGTAGTTCTAAACATATTTGTTGTTACTGTGTTTTCAAGAAGCACATACTTTATTAAGAAGGCTTCATTACCTGGTCACATTTTGGAAATATTTGTACTTTAATTAAAAAAATGTTTGAAGAGTTCCGGGAAGATGGCAGAGGAGAAACTGGAACCTGAACAAGCTTTCACAGAGAAAGCAGTTTTAGAGTTCCTGTGAACAGTCCTAAGCCAGAGAATCACACCAAGTGTGCCATCAAAGGACAGAGAGTTAGACAAGAGAGGGGAAGCCAAGGCAAGGAGACACATCTGACCGCTTGCCAGCAGCCAACGCTGTGGCGGCAGTGTCACGGTGGCGACCGCAGGGCACCCATACCTGAGCCACAGAGAGTCCAGGACGAAGGAGCCAGACTCAGCAGGCGAGTGGATTCTACTCAACACCAGCAAGAACCGACAAGGAGCGGACATCTTCATCCTGCAGTTTGCAGACCAGAGACTACCCAGGATCCAAGACTCGGTGTGAGTAGAAGCCTGACGTCCTCAATCCTTCTCAGGGAGCAGAGGAGGGAAGGCCACCCCTCCCCCCCAGCACCGGTGATCTCCATCTTGGATACCGACAAAGCTCGGCGGAGCTGCTAGCTCCAACTCAGGCCTTGGAATAAAACGAGTCATTTAGCAGGTCACAAGAACTTAACGGTGAAGTGACCTGCCAGACTCAGATCCATCCAGGGAAAAGTCACCCAGCTCAGGCACCAGCCATAGGAGTGGCTTTCCTCACTGGGTAACCAGAGCCAGAGGCTGCCCCTCCCTCTAGCAGCCTCCATAATCAATTGAAAAACAGAAACCCTGAGAATGGCTCCAGGCTGGGCTCTGTGAGTTTTTCACAAAATAGCCCCAGGGAAAAGCTACTGTTTGTTGAAAGGCCTCAACTCTACCCAGAACCTAGCCTCATCACTGCATCCCCCTCTTTTGTGATTCTCAAAGCAGATCACCCTCCCATTAAACTAACCTGGGAGGGGGATCTCAAAATCTTGGGTAAAGCAGAGCATTTTTCTGCCTGTTCAAACAAACTGACTTAAGAAACCAATCAAGCCACAGGACCTCAAGCAGACCAGAGACTCCAACAAGAGGCTGGTTACAGACACAAGGGAGATACAGGATTCTTCCCACCCCTCCCAAAAAAATAAAAAAAAAATCAAATAAATTTTTTTTTCTTCTTCTTCTTCTTCTTTTTTTTTTGGTACCTTATATATATAAAAATATTTTTTTTCTTTTCTAAAACTTTTATTAATCTTTAATTTTTGCCTTATTTGAAAAAAAAATTGTTTTCCAGTAACTTTTTTTTCCTCTTATAATTTTTATTTTAGGGATACGTGAATATGCGTTTTCCTTTCTTTTTTTTTTTTGTCTTCTTTCTCTTTTTCTTAATTTTTGAATTATCTTTTGTTTTTTTGTTTAGCTCTACTGAACTTCTGATCTTTTTTTTCTCCCTTTTTTATCCTTTCACCTTTTCCTCTCTTTTGTTCTTCTTTATGTGACTTAACTCTTGTCCTGCACATCCATAGATAAACCAGTAGTTAACTAGTAGACCCTATCCCCCATTGTGTACACACTTAATCCACAAATTTATTACTCAATTCAAAACCTCTGAGACTTAAATTCCTTAATAGCAGTACTACCTCTTTATACTTATATAATATTTTAAGCATTTTTTTTAGTTTTTCACATCTCCTCTATGTCCCTCCCCTTCTCTCAATATATTCACATTACTCTCTAAATAGATTGTTTTTAAATCTCCATAATAATATTAATTTTTACGTTTCTATTTTTTTCTGGTCTCTTTTCATTTCCCTTTCCCTTTCTTCTTTTTTTCTCTCTCTCTACTTGCATCCTACCCAATCTATTTCCTGCATTGAAATTAGGACATAGTTAACTCTCCCTGTGCCTTCCCACACCAATCTATTCCTCTTTTTTACCCACATCTCTCCCTAACCCTAATAATTTCTGGTTTTCCAAATTCTTCTCTGCGGTTCGAAGCCCATTAACATATAGTGGTTTGATGTTGAATAGATGTATCTGTTGAACTAGATTGTATCTGTAGACTATTGACTGTACAAATGCAAACTTTGGTAGATGGTTGCCTTAAGATAGTGTTCTAGCACAAAACTGGTGCTACTTTCATCTCAAATGGGCAGAGTAAGCCGGAAAAACACAAGAAAAATGGCAAGTCTAGGTATCTCCACTCCCACTCATGATAATCATGGGACAGAACAGATAATGAATAATCCAGAGGAGAGTTCCCAAATAGCTCTACAAACACTGCTGGCAAACATGATAAATGAAAAGTTTGACAACTTACAAAGGATTCTGTATGAGCGTAATAGGGAGAGAGAGGAGGCATCCCAAAAGTTTATACAGGAATATCATAAGCGCGAGGAAGCTACTCAAAAACTGATTCAGGACTTGAGTGAGCAACTTGAGAATACTCAAAGAGAAAGGGAGGAATGGCGTGAGCAGGCTGAGAACACTCAAAGAGAACTGCAGGAATCCCACGAACTGGAGGAAGCTAAGCAAAGAGTAATACATGAATTTAGAGAATAGGTAGAGAATACACAAAGGTCACTAAAGGCATTCATCTAATCCATTAACAAAGAGCTGAAGGAAGTCAGGGAGACCACAAAGGGAATGCTCAATGGAACCCAACAGAAGGAATGGTAGTCCAAAGAAACCATAACAAATCAACTAAGTGATTTGAGAACAAACACTGAACACCAAATTAAGGAAGTAAAGAACTTCATACAAGACCTAAAACAGAGCTTCAACAAAGAATTTGAAGCCATCAAAGCTGACCAATTAGAAGGAAAAGAGATAAAAAACAAAGTAGAGAGTCTTGACAACAGGTTAGACCATGCAGAAGATGGAATCTCAGGGATTGAAGACAGCCTAGATATTATAGAGAAAGAATATACAACCATCCAAGAGAAGTCCAAGAAATATGATAGATCTATCCAACACCTGGAAGACACCATCAGAAGGCCTAATCTAAGGATAATGGGTGTAGAGGAGCACCTAGAAACAGAAGTTAATGGTCTAGCATATTTGTTTAATAGGATCCTAGCAGAGAACTTCCCAAACATACAAAAAGAGAGGCCTATTCAGATAAAAGAAGCTTTTAGAACCCAAAATAGACCAGACAAGAATAGGACATCCCACTTTCACATTATAATCCACACAGGATCAACTCAGACCAAGGAAAAGATCCTTAAAGCTGTCAAGGAGAAAAGGTTAATCACCTATAAAATGAAACCAATTAGAATCACCTCAGATTTCTCAGCAGAGACAATCAAAGCAAGTAGAGCCTGGAATGATGTATGCCATGGCCTAAAAACAAACAACTATCAACCAAGAATACTGTACCCAGCTAAACTCTCCTTCATAACTGAAAGCCAAAAAAAACCTTCCATAGCAAAGAAAAATGGAAACAATACATCTCCACCAATCCAGCCCTACAAAAGATTCTTAAAGATGTCCTACAAATAGAAAACCAACAAGACCACAATAAAGGACAAGAAACTGCACCCAAACTGAGAATCCAAGAACCATAGGAAGAACCCAGTTTTCACAGCCCCCAAGAAGGTGGATAACATGGCAGGAACTCCCAAATACCTCTCAGTCCTATTTCTTAACCTTAACGGACTGAACTCTCCAATTAAGCGACATAGACTGTCAAGTTGTATTAAAAAACAAGACCCTTCTATCTGCTGCCTGCAAGAGTCACATCTTTCCCATAAAAACAAACACATTTTCAACGTTAAAGGCTGGAACAAAATTTACCAAGCAAACGGCTCCCATAAAAAGGCGGGAGTTGCAATCCTAATATCAGATAAAAGAGATTTCAAATTAAAATTCGTGAGATGAGATAAAGAAGGTCGCGACATACTAATTAAGGGATCTCTCATTCAGGAGGATATTACAATTCTAAATATCTACTCACCAAACAATGGAGCACCCAAATTTATCCAAGACACACTACTTTCCCTCAAATCCCATATAACTTCAAAGACATTATTTGTTGGGGATTTTAACACACCACTCTCCCCACTAGATAGATCAACTTGGCAAAAACTCAACAGAGAAACTACAGATCTAAACGGCTGCATAGATCAAATAGACTTAACAGACATCTACCGAACATTTCACCCAGCCGCATCAGAATACACGTTTATCTCAGCTGCACATGGAACATTTTCTAAAATAGACCACATTTTAGGCCACAAAGCAAACTTGTCCAAATTCAGAAACATTGAAGTTATACCTTGCATTCTCTCTGACCACAAGAGAATAACATTAGAACTCAACACCAAAAGCCACCAAAGAAAGTCCGGTATCACATGGAGGCTGAAAAACACACTGCTGAATCATGAATGGGTCATGGAAGAGATTAGAAAGGAAATTCAAAAGTTCATGCTATTCAACAAAAATGATCACACAAAATACCAGCTCATCTGGGACACAGCAAAGGCAGTACCCAGAGGCAAATTTATAGCTCTGAGCTCCTACATCAACAAATTGGAGAGATCTGATACTAACAATTTAATGACACATCTAAACCTCCTTGAAAAAGAGGAGCAAGATAAACCTCAATCCAGTAGACAGAAAGAAATAATTGATATTAAATCAGAATTAAATGAATTAGAATCCAAAAAAACTATAAAAGAATCAACAAAACAAAGAGTTGCTTCTTCGCAAAACTTAACAAAATTGACAGACCCTTAGCAAATCTTAGCAGAAAAAGAAGAGAACACACCCAAATTAATAAACGCAGAGATGAGAATGGAAACATCACCACGGAAAAAAAACAAGATTCAGAACATTAATAGGGAATACTTCTCAAAACTTTATGCTAATAAGTTTGAGAACTTGACAGAAATGGACCTTTTCCTAGCAAGTATTGACATACCAAAACTAAACCAAGATAAGTTAAACTATCTTATCAGGCCCATATCAAGCATTGAAATAGAAACAGCAATAAGAGACCTCCCAGCTAAGAAAAGTCCAGGGCCAGATGGTTTTACAGCAGAATTTTACAAGGCCTTCAAAGCAGAGCTCACACAAATACTCCTCCAACTATTCAATGAAATTGAACGAGAAAGTTCACTACCGAACACATTCTATGAAGCCATCTTAACCCTCATCCCAAAACCAGGCAGGGACTCATCAAAGAAAGAGAACTATAGACCCTTTTCTTTGATGAATATTGATGCAAAACTTCTCAACAAAATTTTGGCCAATCGACTTCAACAATTCATCCAAAAAATCATACACCACGATCAAACAGGATTCATTTCAGGGATGCAAAACTGGTTCAACATACGCAAATCAATTAATATTACTCATCACATCAAGAGGAGCAACAATAAGAACCACATGGTTATCTCAATAGATGTAGAAAAAGCATTCGACAAGATACATCACCCATTTATGATGAAGGTTTTGGAAAAATTAGGAATCCATGGAACATTCCTCAATAAAATAAAGGCTGTATTTGGCAAACCTACAGCCAACATTATACTCAATGGTGAAAAATTAAAGCCATTTCCTCTTAACTCAGGAACAAGACAAGGATGTCCACTCTCTCCACTTCTCTTCAATCTAGTATTAGAATGCCTAGCTACAGCAATAAGACAAGATGCAGACATAGAGGGGATCCAAATAGGGAAAGAAGAAATAAAACTCTCCCTCTTTGCAGATGATATGATCTTCTATTTAAAGAATCCCATAGACTTCACTCCCAAATTACTCAAGCTGATTCAAAACTTTGGCAAAGTAGCAGGTTATAAAATTAACACCCAAAAATCTATGGCTTTTCTCTATGCCAACAATGAGAAAAGTGTGGCTGAAATTAGGAAAGCATCTCCATTTGTAATAGCCCCACAAAAAATAAAATACCTAGGAATTAACTTAACCAAAGAAGTGAAGGACCTCTATGATGAAAACTTTAAAATCTTGAAAAAGGAAATCAACACAGAACTTAAAAAATGGCAAAACCTCCCATGCTCCTGGATTGGAAAGATTAACATCGTGAAAATGGCAATACTTCCCAAGGCTATCTACAAATTCAACGCAATACCTATCAAAATTCCAACGTCATTCTTCAAGGAAATAGAAGAGGCAATCCAAAAATTCATATGGAACAATAAAACACCCCGAATAGCAAAAACGCTCCTCAACGGAAAGAACACTGCTGGAGGAATATCAATACCAAATTTCAAACTCTACTATAAAACCATAGTAATCAAATCCGCTTGGTATTGTCACAAGAACAGACCTCAGGACAATTGGAATAGAATTGAAAACCCAGAAATGAACCTACTGACCTATAGCCATCTAATTTTTGATAAGGGAGCTAAAAAATAGAATGGAAGAAAGACAACCTCTTCAGTAAATGGTGCTGGCAAAATAGGTTAACCACATGTAGAAAACTAAAGCTAGATCCTTATATATCACCCTCCACCAGAATCAACTCCAAATGGATCACAGAACTTGAAGTCAAAGCAGACACTCTGAAAATATTACAGGATGGAATAGAAGAAGCCCTAGGTGTCCATGGCTCAGGCCGAAATTTTCTGAATAGAGACCTGGAAACACAACAAATCAAAGAAAGGTTGGACGAATTGGATTGCATAAAGTTGCAGAGCTTCTGCATGGCAAAGGACATAGCTAGCAAGATCAATAGAAAGCCCACGGATTGGGAGAAGATCTTTAATAGCCATACAAGGGACAAGGGTCTCATATCTAAAATATACTTGGACCTCAAAAAATTAAATCCCCCAACAACAAATCCTCAAAGAAACAACTGCCCAATAAATAAGTGGGCGAAAGGCTTAAAGAGAAACTTCTCTGAAAAAGAAAGAAGGATGGCCAATAGACACATGAAGAAAGGTTCAACATCCCTAGGCATAAAAGAAATGCAAATCAAAACAACATTGTGATATCACCTCACTCCAGTTAGAACGGCAAAAATCAAGAACTCTAACAACAACAGATGCTGGTGGGGATGTGGACAGAAGGGAACCTTACTTCATTGTTTGTGGGAATGTAAACTTGTTCAACCACTTTGGAAAGCAGTATGGAGGTTCCTCAAAAGACTCCACATAGAACTCCCCTACGACCCAGCAATCCCACTTTTGGGCATTTACCCAAATGTTTACAAACAAGACCACACTAAAACTACCAGCACAACTATGTTTATTGCAGCATTATTTACCATAGCTAAGATCTGGAACTGACCCAGATGCCCCTCAGTAGATGAATGGATCAAGAAATGTGGTATATATACACAATGGAATTCTATGCCTCCATCAGAAAGAATGACCTTGCCCCATTTGTTAGGAAATGGAAAAACTTGGAAAAATTATATTAAGTGAAGTAAGCCAGGCCCAAAGAAACATAGGTCCCATGGTTTCCCTTATTTGCAATATCTAGTATATGTATGAGTCAAGCGGAAAAGGTCAGATAATATGATGTCAGGAAAATGAACCCTTAGATATGTATTTTAAGGTTTTTTTCTTTCATGCATGTGTTTCTAATGCATTTATAAGATTATCTCTTTGTGGCTTTGTATGTCCCTCCCCCACAGTATAACCCCTGCTTTCACTATATTTGATGTCAGTATAACTCATGAAGGAGATGGGGGAAAACTAGTTGTTTAAGGATACAGGTGGACCTGTTGCAACAATGAGAAGTACAAGTTGTCATGTCCAAAACGAGCTTTACAACGTCGGTAGGGTGGGGGAATGGTGGGGTAAGGAGAAGGATTGGGATTGGGCGGGGGGGGGGGAAGGTTGAGGCTGGGAAGGGATGTGAAGGGTAAACAAAGGAGGAGGCTGCAATGCTTGGTAAGAAATGTACGCATTATCCTGCCCATGTAATTGTAACCCCTCTGTACAGTATATTCACAAAAAAATAAAATTGAATTAAAAAAAAGTAAAAAATATTTGAGCAGGGCATGGTGATTTGTGGCTTCCATTTTCTAGCTGTGGTGGGTAGTATAAGTAGGGTTTGTGATTTGGGAGGGGCTTTGAAATGATGAGACCTTATTATAAAAGTATCCAGAGTGAAATGATTAGAAATATAGCCATCTCTTACGAGATATAGAGCACCTGGTTATCATATTCTAAATCTTGAGTTAAAATACCATTAACATAAATCTTCTGCCAAAGGTATACATGTTTCAAAATGTTTATTATTTAAAACTTGTTTGCAACGATTCTCATGTCTTCTATTTCTTAATTTTCAATTTAGTTGATCTATAAGAATCCAAGTATATTGTGACTATTTTATTTCTACTAAACTTTTAAATAGTATGAGCAATAATATGATTTTATATTAACATATTTTTACTATTTTGATAATTTCCTCTGTTTAATATGATAATATCAATATTCCAAATTGTGTGTGTGTCTGTGTTAATGTGGGATTTTTGTGTGGGTGTTTTGTGTGTACTTTGTAATATGTGGGCGATCACACCATTGCTTCACATGTTAGGCCAATGTTTTACCACTGAGATACACTGTCTAGTTATAATTCAAATACTGTTTTAAATTATGTCTTTAAAATTTTCATTTCCTATGAATTCAAAATCATATATGATAAAATGTGATCCATCTTCTATCCACGTTAGCAATTTTTATTGTTATTTTATTGTTATTTACAATATTTCTACTGCCTTTCCACTTCCAAACTCTTGTGTTTTTTATTGATGAAGGTTTTACTTTGCTTCTTTTCTCTCTTCATTCTTTTTCCCTTTAGAGTTTACCTATTCTTTCTTTTATTATCTTTGGAAATTAATTATCATATTCCTATTACAATTCCATTACATTGTAACATGTTTTTACAATGCTTTATTTTCTATTTTATTTTCTGTTTTTCCCATGTTCTCTGACTCTCAGTCAAAACTATTAGGTGGATTAAATGGAAACTTGATTCACGACACCTTACATTCCTCTTTCTTTTCTCTGAAGTCTTTCTGTTTTTTGAAATACAGTACCAATGTCATACAGCTCCTATGTGGTCCATCATTCTATCCCCTCTCACTCTCCTCTGCTGTGCAGAGTTATCTAAATCTTAACTCATTCCTAAATTAATTTTAGAAAACAAATATAGTCTTAGAGAAAACTAGCCTTGGAAGACATTTCTTAATTGTTTTGAAATTAAAAAAGAATTGATAATCCTTTGCATTGGAAATCATTTTAAAATGTTTATCACTTAATATAATTCATATACCAAGCAAGAATAAGTTTATATAATCATTACAAATACAATTTTATTACTACTGTAAAATAGAAGAAAAGTCCAGTCCCAATCTATTACCTAACTCTCATTATTCTTAATTCCTACTCATCACCTAAATACCTTAAACAACCTAAATAGTCATGTCTTTAACATAGAAGTAAATATTCTATACTTTTACTTAACATTTTCCAGGGGCATGTATTCATGTTTCTAAGAAATGTTCACAGCAGTTAAAAGATGCTTTTGTGAAATTAATGTGATACATTTTGTTGTTGTTCTTGTTTGCAAGACTTTGGCATTGTCTCCAAGGCTTTTTATGCTCAAGGCCAGCACTCCACAACTTGAAGCACAGAGCTAATTCCTGTTTTTAGTGATTAATGGAGATAAGACTCTAACAAGTACTCTTCTGTCTGGGCTAGTTTCGAACATAATTCTACGATCTCAGCACACAGAATAGCTCAAATTATAAGCATGAGTCACTGGCATTTGGTTTGATGTATTTTTTAAAATTTTAATGTTGTTTTGAGGTGTATCTTTCATTATAATGTACATGGTTCTACACAGAAATTTAGGTATTTGTACATATTTCTGATGACAAATAATCGCTAAAAATGTACGTCTTTCTGCACATAACATATATATATATATATATATATATATGTATATATGTATTTCTGAAGACAGACTCCCTCAAAAATTTTTATGCTAATATTTTGACATTTTTCATTTCAAAGATATACAGTCTTTATCTAAAAGTTTCCAAGAATAAAATAACTAATACTTGATTTGAAAGTAGAGATTATTACTTTAAAGAAATTTTAGATATACACATGATATTGTAGTAATATTTGCAGTATATCACTTGAAAAAAGTTCTGTTCAAACTCTTAAATATTTGTGTGTAGTGACAGAGAGAGAAGAAGTTAATTAATACTGGTTAGGAATTTGCAATGTTTCAAAAATATATTCCATAATTTGTTATAAGAACATAATCAGAAAATTTCGACCTGAGCCAAGGAAACCTAGGGTTCTCCTATTCCATACTGTAAAATTTTCAGAGAGTCAATTTGTCTTCGTGGTCTTTGATCCATTTGGAATTGATTCTGGTGCAGGGTGATATATAAGGATCTAGCTTTAGTTTCCTACAAGTAGTTAACCAATTTTGTCAGCACCATTTACTGAAGAGGCTGTCTTTCTTCCATTCTATTGTTTTAGCTCCCTTATGGAAGATTAGATGGCTATAGGTCTGTAGGTTCATTTCTGGATTTTCAATTCTATTCCATTGGTCCTGAAGTCTGTTCTTATGCCAATACCAAGCTGTTTTGATTACTATGGCTTTATAGTAGAGTTTGAAATTTGGTATTGATATTCCTCCAGCAGTGTTCTTTCCGTTGAGGAGCGTTTTTGCTATTCGGGGTGTTTTATTGTTCCATATGAATTTTTGTATTGCCTCTTCTATTTCCTTGAAGAATGAGGTTGGAATTTTGATAGGTATCGCGTTGAATTTGTAGATAGCCTTGGGAAGTATTGCCATTTTCACGATGTTAATCTTTCCAATCCAGGAGGATGGGAGGTTTTGCCATTTTTTAAGTTCTGTGTTGATTTCCATTTTCAAGATTTTAAAGTTTTCATCATAGAGGTCCTTCACTTCTTTGGTTAAGTTAACTCCTAGGTATTTTTTTGTGGGGCTATTACAAATGGAATTTATTTCCTAATTTCAGCCACACTTTTCTCATGGTTGGCATACGGAAAAGCCACTAATTTGGGGGGTTAATTTTATACCCTGCTACTTTGCCAAAGTTTTGAATCAGCTTGAGTAATTTGGGAGTGGAGTCAATGGGATTCTTTAAATACGAGATCATATCGTCTGCAAAGACGATATTTCTATTTCTTCTTTCCCTATTTGGATCCCCTCTATGTCTGCATCTTGTCTTATTGCTGTAGCTAGGCATTCTAATACTAGAATGAAGAGAAGTGGAGAGAGTGGACATCCTTGTCTAGTTCCTGAGTTAAGAGGGAATGGCTTTAGTTTTTCAGCATTAAGTATAATGCTGGCTGTAGATTTGCCAAATACAGCCTTTATTTTATTGAGGAATGTTCCATGGATTCCTAATTTTTCCAAAACCTTCATTATAAAGGGGTGTTGTATCTTGTCGAATGCTTTTTCTGCATCTATTGAGATAACCATGTGGTTCTTATTCTTGCTCCTGTTGATTTGATGAATAATATTAATTGATTTGCCTATATTGAACAAGCTTTGCATCCCTGAAATGAATCCTGTTTGATCGTGGTGCATGATTTTTTGGATGAATTGTTGAAGTCGATTGGCCAAAATTTTGTTGAGAAGTTTTGTATCAATGTTCATCAAAGAAATGGGTCTATAGTTCTCTTTATTGATGAGTCCCTGCCTGGTTTTGGGATGAGGGTTATGATGGCTTCATAGAATGTGTTCGGTAGTGAACTTTCTCTTTCAATTACATTGAAGAGTTGGAGGCGTATTGGTTTGAGCTCTGCTTTGAAGGCCTTGTAGAATTCCGCTGTAAAACCATCTGGTCCTGGACTTTTCTTAGCTAGGAGGTCTCTTATTGCTCTTTCTATTTCAATGCTTGATATGGGCCTGTTAAGATGGTTTAATTCGTCTTGGTTTAGTTTTGGCATGTCAATATTTGCTAGGAAAAGGTCCATTTCTGTCAAGTTCTCAAACTTATTAGCATAAAGTTTTGAGAAGTATTCCCTTATAATGTTCTGAATCTTGGTTGTTTCCTTAGTGATGTTTCCATTGTCATCTCTAAGTTTATTAATTTGGGTGTGCTCTCTTATTTCTGAATAGAGACCCGGAAACACAACAAATCAAAGAAAGAATGGACAAATGGGATTGCATGAAGTTTCCTAGCTTCTGCATGGCAAAGGACATAGCTATGAAGATCAATAGAAAGCCCACAGATTGGGAGAAGATCTTCACTAGCCATACAACGGACAAAGGTCTTATATCTAATATATACTTGGAACTCAAAAAATTAAATCCCCCAACAACAAATCCTCAAAGAAACAACTGCCCACTAAATAAGTAGGCTAAAGACTTAAAGAGAAACTTCTCTGATGAAGAAAGAAGGATGGCCAATGAAATGCTCAACATCCCTAGCCATAAGAGAAATGCAAATCAAAACAACATTGAGATACCACCTCACTCCAGTTAGAATGGCAAAAAAACAAGAACTCTAACAACAACAGATGCTGGAGGGGATGTGGACAGAATGGGACCTTACTTCATTGTTGGTGGGAATGTAAACTTGTTCAACCACTTTGGAAAGCAGTATGGAGGTTTCTCAAAATACTTCACATAGAGCTCCCCTATGACCCACAAATCCCACTTTTGGGAATTTACCCAAATGTTTACAAACAAGACCACACTAAAGCTACCAGCACAACTATGTTTATTGCAGCACTATTTACCATAGCTAAGATCTGGAACCAACCCAGATGCCCCTCAGTAGATGAATGGATCAAGACAATGTGGTATATATACACAATGGAATTCTATGCCTCTATCAGAAACAATGACATTGCCCCATTTTTTAGGAAATGGAAAAACTTGGAAAAATTATATTAAGTGAAGTAAGCCAGGCCCAAAGAAACATAGGCCCCAAGGTTTCCCTTACTTGCAATATCTAGTATATGTATGAGTCAAGCGGAAAAGGTCAGATACTATGATGTTAGGAAAATGAACCCTTAGATATGTATTTTAAGGTTTTTTTCTTTCATGCATGTGTTTCTAACGTATTTATAAGATTATTTCTTTGTTGCTTTTTATGTCCCTCCCCCACAGTATAATCCCTGCTTTCACTATATTTGATATCAGTATAAGTTTTGGAGGAGATGGGGAAAAACAAGTGGTTTAAGGATACAGGTGGACCTGTTGCAACAATGAGAAGTACAAATTGTCATGTCGAAAACGAGCTTCACAACGTCGGTGCGGGGTGGGGGTTGGAGGATTGGGGGGGAGGGGGGAGGCTGGGAAGGGATGTGAAGGGTAAACAAAGGAGGAGGCTGCAATGCTTGGTAAGAAATGTATGCATTATCCTGCCCATGTAATTGTAACCTCTCTGTACAATATGTCCACAAATAAAATAAAATAATAACAAAAATAAGAACATAGTCAAGCTACCTGCTATGGTTTAGTTTTTTTCGTTTCTTTATTTGTTCAAAATTTTAATATGGATGTATGCACAGTGGTAACATTAAAATTATTAATCAAAAGACAAATAATAGCAAAGTCATAGACACATATCAGAGTTTCAATAATTAGCACTTATGAAGGTGATAATAATTTTGATGAGGATGATGACCACAGTGTAGCCTGATGAGGACTTATTTTTATTTCTGCATGAAAACATTTGTGATTTTAAACCAACAAACTGAATTTGACTCTTTTCTGATTTGTAAGGTAAGGTGGAAAATGTAAGGACTCCTCACTGTTCTTTTTTCTTACTCTAGAAGTCAACAAATATATTCTTCAATATTTCTGGTAGATTATATCCATTTACAGATGAGAAATGTAAATAATGATACTAGAATTTGTGTCTGAGATCTTCACTCTGTGCGCTTACATGGAGCAGTAATTTGGTGATGGAGAGCAACAATATGAAAAGTCTATGGGGAAAAAGCATACTATGTAAGCGGATTTTTTAGGACTAAGTGACCAATGATGAGTATTTGAAACAGGCCCGTTTCAGTGGCATAAAAAGAGTACATAGAAATTATATTAGTGACAGAAACTGAGAAAATCTTGATCATTCATCTTATCTAATGGACGGAAGTAGAAGGATAAGAAGAAATCTGAAGTGTTTCCACGTCTCTGGAAACCATGTTGGTAATATTCTTGGTAATAAGGACTACAGGTGGAAATGATGGATTTAGAGGAAAAAACACTCTGATAGTTCTAAAATTTATGTTAAACAGATGCATAGATAAGTCTTTTTAGACATCATTAAAATATCCACGACCTTTAATATGAAAAAGAATAATAAAATTTGGGGCATTATTAAAGGGAAGAACAAAAGGAAAGTTATGATACAAATGTGAGCAATGTGAGCATCATAGTGCACTAGAATAGAAGAAAGAGATAAATAAGGAAACAAGAAAGTAATAAAAACAGATTTACAGAAGTAAAGGAGGGAAAGAATTGTCAGGAAGTTATTGAAGGAAATATGCTATTTGGATTTGAAAACTAAAAGGACATAGACGAGTTCAATAAGAACAGTGTTTTGGTGAAAGTCATATTAATAAAATTTTGAGATATGAATGTGAAGACATAAAATTCTGGATCCATGAATTCAACAGACCCTGTTGATTTTAAATGCTGGGAACAAATGCTTTTATACTGACATTAGAAGAATTGTACAGATATAACTCATGATCTTTACTCAGAGGAATTCTGTGAATATTTTTGAAGAGTTTGTTTAGCCAGGTGATTATAGATTGAACTACAGTACAGATAAGACTAATTTGTCTACAGTTCCAATGAGTGACCCATGTATCCACATCAGTTTGGGATTTTATTGAAATATCTTTATTTATGTTTGGATATTTTATCACCCTATTCATTATAAACCTAGGACAAGTAACACTGATATTACTGATGTTACTGAACACTCCTCGAATTGATTCTTCTTTAGAATAGAAAATGATTGATTGACACATCATAACTGTCCTATACTCTATTAATCTAGTTCTTGTTAGGGATATGTCCATGCTGAAATAACCCTGTTAATCAACATTCCACAAATACTTATATGTAGGAAGTACTCTTATAAACTTTAAACGTTTATTGAATGGAAGAGTTCAGACATTACCCTCAGCACTAGGATTAAATGCCTAAAAAGATAAGACATTTTACTTTAATGCCTTTCTTTCATTTTCTCATCCATATTTGTAAGTAGGGAAGGATTCTGATGTAACAATAATAAAATAGTGACTTGTATTAACACAACATCTAGGATCTAGTGTTAATTCGGATACTTACTCATTAGCTCCATGTTTTGAGCATATTTATATTTCTCCTGGGTAAACTAATAAGCTCCAAGAAAATGTCCCTAAGGAGCCTTTCAATTCTAATATCACTGTTTGTCTCAAAATGCTTTAAATCCTACGCCCTCTAATGTGGGCATAATGTGGAACTTTTCTCCTCAGAGTGTGAGTACTAGCCTATTGCTTAACATGTACAAAGTACCTTCATACATAGACCGGGCATGTGCAAACAAGAAGTGGTAGTTGAACAATGTTCTTAGCAGTTTTTACAGATGAAATGGAAATAGAGCAACTATGAAGTCAAAAGGAATGTGCAAAAAAGACAAAGGCACAAAGTAGAATGTGCTAAGGAAATGCTGAAGTATAATTTCAAATAATCTGCTCAAGTGTGAGGGTGTGTTCAAAGCACAACTTAAGAAAATGTAGTTGGATATCTTGGGAGAAAAACTGCTTTAAACTATTCTGGTATAATTGTACAATTAGAAACCCCTTAGTCTACCTCTAATCAGCCACAACATCATCAACTTAGCTACTATTTTCCCAGTGCAAAATGAGAAAAAGAGGGCTCATCACAGTTAGTGTTCAGGTTTAAATAATGGCAATCACATAACTTTTCTATGTCTTCATTTATTTTGGAGCATTAAAGTAGGAAAAAGCCAAGTAAATATTTTGCATGTACCTAAATTAAGTCGGACATATTATATTGGCCTCTTTTTAACTTGGTAGTTATTGATTATGTTTTATACTTTGATTTGGGACAATGATCTGATGTCAGTTATTTTCTTCTCTTCCCCTTCTTTTGCCTTCTACTTACATATTTATTATTTAAAGAGACATACCTGAGCTTGCATTTCTAAATTCTTCAAAATTATCTCAACTACTTCATACTTCTGGCAACCTCCTATATCGTTCTCAAGGGAATATTTTGTCACTACCATTTTTATCCTATATGATATTGGATATCTTCCTGCCTAATTCAGTGCAAGATAGACATAGACTCATCCAGATATCTCAACACTTGTGCCACCATAAAATCCTGCCTTACTTAGAAATCCTGATTTTAGAATGTCTGGGGAAGTGGCATGTGTCATTTTTAATGACCCTAAGTGATACTTACTTGCAATCATGTCTTAAACCAATATGCCACTCAGTTGATGGACGAATTGACAAAATGTTACACACACACACACACACACACACACAGTGGAATTCTATGCTTCTAATTCATAAGGAAATGGAAAGACTTGGAAATATCCTACTATGTAAAATAAGCAAGACACAAAGAGATTCCATGGTTTCCCTCATTTGTAATAAGTAGGAAATGTCTAGGATAGTCCTACCAGATGAGCCGTATGTCTCAATAGTTATGTTTATATGACCATATAAGATAATGCTGAGCAAAATAAAGTCCTAGAAATGGAAACAGAGGTTTTTCTTTGTGGTTGTTGTTTTTAATGAACAATGAGATTTCTTTTTTCTTTTGTGTTTTCCCCTATGGTTTATTCCCTGCTGTATTTGATTTCGGGATCCTGTGTATTGTATATACACATATCTTAATTTGGCAAGGGAAGAGGAACAACAAAATGGAAAGACAAAGGGCAAAAGACAAACCAGTGCAATAGCAATACTCACAAGACTTGTTGGAAATTTACATTACAACTTGTAAGGGGTATTGGGGTTAAGGAAAAGTATGAGAAAAATGAGGGATGAGGTAAAAAGTTTGACATGCTATGTATTTACTACCTTACAATTACTGCAACCCCTTCTATATATCACCTTGACAATAAAATCAAATTAAAACATAAGTTACGTAAAATATAATTTCGCTATGTTGGTATAGTAAATATTATTCTATGTGTATTACTTTTTTAAAAAAAATATGAACCCTATTTGTCTTCTAATTTTTATTAATTACCCCTTTCTTTATCAGAGGGTCATCAACTTGAATGTTATCAAACTATATAAAATTTTCAGAAAATACTTGCCATTATTTTGCAAAAAAACTTTATTTTAGTATTGTCATACTAAAACAGAAAACAGTTCAATTCTATGGAAACTCCTAACTTTGAAAACTGACTAATTGTTAAGAGGACAGAATATATATGTTCTTCAACATTCCTATGACTACTAACTACTCATTTTCAAATTCTGAACATGCTATACCAGAGACATTCAAAACAGTACCTGTTTGCATTTTATTCTGCAATAAATGCAGTTTCCAGTGGGGGGAGTACAAATTTAAAAGTCAATAGAAAAAATAGCCACATTCTGGTAGAAGATAAAACTATGAAGTATCTATAATAAATTCCTCAAATGTAAACATATGTTCATCAGAGCAAACTATTATTTCTATTACCATCAATCCTAAGTTTTTATGCTGTAAAATCATCCTAGCCCAACAGTTTCCAACTTGTAAGGTGGACCTTAAAATTCCCTAAATTCCCATCAGGACTAGTTTATCATTATTGTGAAAAAATACTACCCTTCTGCTAATGTGATGCCCTTCTTATTGGGGAAAGAACGCTACACTAAACTTTGCTGCATCATTTTCCCCCCAGTGGTATTCTTGAGATCAAAACACTTGCAAATATTATTTATAGCTATATTTTTATCTATCACAGATATTCAGGAGATCTGAATATGAATATGTGAAGCTTATGGTTCAAAGCCCACCCAGGCAGGAAGGTTACTTCGATTCTTATCTCCAATAAGCTGCTCACGAAAAGCCAGACACAAGTGGCACTGTTGTTCAAGTGGAAGAGCAGTAGCCTTGAGCAGAACAGTCTCAGAGACAGTCCCCCAGTCCACAATTTGAGCCCTAGAACAAAGCAAACAACAAAAACAAAATAAAAACAAACTCCAAACCTAGCATTTTTCTCATTGTATACAAAGGTATGTAATTAAGGAAATTTCTTCCTGTGTTATATATAGGTAGAATAAAAAGGATGTCACACAATTACTCTATTCATACCAAAGTCTCAAAAAATTCTGCCTTTTCTAAATTTATAAATTAATATCATAAATTTGTTGACAACTTTGTCTAGATAATTCACATTATCATGTTACACAGGAACTGTTGCAATTATCTATTAACTAAGTTCTAATTATACCTCACTTGAAATAATATTTTAGGCAAATAGAATGCCAGAATCATTTGTGAATTAAATCTTCTATCCTATAGAATATGAAATACAATATGAAATTACAAAGAAAAATTACAAACAAAAATATTTATTTTAAATCTAAATTCTAATTTAGCCAGGTCTACAAAGTCCTACATTAGATGAACTTCGCTATTTCTCCAGGCTTAAGCTTTTGTAATCCTTCATCATTTCTTTGGAATCCAACAGAATGATGCTTACTTTTTCAAATGTTTGGTTGGGAATCATGAGCTATTTTGCATCTAGGAATGTTCTGTAATGATGACAGCATTTAAAACACAACTGAGGATTATATATGAGTTGCATTTCAATAGGAAACTTGACTTCTTAAAACATAATGACAAAATTAGCCCAAACTTGCAACTGTATATTACTTTCTTGTTTTTTATTCCTTTCATGTTTTGTATTATTGAGATAAAATTATATTTCCTAGTCCAGGGAAGGTATCACTATATAATTCCACTCTCTAATCTCCTGTCTTAGTCTGAGTGCTAGAATGCCAGTCTTGTATCTCATTGTCCTACCATACTTTGCTGGTTTATTTAATCTTGATACAGACTAGCATTTCTGTACTTCTCCGATAATATTTTTCAAAAGACTGTTAGCTCAGAATGTTTATGTTCTATTTTTGAAGATCTTCCAACATTTGACACAGGATACGAACATTTTCAGATGCACCTGCAGTGGTCTCTGATTCATTCCTCCATGGATCCAACCCCTTCAATAACGATTACTTGACTTTCTTACTATCTCTGGTCCCTAACTATGTAATATTCTCAAGAGTTTTGGGGAAAATTTCACTTGAGGACTTTCTAATATTAAAAAATTATCACTTAATTCTAGCCTTAGGACATATTTTTTTTATTATTTTCTAACATTTCTACACATTCTGGGAGTTGTTTCATATGTGTGTTTGCACATATAAGTGTCTCTGTGTGTATGTGCATGTTTGTATATATATATGAAAACCTCAAGCTCTATACAGCAATCTTGCTCAAAACTATTATTCCATCACATTAACAATTCTTCCAATGCAGCATTTGGCTGGTAATTATAAATAGTGTCTCAAAGACTGTTCTCCCAGGCTGGATGCAAACTGAACTTCCCAGACTCCTTTAAATTCTTAGGTTCTATTTTTCCAGGAGTATCAACTTTTAAACTAGAAACATTTTTGTGAGCGCAAAAGCTGTAGCCCAGATTTTTAACTCGAGTTCATATAAAGATAGAGAAACATACACATTACATATACTGAATGTACACTGTTAGAAATGTGATTTTAAGTGTGATGCTGGTGGCTCACGCCTATAATGCTAGCTACTCACGAGGCTGAGATCTGAGAATTGCAGTTCAAATCCAGCATGAGTAGGAAAGTTTCTGAGGCACTTATCTCCAATTAACCACCAGAAAACCGGAAGTAGCACTGTGGCTCAAGAGGTAGAGCGCTAGCTTTGAGCTGAAGAGTGGAGGCCCAGACTTCAAGCCCCACAACCATCCAAACAAAAAAGAAGAAGAAAGAAAGAAAAAGAAAAAGAAAGAATAAATAGAAAAAGAAATGTGATCTTAGCCACCCGTTCATTGCTAGTATAATTCCTGCTTTCTCAACATGGCCATTTTTTCCCCAATTAAGTCCATACACTTAAATGTGACTTGCTTGGAACCAGAATTATTCTTCCATTCTATCTTTAAAAATTTGCATGATTAATTCGATTACATTGGTCCTGAGGTCTGTTCTTATGCAAATACCAGGCTGTTTTGATTACTATGGCTTTATAGTAGAGTTTGAAAGTTGGTATTGATATTCCTCCAGCAGTGTTCTTTCCGTTGAGGAGCGTTTTTGCTATTCGGGTCTTTTGTTGTTCCATATGAATTTTTGGATTGCCTCTTCTATTTCCTTGAAGAATGAGGTTGGAATTTTGATAGGTATCGCGTTGAATTTGTAGATAGCCTTGGGAAGTATTGCCATTTTCACGATGTTAATCTTTCCAATCCAGGAGAATGGGAGGTTTTGCCATTTTTTAAGTTCTGTGTTGATTTCCTTTTTCAAGATTTTAAAGTTTTCGTCATAGAGGTCCTTCACTTAATAGAATTGAAAACCCAGAAATGAACCCACAGACCTATAGCCATTTAATCTTCCATAAGGGAACTAAAACAATAGAATGGAAGAAAGACAGCCTCTTCAATAAATGGTGCTGGCAAAATTGGTTAACTACATGTAGAAAACTAAAGCTAGATCCTTATATATCACCCTGCACCGGAATCAACTCCAAATGGATCAAAGACCTCGAAGTCAAAGCAGACACTCTGAAAACATTACAGGATGGAATAGGAGAAACCCTGGGTCTCCTTGGCTCAGGCCAAAATTTTCTGAATAGAGAACCGGAAACACAACAAATCAAAGAAAGGTTGGACAAATGGGATTGCATAAAGTTGCAGAGCTTCTGCATGGCAAAGGACATAGCTAGCAAGATCAATAGAAAGCCCACGGATTGGGAGAAGATCTTTACTAGCCATACAATGGACGAGGGTCTCATATCTAAAATATACTTGGAACTCAAAAAATTAAATCCCCCAACAACAAATCCTCAAAGAAACAACTGCAATATAAATAAGTGGGCTAAAGCCTTAAAGAGAAACTTCTCTGAAGAAGAAAGAAGGATGGCGAATAGACACATGAAGAAATGCTCAACCTCCCTAGCCACAAAAGAAATGCAAATCAAAACAACATTGAGATACCACCTCACGCCAGTTAGAATGGCAAAAATCAAGAACTCTAACAACAACAGATGCTGGAGGGGATGTGGACAGAAGGGAACCTTACTTCATTGTTGGTGGGAATGTAAACTTGTTTAACCACTTTGGAAAGCAGTATGGAGGTTCCTCAAAAGACTCCACATAGAACTCCCCTATGACCCAGCAATCCCACTTTTGCGCATTTACCCAAATGTTTACAAACAAGACCACACTAAAGCTACCAGCACAACTATGTTTATTGCAGCATTATTTACCATAGCTAAGATCTGGAACTGACCCAGATGCCCCTCAGTAGATGAATGGATCAAGAAAATGTGGTATATATACACAATGGAATTCTATGCCTCCATCAGAAAGAATGACATTGCCCCATTTGTTAGGAAATGGAAAGACTTGGAAAACATTATGTTAAGCGAAGTAAGCCAGGCCCAAAGAAACATAAGCCCCATGGTTTCCCTTATTTGCAATATCTAGTATATGTATGAGTCAAGCGGAAAAGGTCAGATAATGTGATGTTAGGAAAATGAACCCTTAGATATGTATTTTAAGGTTTTTTTCTTTCATGCATGACTTTCGAACTCATTTATAAGATTATTTCTTTGTAGCTTTGTATGTCCCTTCCCCACAGTATATCCCCTGCTTTCACTATATTTGATGTCAGTATAACTTGTGGAGGAGATGGGGAAAAACAAGTCGTTTAAGGATACAGGTGGACCTGTTGCAACAAAGAGAAGTACAAGTTGTCATGTCCAAAACGAGCTTTACAATGTCGGTGCGGGGTGGCGGGAAGGATTGGGACTGGGCCGGGGGATTAGGGAGGAGGCTGGGAAGGGATGTGAAGGGTAAAAAAAGGAGGAGGCTGCAATGCTTGGTAAGAAGTGTACGCATTATCCTGCCCATGTAATTGTAACCCCTCTGTACAGTATGTTCACAAATAAAAAAAAAAAGACTGCATTAACGTTGTGTGAGTTAAGAGGCTAAATTTTATCAGAATTTAAACATAATGAAAAATTGATGATTTTAAGATAAAAAGCTTAAAGGTACAATTTTAATGTGACTTGCACAAAGAGACATATTTTCTTTTCCTCTCCACAATTACTCAACTACAGGTAGTTCATGTAATTCAAATAAAGATGTTTCAGAAATAGATTAGACACAAAAAGAAAAAGAGGTCCAGAATTGGGTGGTGCATTATTTAAAAATAGAAGTCAAATAAATATTAACCATAATTCAAAATAATAGCAATCATGAAAAGGGAAGATTTTAAGAAGAATGTATAAAAAGTGATAGTGACAGAACTGCCTTTGGAGCTGCTCTCTGAGATTTTGGGTTTCTAGTACATGACAATTCATAGGACTGGTTTGGTGGAGAAATATTGTTTGTTTTCTTTGCTATGGAAAGTTTTTATTTGACCTTTGGTTATGAAGGAGTGTTTAGCTGGGAACAATATTCTTGGTTGATAGTTATTTGTCTTTAGGGCATGGCATACATCATTCCAGGCACTTGCTTTAATTGTCTTTGCTGAGAAATCTGAGGTGATTCTAATTAGTTTCCCTTTATAAGTGATTGATCTTTTCTCCTTGACAGCTTTAAGCTTCTTTTCCTTGGTCTGAATTGATACTGTTCAGATTATAATGTGACTGTGGGATGTCCTGTTCCGGTCTGGTCTTTTTGGGGTTGTAAAAGCCCCTTGTATCTGAATAGGCCTATCTTTTTGCATGTTTGGGAAGTTCTCTGCTAGGATCCTGAAACAAATTTCTTTGACCATTAACGTCTATTTCTAGGTGCTGCTCTACACACATTTTCCTCAGATTAGGAATTCTGATGGTGTCTTCCAAATATTGAATAGATATATCATATTTCTTGGGTTTGTCTTAGGTAATTGTTCTTTCTCTATAACACCTAGGCTGTCTTCAATACCTGAGATTCCATCTACTGCATGGTCTAACCTACTGCCAAGACTTTCTTCTTTGTGTTTTATTTTTTTTCCTTCTAATTGGTGGGCTTTGATGGCTTCAAATTTTTTGTTGGAGCTTTGTTTTAGGTCTTGGATTAACTTCTTTACTTCCTTAATTTGGTGTTATGTGCTTATTCTCAAATCACTTAGTCGATTGGTGATGGTTTCCTTGGACTCCTATTCCTTCTGGTGGTCTCCATTCATCATTCCTTTTGTTGTCTCCTAGAATTCTTTCAGCTGTCTGTTTATGGATTCCATGAATGCCTGTATTGATCTTTGTCTATTCTCATCCCCCTCTCGCAATTCCTGTATTACTCTTTGATTAGCTTCCTCATGTTCATGCAATTCCTCTAGTTCTCTTTGGCTGTTCTCAGCCTGCTCACACAATTCCTTTGTATGTCTTTGTCTGTTCTCAGGCTGCTCATGTAATTCCTGTCTTTCTCTTTGACTGTTCTCAGCCTGCACACACAATTTCTGTATTTCTCTTTGACTGTCCTCAACCTGCTCATGCAATTCCTGTATCAATCTTTGAGTAGCTTCTTCATGCTCATCAGATTCCAGTATGAATCCTTGGTTTGCCTGTCTCTCCGTATCACACTCACACTTGTCCTTTGCAGGTTTTAAATCTTTTCATTCACCATGTTTACCAATAGTATTTGTAGAGATTTTTGGGAACTCTCCTCTGGATTATTTATTAACTATTCTGTCAACTGATTATCTCTTGTGTTTTTCCGGCTTGTTCTGCCCATTTGGTATGAAAGTAACACCAATTTTGTGTTAGAACATCATTTTAAGGCAAGCATCAACCAAAGTCTTGTAGTAGCACAGTCAAAAGACTGCAGATACAATCTAGTTACCAGATAAAATCTATTCAATATCAAACAACTATGGATTAATGGGCTAAGAATAACAAAGCAGAATTTGGCAAACCAGAAATTATTAGTTTTAAGGAGGAATGTGGGGAAAATAAGATTAGAGGGATGTGGACAGATAAAAGGAGAGTGAATTTAGCCAAGTCCTAATCTCATAGAAGGAAATGGATTGGACAGAATGATAGGACAGAGATTAAGAAAAAAAATAAACAAGAAAAAATGAAAAAAAGTTTAAATTAAAAAAGTGAAACACTTAACAAGTATGTATGTTTAAATGTGATATTGAGAGAAGAAAAGGATAGGATGTGAGGAAGGCAAGGATAGAAAGGAGACATGAAAAACTTAAAAAAAACTCTCAAATTTAGTTACCTTAAAATTATACAGGTATAAATTGGTAATACTGATATTAAAGAATTTAAGAGAAAGAAGTTGTGAATTAAATAATAAATTTCTGGATTAAGTGTGTACACAATGGCAGATAAAGTCTAATTATCAAACATGGGTAAATATCTGGGGATTATCAGAACAGTAATTAATTCTTTCAAAAAAGAAAGCAATAAAAAAGGACCAAAAAGTCAGGAGTAATAACAAAAAGGAAGGAAAGAAGGAAGGAAGGAAGGAAGGAAGGAAGGAAGGAAGGAAGGAAGGAAGGAAGGAAGGAAGGAAGGAAGGAAGAAAGGAAGGAAGGAAGGAAGGGAGCGAAAAAGGAAGGGACAAAACCATTTAATTTATAAAATATATTTAGCCCAACAAAAACTTCATATAATGAATCCTTTAGTAAATTTAAGTTGGCAATTTTCACTTCTTTGCATGTTCTGGATGCATGAATGTAAGCAACAAATGAAGGATCATAAATAACCTCGTGAATCTGTTTGCATCTGTAGTAATATGTATGCAAATCTTTTTCTCATTTTCTATACATTACCAAATAAATATTTGCCAACAATTTACACTTAGGTATAAATATTCGAAAAATTGATTAAACCAAAGGATGTCAATATATTATATAATGTGAATACAAGGATTTGTATTGCTATTAATATTACAGTCTTAATCTTATATAATTATAAAAATTTTATTATGTATTTTATCAGAGAAATTAGCATGCTCTGATTTTGGTGTCTGAGTCCTAATAGCAGAAAGTAATTAAAATCAAACAGATCTGTATTTGATGGCTCAAATGAATATTTCTGAAAGCAATTAACTCATTGGAGATTGTTCAAATACATCAAAAGGTCCTTATAAAGGCTGTGCCACATTTACATGATTACCTATGATGTGGTTCAAGAGCCACTAAACAATCATATTTCACTTTGCTATCACTATAATTATTCCCATTGTAAAAAGAATTATTCACATGTCACATGATATAAGTTTGTCCTTAAGTTATTATCTTCTATGAAATAATATCCAAATGATACTCTACACTGAGTTAAAGCAAAAATGGCAAAAAGTATTGGACTTTGTAACTCCTTCCAGATACACATGTTGAAATTCTATTCCCCCTTCTGGTGATATTAGAATCAACCTTTCAGAGATGACACTACAATAATGATCCTGATGAAAGAAGCCCAATATAATTATTCTGCCATGTGATCGTCCAGCAAGTAGATTATAATGATCCAGAAAGTGGACCCCCATAAGATAAGGAATTGTTTGAACAACCATTTTTATTAATATTAATAAATTAATATTCAAGCTTCTAGCATATGAGTAATATACTCCTGTTGTTTTTAAGCCACTTACTTTTAAGTATTCTCTTATAAAAGACCAATGGCTGACAAAAGGCAAAGCAATATTTAGTTAATATCACAAATTCTGACAAAAATATTCATAAAATTTTATTATTTGAATTTTATTCTCCAAGTCTACAGGTTAAAAATATTTTTAAATTGGAATTGAATTGAGGTTCAACTCTATTCATCTATCATAATTAATTTTTGAATATTTTTATTATCTTTAAGTAGTTGTACATTCACTGAGTTTATGGATACAGTGTATCTTGATCACTGTCACCTCTTTCAACATTTTCATCCACCCCTCCCAAACAACCCCAATCCTATGTATCTCAATATTTTGTTATGGAATCACTTGCCATTTAACAAAGCAGTTTATGTGTACAATGCACCTGGAATTGTGTTACCACTTCAACATCTTCACTCCCATTTCACACTACCCTTTCCTTTGTATAATTCAATTCTTGGAAGTATACAATGGATTCTTGCCTGTATACTATCCTTTTCACCTTCAATTTCCTACCCCTTACATAATGCCCCCCACTGTCCTCTCTTGCAGTACATATTTATTGGTAATTATTTTGTTGAGCTGTGACTTAGTCTTTTAAGAGAATTATGGAATTTTCACTCTCCAATGACTCTGACACTTCAGATAATTCATTTGTATCTCCTTGCATACCATTCAGTGTGTTTACTTTTACATTTATAGGCACCTTCTATCTACCACAAATGAGGAAAATCATGCAAGCTAAGTTTCTCTGAGTGGGCTTTATTTCACTTAATATTATTTATAATTGTTTCATTTTCCTTAAGGGTGGTGCAATATTATTCTTTCTGATGGATGAACAGAATTCCATTATGTATGCATATATATGTGTGTATATATGTATATATGTATGTATATAAATATACATATATACACACATATATAATTGTAAATTGGGATCAATAACATTAGGTATATATATAATATATATATAATTTATATATACATATGTTATTCTTTATCTCTTTTTACAATGAGAGGCATCTGAGCTGCTCCCTTATGTTGGCTAGAGAAAATAATGCAATAATGACCATGATTTTCCTGGTAGCTTCAGTTTGGCCTTGTTTCTGCTCCATTGTATAAATGCCTGTAAGTGGAATGCTGGATCATAGATAGCTCTCTATTCAGTTCTCTGAGCAATTTCCATAGTGTTTTCCAAAGGGGTTGAACAAGATTACATTCCCAACAACATGGTAATAGAGTTTCCTTTGTGCCACATTTATCAATAACTGTGTTTGTTCATTTTTTCATAATGACATTGTAACAGGGGTGAGATGAATCTCAGTGTTATTTGGATTTGCATTTCTTTTATGGAGAGAGATGTGTCTATTTGTCATGCTTACCTTTTCTTCTAAGAAGTATTATCCCATATATTAATTGGGTTCTTGTTTATTTGAAGCTTTATTTTTGTTGGGTTTAACGTTTTGATCTCTAAATATGGGTTAATTATGAAACCAATTGTCTGATTCTTAGCTAGTAAAAATCTTCCATTCTGTTCTCTTTCTATATATCCTGCTAACTTTTTCCTTTGGCATGAAGAAAATCTTCAGTATGATGCAATTCTATTTACCCAGAAAAATAATGATATTACACCATTCATAAGAAAATGGAAAGACTTGGACCAAACTTATATTAAGTGAAGGAAGACAGACTCAAAGAAATATAAGTTGCCTGATATCTCTCATTTGTTGTATTAGAATGTGCCTCTAATTCTAAAAGTAAAAAACTTGGATGGTAAAAGAGAAAACATTACACTTGTACATAATAAATTATAAGGGATTCTAAACATTTATACAGTGAAGTCAAAGGAGGATGCCTTTTTGAGAAGATCACCAAGGGTAAATATCTATATGAATATCATCATATAAAATAATGTTCATTAAAATAATCTCCAAGAAATGACAATAAGAGGTTTTTTTTATTATTTTGCTTTTTCCTTCTGTGTTCTGATGCTGTATTTTTTATATTTCTGCACCTTTTGTCTCATATGTAAGTTTGGAAAGTGCAACGGGGAACACAGAAATGGTGAGACACAGGGTTAACAAATACAGCAGTGCTACTCAATACACGCTACATTGTAAATGAACTGTACAACTTATGGGGGAGGGAGGTTGAAAGGGAAAAACTGGGAGTATATGAGGGAAGAGGTGACACTGTTCAAAAAGAAATGTGCTCATTATTTGACTTATGTAATGTTAACCCTTCTGTACATGATCTTTACAAATTAAAAATGGACCTCATAAACAGGTCAGAGTAGCTATACTAATATTAGATAAAATATGCTTTAAATTAAAAGTGATATGAAAGTAAAAAAGAGACAAAGAATGATATTAAATATTCATAAAGAAAACTCTCCATCAGAGGGATATAACAATTTTACTTATCAATGCCTTGAATCCTAGAGCTCCCAAATTCATCAGACAAATACTACTTACTCTAAAAACATGCATACATCCAAATACATTGTTGGTTGCTTGAACACATCATTCTTACCTCTGGACAGGCCACCCAGGTAAAAACTTAGCAAAAAACTTCAGAGCTAAATAACTGCATTGACAAGCTATACCTAACAGATATCTACAGACTATTTCACCTAACAGCTTCACAATACATATTCCTCTCAGAAGCCCCTGGAACATTCTCCAAAATAGATCAGATCTTAGATCACAAGGAAAGTCTATGAAAATTCAAAAATGAAAATGAAATTACTCTTTACATCTTGTCAGACCATGATGGGATCAAATTAGATCTTGACCTCAAAAGTCATCACAGAAAATTCTGAAACTCACAGACTGAATAACACATTGATAAATCATCAGCGAGTCACTGAAAAGATATGAAGGGAAGTTGCAACGTTTATGGAATTCAGTAGAAGTGAACATACAAAATACTACCACCTCTGGGACACAAAAACACCGCAATACTCAGAGGAAAATTTACGTCTTTGAGTATGCATATCAACAAATTAGAACCATCTTGAATCAGCACTAATGATGTGGAACTAGGTCTTTGAAAAACAGGAACAAGCCAAACCAAAAACTGGTAAACAGAAATAATACAAAGTAGATTAAAGAAATAAATGAATTAGAGTCTTAAAAAAACGTACAATCATAATTGACATTTATCTACTAGTAGATCACATATTTGCCCAATGAATGTTAACCTAGCTATTTTCAGAGATAGACTCAACCAGCTAAAACCAGTGAACAAAACAAACTTCTAGGATTCTAAGAAACAACATTATTTTGCCTTTTTAAAATAAATTTACTCTGCTGTTCTTATTAAGGTGATTTATAGATGGATTACAATTACATGAGTCAGGTAAAGAGTACATTTCCTTTTGTGAAATGTCTTCAGTTCCCTCACTTGTTCCTAGTTCCACCCTCCTGTCCCCACCCATGTGTTAAATAGTTCAATTTCATCAATGTGCAATTTTTCGCTCTTTTCCCTAAAGCTCTGTCCCCACCCCTCACCTTCCTGAAGATGTACAATAAATATGCCAGGCATAAGGTAAAGAAGAGAGAATTATCACAAAGTACAAAAAACAAACAAAAAACAAAAAGTTTTCTGTTTCCATATCTCATAGTTTGTTTGCATATGTATATCTTGTTATATAAATATAATTGTTTTTTATCATAAAGTTAATTCAGGGATTAAGGTGTGATAACATAATTTTGCTTTCTATTTAATAATTTTTATTTTAATATGAAAATTGTAAGTAACACAATTCAAGTTCTAGTGAAATTTATATGCTTAGATTTAAAGTTAAATTTTGAAAATGCCTAATATTTCCATTTTGGCAACCAAAATGAAAAACAGGCATGTTTTATCCTCAAGAATGTCATTATTTCATATGTAACATTAATTCAGTGGAAATGAGCAATCAAATACTTATGCAATGCATCAATTCCATAATTATGAAATTTATTGTTAAAATTAATAAAACTTGTTTTAAGTAGATTACTTAAGACATGAAACAATGATAATTTTCTCTTCTAGGTGAAGTTGATATAGAAATTAGAGTTCTGTGTGCTTGCTACGTGTCAATTTACACATATGATTGGCTCATCTCTATGTTATTTGAAGATAACTGAGAACAGGACTAGAATAAAAATAAATCACGCAAATGCTTAGCTGTATTTTGTGACTAAATATGTCTTCATTTTATTTGAAAAATCTGGTAAATTTATTTAAGTCACATCAACAATAATGAGAAATAAACAGCCCCTAGCTCCTAAAAAGACAATAAGAAAAAAGGAAACAACAGAAAAAAATTGAACTTCATTTTGCACGTGGTCTTTGTATAATTTGGTGCTTTGTAATTGTGGATTATGTGACTATCCCATGAATTTGGGCTCAAATCAGAAGGACTATTGGAAGAAAATTTCAAAATGTAGAGCAGCTAACACAGCTGTGCAGTTGTTTGTAGGTTTCACTACATTTGCAGCTGGACATCAAATGTACAAAAGAAATAATTCTACTGTTTTGCGGGCAAGAATGTGATGAAAAGCATACTTTTATCTTCTTAGATGAAATAAGAAGACCACACTTTAAAAGATGACTAAACGATCAGCCTTTTGAATAACAGTGCCATTTTTTTGGGGGGTCCGGTCGTGGGGCCCAAACTCTGAACCTGGGCGCTGTCCCTCAGCTCTTCAGCTCAAGGCTAGTGCTCTACAACTTGAGCCACAGTGCCACTTCTGTATTTTTTTCTTTTTGCTTATGTGGTGCTGAGAAATCAAACCCAGGGCCTCATGCATGCAAGGCAAGCACTCTAAAATTGAGACACCTTCCCAGCCCCAACAATGCCATTTTTAAGGCACTCTAGATAATTCAAGTCCTGCATCCCTCCACAAATATTAATGCCATTCACAAATCATTGCTGAAGGGAATTTCCAGTTTTATTTGATATTTCAAATTGCTTAGGAGTAACAGAAAAAATAATTCAAGTTGTTGAGAAAATTTACTTTAGAATAAGCAAACAAATCAGATTCAATTCCATAGCATAACCTTTACGAATAATGAATTAAGGAATATGGCATGTCCTTTGTAATTTAATATGAGTAATTAGGGCAAAATGCCAAAAACAGACTCTAAAAAGAAGTCTTTGTTAAGATATATTAAAGATTACCTACAGACAGGTAATTTTACCTACATTTTCTATTATATGATAACATATTTTTGGCTGCTAATCAGAGAGACTCAAAATTACTATTAATTATGATATGAAAAATGCATCATCATGAATAAAAGAAATCAGGGAGTAGATGGGTCAAGAGCTGGTTGGTTCTGTTAAATGTTCTCATTATTTTGAATTTCTGGTGTTTTTGTATGTGTGGAATTATGAATGTATTTTATGTCTGGGCAGGAAGATTGATTATTAGATCATTGTCTGATACCCAATGTCAGGAACCTAACCTGAGTGAAAGTGGTAAATGTGTGTGTGTGTGTGTGTGTGTGTGTGTGTGTGTGTGTGTGTGTGTGTGTGTGTGTGTGTGCCTGCCAGTCTGTATTTAGAAGGAAGTGTCTTATTTCTCTCAGGGTATAAACTTAATTCTATTAGTTTTATTACATTAATGACAGCAGATAAACGTAATTAACATTTTGAAACATATGTTTTTATTCTTTTGATTGCATGAACAAACTAAAAATTTATGTTTGGGGTATGAGTTTTGTGGAAGGTCAGCTGAAAGTATAAACGTTTGGAATCTTGAGAAAGATATCAATGACAATCATTTCAGTATAGAACAATTTTAGAAAACACTTGAAGGATATGTAATCCTATATGAAAATGAAACATTTATTGATTTTTCCATAGCTACAGTATTCTATAAATTTGTAGGAAAACAAGTTAAATTATGGAAACATAAAAGTAATGCGATTATTTATTGCATACAGTTTTACATTTTAGTTTCGTCAAGTCAAAATTTCATTTAGTTTTACTGTATAGGAAGGAAAACCCTAAATATTATAGTTTGTGCCATATTTCATATTAGGAAGCTTTCTCTGTATCAATAAGTTTATTTCTTTTGTTTCTGCTTTCCTATTCATAATTCTGTTTCTCATAGTAGTATTCTAAGGACTTTTTCTTTCTCCCAATTTGGGGCTTGAACATAACTCATGCTCAGTTTGCTAACAGTAGTCAGTCTACCATTTGAACCATGTCCCAGCCCAGAAATTTTTGTAGTTAATTGGAGATAGAACCTCATGAACTTTCCTAACACACAGAAAACCATTATCCCCCAAGTCTCATCTTTCTTAATCACTAGCATTATAGAGATGAGTCATGGACCCCAAGAGTCAATGACTTTTCATGTATTATAGAATACAAATGTTTGCTAGTAATTGTAATAATAAACTACCACAGCTTGAGTGCATTAACACTGTAAATATATTTCCTCTGAGTTGGTGGAACTAAAACTCCAAGATCAGAGTTTTCTTCTTCTGAGTCCTCTTTCCGTGGCATATTCTGCTTCTCTTGGAGGAGACTTCAACTTCAATGTTACCATTGAGATTCTGTTTCCACATGCAGTCACTTTCTAACACAATAGGTTTTTGATCTTTAGTATGATTTCAGTGGGACAGTATCCAACACATAACATATTACTTAATGGATTAAAGGAAATCATTTCTTTGTGGCATGGAAGTTATGGTTATACTTTTTAAAAATAGCAAAAAAAGTAAAGGCTTTATTAGAGCTTGTTAAATGAGTATGAAATCTTGACCTTAGACATGCCAAATTCTTACCCTTGCACACACTTATATTTCTAGGGGAACTGGAGGATTGAACCTAAAACCGTATACTTGTGAAACAGCATCTCTACTACTACCATATCTGCAGATTATAATTGGATTGCTTATTTTGAGGCAGTATCACTATGCCTGGGTATTCTTGGACTGTGGTCCTCCTAACACAAACATAAAACATTGCACCCAGCAAATGGTTAGAGTATCTGAAACTTCATTTTGTGTGTGGGCTTGGTTGGAGCTGGAATTCTCTAATCTCTATTTTCTAAGTAGATAATATAGGTTTGAGCAACTTTATCCAGTAAAAGTATGCAATTTCAAAATATCTTGATATTGCCTATATTTGCGCTTAACATATATAGCTAACCATAATTTTCTCCCTCTTTTGTTTAGTACTCTAAGTTGAAAACATTGACTTTCTTGATATACATGGCTTTGTTTTGGATGAAATCCCATCACAATAAAAAAATATCCCCCAAAAGTTTATGTCAAAAATCATGGAAAAGAAGGCTTCAATTTGGAAAAAAAACAAACACTGATCCTTAAGTTATAAATGCAGTATATTTATAGTGTTCGTCAATACTTTCTTAAGTATGAGGAGGAAGGCAGAAATGTGAAAGATGTCAGGTCTCTGTAGAAATTCTGTAGTTGTCTCTTCATGTTATCTTCCTTCACTAAAACTTGCTTTCTTAAAACGCTCTAGGTGTATATTGGTTGGACAGATTGGTAATTTCTCCAGGAAATGAAGCTGATTTTAGAAGGCTGATGGGGTGGTAAAAAAAGGAATGATTAGAATGAACCCAAATATTGCCACAGAATGAGCTGACCAGTTTTAACTGCTGTACAGTAAAACAAAGCAAAGTTTCAATTCTGATGATCCACATTGGAACATATATAGATAGATACTTATACATAAACATATAAATACACATATACGTACATACATGAACAATTAAATCTCCAGTAGACTATAGAGAAAGTTGGTGTGACAAGTATTAAACTACATCAAACTGGTTGCAGGAAATGTCCATTAAAATATAAATAGTTTAGCATAGATTTTGTAAAGAATGAAAATTCTTCATTATATACTTTACAAATATCCTTAGTATGTTTTAAGTTTTTTTTTATTGTGAAAATACCGTATAGAGAGGTTACAATTACATGGGGGGGGGTGGCAGGGGTCCAGTCGTGGGGCCTGAACTCTGGGCCTGGGTGTTGTTTCTCAGTTCTTTAGCTCAAAGCTAGCACTCTATCACTTGAGCCACAGCTACATTTTTGGTTTTTTTGCTTATGTGGTGCTGAGGAATCGAACCCAGGGCCTCATGCATGCAAGGCAAGCACTTTACCTCTGAGCCACCTTCTCAGCCCCATAATGAGTACATTTCTTATCAAGCATTTTTACCTCCTCCTTTGTTTCCCGTTACCATCCGTCCATCTTCCCCTTCCGAACCTCCCCCAAACCCAAGCCAAAATTGGTAAGTTCGTTTTTCTACATAACATCTTGTACATCTCATTGATGCAATAGGTCAAGTTATATCCCTATTTTAACAATTTGGTTTTTCCCTTCCCCTCCACAAATTATACCAACATCAAATACAGTGAAAACAGGGGTAATTTTTTTATTGCAGTAGGAGCATCTATATGATGCTGAAAATTGGAATTGCACAAAATATGCAACATGGCTAGGCACTGGTGGTTCAAGGATGTAATCTTAGCTAGTTAAGAGGCTGAGATCTGAAGATCACAGTTCAAAGCCAATCTGAGTAAAAGTTCATTAGATTCTTATCTCCAATTAACCACCAGGGCAAATGGAATTCCAGTTCAGATTGTATGTCGAGCACTGGCCTAGAACACGAAAACACCATCCAGGCCCTGAGTTTAAGCCCTGGGATAAACAGAAACTAGAACATAAAATAAAACGTGAAGTTAGATATTTTATAATGAAGCACAAGTTAATATACTCTACATTGTTAGAAAGACTAGACTTGTGTTAGCTTTATAACCTACCATAATAAGTGATATTGTCCATTTATTAAACAGAAAGTCTTACTCAGATTTACAAGTTTGAAAGTTTCAGTGTATGTTTACTTGGTTTTATTGCTTTGGGGCATGTCACAAGACAATATCAAGGTGGGGAGTATGTCAAAGGGAAAAGTTTTTGACCTAGAATGATTAAAAGATGAAAGAAGAAAGTAGACGAGAGTCTATGTTCTCATAGATTTCACACTGAAGAACTTACTCTCCAGAAGAACTATTCAGGTATTCTCCAGAGTCTGGTAAGAAATAGAAAGTCATTTTTCTTTAACACATAGGTCTTTCTGGGGCATTCTAAATTCAAATGGCAACATCTTCACCAATGATAATGACATGTCCAGGGGTAGAAGCAACTAGATATTTCTATAAATTCTAATTAGATCTCAGCAGACTAAATATTTTCTGGAATTCCTCTTAAAATATTTTCTTGCAGATGGAGTGGGTCTTTATACTACAAATGTGTGTATCTGTGTGCATGTATGTGTGTATGTGTGTGTTTGAAAAAACTAATATAACAATGTAGCAGATAAAAGTATTTCGTATGGCCTGTCATTTTTCTTCTCAAACCAGGAAGGTGTGCCACAATTCCCAATCAAATCCTATCCAAGATTCAAACATTAAAGCTGTCCCAAAAGGTTTACATGGCAACCCTAACACATCCACCCTGTTTAAGGTGGCCGTGCTATAGGAAAACTTTTAGTCTTACAATTACGTTGTCACCAAGGAAACAACATACAATATTTCTTTTAAAATTACCTAGATTGTAGAACACTTTAGCCAGAAAATTGAAGGAATATACTTTATGGGATTTAATTTACATATTTAGTCACTTAGATGAATGTCCTATATCCACAACTCAGAGCTCTATTAAACTACATAATTGCAAAACTCATCTATTACTCATCTGTTGAATTTCTTTTTAAAGTGTCTTTTAAATGACAAGGATGAAGAAATTTAAATTGGTTAATATTACCCAGTATTACTTTAATTTTTGATTAATAGTTAAAACAAACTGACAGACTATTAGTCCATAAAGATTTACAGAGTAAGATTTTGGCTTATATTTTCATTTGTTCCTCTTTTTTGGCGTGTGACATAATTTTTTTTCAAAAAGGCAATTTGGTCTTAACCATTACCCACAAAATTTATGCTGTCATAGAATCAGAGTTTTTCTGATTACTTTAAGGCAATAGAAGGCTCATTTTATGCCAACACAAAATATAAAAACCAATGACATTTTCACTGAACAAGCATTCATAAAAAGTCATGAAATTATAAAGTAAAACACCATGCCAATTTTTTTTGTCGGTCATGGGGTTTGAACTCTGGGCCTGGGCACTGTCGCTGAGCTCTTCAGCTCAAGGCTAGCACTGTACCACT
Organism: Dipodomys spectabilis; assembly: GCF_019054845.1. Taxonomy (NCBI): domain Eukaryota; kingdom Metazoa; phylum Chordata; class Mammalia; order Rodentia; family Heteromyidae; genus Dipodomys; species Dipodomys spectabilis. The sequence goes on from NW_024870997.1 coordinate 662,585, forward strand.
TGAGCCACAGTGCCGTTTCTGGTTTTTAAGACGTTTATTGGAGATAAGAGTCTCACAGATTTTTTGTCCATATAGCTTTCAACCATTATCCTCAGATCTTAGAGTCATGAGTAGATAGGATTAGAAGCATGAGCCAACAAAGCCCAGATCCAAGGCAATTTTAAAAAAGCAAGCTTATTGAAACTTCTGGCTTTTTCCAATAAACAAACTTATTTTTCAGCATTAATTTATAACTATGAGTTATTTTTAGATGTAACTGGGATTTTTAATAGATTCAAATATAATTTTTACTATTACTCAGTATCTCACAAATAGCCACTGTCATTAACTTTGCACAAAGTCAAATATTACATACTATCTTACACAGTATTATTACATTCTATAATGCATATAGTGTGAAGTGAAAATAGTTTGGACAATTTCATATAAATTATTAGGTGCTATTTTAACATTATAAATTCACAACTGTGTTTTTAAACTAAGGAAGAAAGATTTTAGTGTTAAAATCTAATATGAATGTGTAGTGTGTCCCCCCCAAAAATACTCTGGTTTTTCTTCAGATCGTACAAATCTTTCGCCTTTTACTAAACCAAAAATTCTGAGTTCATACAGACAAAATTATTTTCTTTTCACTAAAGACTTTGAAGTAATATCATTGGAAATAGTGAGGCAAATGGAGGAAGAATTAAACTCACATCCAACAATGTCTCTGTTATTTTGCTACTCCTCCACTAAGACCTATCCATTCACAGTTGTCATAAAAATTCATGTCTCTCTTAGAATTCTATTTGAAAATGTTCTAAATCTCTGATTCTATTTGTACTTTCTCTTATATAAAACAAAATATAAACACAAAACAATTGAAATAAAATGCACACATATGTTGAAGTCACCATAGCTGCAAAAACAACGAAGAAAGTGGAACTTCCCCAGGAACAAAAACATGTTATGTACAGTTTTTTAAAAGTACAAAAACCTCAAATACATGTTAATTTGAGTAGAACTATAAGGAGAACTGTCTCTCAGAAATAAGTTTGTTTTAATTTGTAATTAAGTTCATCTGGGTGAACCTAATATAGCAAATCCCTTGAAAGGATCAAATTGTTTAAAACAAATGTAACTGTATATGAAGTAAGATCTGCACATATTTGAAGGAAAAAATCCTACAGTATTAAATCACAAAAATCATGACATACTTAACATATTCATAAATGCAATGAATAAGTCCAATAGTATCCATATTGACAACTAAATACAATTGATTTAACAAGCACAAAATATGCAAGTAATAGAATCTGAGCTGTTTACATGAGTGTACCTAATATAAACCTACTCTAAATTACACAGTTTGTAGAAGACTGAACATGGGTTATCTAAAGGCAAACATCAGCACATTATATAAATGAAAGTAAAAAATCTCATGAAAAGAGAGAATAGTAGCTTCTGGAAAATACAATTTTAATAAATGGTGGTCAAACTATTTCTAGTGCTGACAAAAAAAATTGCATACCTATTTAGTGAGATCGAGAAAAGACCCAAGATACCCGAACTGATTTGAAATTTTGGCAAAGTAGCAGGGTACAACTATAACATTATTATGGATGTTGGCTATGGCATGGAATTCATTTACTCTTTGATCTGACAAATGAATATATGAAAAAACAGAATTTCTCCAACTAAATATCAAGACCTAACTAAACACATAATCAGAAAAGTCATCATGCAAGCCTTATTGCAACCTGGATAAAAAAAAAAAAATCAGTCATACTGATTCTGTATTTATTGTAAATGTTGATTTTTCCATAAATTATTTCCTTTAGTTTGCATTTTTGAAACATTTTGTTAAATGTATATGGTTAACTAATTTTGGATTTCTCCTTCAATTTAGTTCTGAGTGTAATGTCTCACTTCAGTTCCTAACCCATGAAATGACGTTGTTTACAAAACAAATGCTCATAATCACTGTTTATAATACACATAATCTCATAAGCATGACACCAGTAAGAAGAGGTTAACATTTTGATATCATGGTCTCATGACTGATGAGGCCTATCTGCATGAGTATACTTGTACCTACATTCCTCAGCCGAAATTTAGCCACTTTTAAAAAGTGTCACCTTTATCTGTCACCTATCAGTCATTAAACTTGAGTATAAAGCCTAAGGAAAATAAGGTATGAATTTAGTTTTCTGCATTCACTGTATTTGATGACGATATAATTTGTGGAGGGGAAGGGAAAAAACAAATCGTTTAAATATGGATACATGTGGACCCATTGCAACAATGAGATGTACAAGTCGTTATGTCGAAAAAGAACTTTACAACTTTGGTGCAGGGGGGTGGGGGGGGGGAGCGGGGAGGATTGGGCGGGGGGGGGGGGGGGACGGGGGGAAGATGAGAAGGGATGGGAAGGGGAAACAAAGGTGAGGCTACGATGCTTGATAAGAAATGTACTCATTATCTTGCCCATGTAATTGTAACCCCTCTGTATAGTATTTTCACAATAAAAAAATAATTTAAAAAAAGAATTTAGCTTTTCTGAATATAAAGTAAACAAAATGAAGCATAAAGTAAATCACTGGTTTAAAGTCAAACTATTTCTCCAAAACATTCTAAACATTTCCTTACAATGCCTATTATTCTCAAGAAGGGAATGGGTAATGTGAGAAGAGGACTAACCAAGCATTGTCTTCAAATATACATAATTTGGATTTACCTCTTTATTTCACTATAAGCATTTTTTATTTGAAAAACCTGTTTGAATAATTGATTTCGAGATCAGGTATAATATATCCTAGTTGCATACACCAAACTACAGTCAGAAAATGGTATATAGCAATTAAGTAAGAAAACGTATTCAATAAATAGCAAAAGTATATACCTATAGAGATAATATTTGGAAGAATGCATTGAAAATATTCTAATATAATAGTTAAGTTGATTGAACATTTTCACAGTGACAGTAATTAACTAGAATACTTTACTGCTAATTGGACAAGATTGTCTTTCTAAATGAGCAAAATATATTTCTCCTTTTACTTTGTCAAGGAATTAACTGAAAAAAGAAATTAACATATGAATCTATAACAACTGAAATGAATTTTTGTCTTTTTATTAGAAATTTTAATTTCACAAAGTATTTTTAATTTTGTTATACACATACGTCCACATAGTGTAGCTTGTTAAATTTTATTCCTGTTATTAATTTCATCACCCTATTTTTATACTTAAATTTTATTATGTGATCATACTAAGTTATAAAGTACTTGAACATATTTACTCCAAACTATTTCTCTTCATCTCCTCATTCACTATATTCCAAACTGAATAAGTTACATCTTCTTTGTGTGTGCAAATACTGTACAAAAGAGTTAGAATTACACAGCCAAGATAATGAGTACATATCTTTTTTGCGGGGAGGGTGTCTGGTCATGGGGCATGAACTCTGTGCTTGGACGCTGTCCCTCAGCTCTCAGCTCAAGGCTAGCGCTCTACCACTTGAGCCCCAGCCCCACTTCCAGGTTTTTGCTTTTTGCTTATGTGGTGCTGAGGAATTGAACCCAGGGACTCATGCCTGCAAGGCAAGGGCTCTACCACTGAGCCACCTTCCCAGCACCAATGAGAACATGAGTACATTTCTTATCAAGCTTTGTAGCCTCCTCCTTTATTTCCCCTGCCCATCCCTTCCCATCCTCCCCTAGCCCCCCCAACCCAATACTCCCAGCTCCCCCTCCCGCCCCCCGCCATGCCGCAACAGAGTTGTAAAGTTCATTTTCGACACAACGACTGGTACATCTCATTGTTGCAATGGGTCCCCCTGTATCCATATTTAAACGATTTGTTTTTCCCTTTCCCCTCCAAAAATTATACCGACATCAAATACAGTGAAAGCAGGGGTTATATTTTCGGGGAGGGACATACATAGTAACAAAGAAATGATCTTATCAATGTGTTAGAAACAATCGCATGAAAGAAAAAAACAACATTTGAATACATATCTTAGGGTTCATTTCCCTAACATCAACTTATCTGACTTTTTCTGCTTGACTCACACATATACTAGATACTGCAAATAAGGGAAACCATGGGACCTGTCTTTCTTTGGGCTTAGCTTACTTCACTTAATATAATTTTTTCCAAGCCTTTCCATTTCCTAACAAATGGGGAAATGTCATTCTTTCTGATGGAGTCATAGAATTCCATTGTGTATGTATACCACATTTTCTTGATCCATTCATCTACTGAGGGGCATCTGGGTTGGTTCCATATCTTAGCTATAGTAAATAATGTTGCAGTAAACATAGTCGTGCTGTTAGCTTTAGTGTGGTCTTGTTTGTAAACATTTGGGTAAATGCCCAAAAGTGGGATTGCTGGGTCATAGGGGAGCTCTATGTAGAGTCTTTTGAGGAACCTCCATACTGCTTTCCAAAGTGGTTGGACAAGTTTACACTCCCACCAACAATGAAGTAAGGTTCCCTTCTGTCCACATCCCCTCCAGCATCTGTTGTTATTACAGTTCTTGATTTTTGCCATTCTAACTGGAGTGAGGTGGTATCTCAATGGTGTTTTGATTTGCATTTCTTTTATGGCTAGTGAGGATGAGCATTTCTTCGTGTGTCTATTGGCCATCCTTCTTTCCTCTTCAGAAAAGTTTCTCTTTAAGTCTTTAGCCCACTTGTTTATTGGGTAGTTGTTTCTTTGAAGATTTATTGTTGGGGGACTTAATTTTTTGTGTTCCAGGTATAATTTAGATATGAGCCCTTGGTCCGTTGTATGGCTAGTGAAGATCTTCTCCCAATGTGTGGGCTTTCTATTGATATTGCTAGCTATAATCCTTTGCCATGCAGAAGCTCTGCAATTTCATGCAGTCCCATTTATCCAACCTTTCATTGATTTGTTGTGTTTCTGGGTCTCTATTAAGAAAATTTTGGCCTGTGCCAAGGAGACCTATGGTTTCTTCTATTCCATCAAGTACTGTTTTCAGAGTGTCTGCTTTGACTCCGAAGTCTTTGATACGTTTGGAATTGCTTCTGGTCCAGGGTGATATATAAGGATCTAGCTTTAGTTTTCTACAAGTACTTAACCAATTTTGCCTGCACCATTTACTGAAGAGGCTGTCTTTCTTCCAATCTATTTTTTTAGCTCCCTTATCAAAGATTAGATGACTATAGGTCTATAGGTTCATTTCGGGGCTTTCAATTCTATTCCATTGGTCCTGAAGTCTATTCTTGTGCAAGTACCAAGCTGTTTTGATCACTATGGCTTTGTAGTTGAGTTTGAAATTTGGTATTGATATTCCTCCATCACTGTTCTTTCTGTTGAGCATCGTTTTTGCTATTTGGTGTCTTTTAGTGTTCCTTATGGATTTTTCGATTGCCACTTCAATTTCTTTGAAGAATGAGGTTGGAATATTGATAGGTACCACATTGAATTTGTAGATATCCTTGGGAATTATTGCCATTTTCATGATGTTGATCTTTCCAATCCAGGAGCATGGGAGATTTTGCCACGTTCTAAATTCTGTTTTGGTTTCCTATTTCAACTTTTTAAAGTTTTCAGCATAGAGGTCCTTCACTTCTTTGGTTAAGTTAATTCCTAGGTGCTATATGATTTTTGGTGTTATTACGAATGGTAGGTGCTTCTTTCCTAATTTCAGCCACACTTTTCTCATTGTTGGCATACAGAAAAGCCATGGATTTTTGAGGGTTAATTTTATACCCTGCTAATTTGCCAATGTTTTGAATCAACTTGAGTAATTTAGGAGTGGAGTCTCTGGGATTCTTTAACTATAAGATCATGTCATCTGAAAAGAGGCAGAGTTTTACTTCTTCTTTCCCTAGTTGGATCCCCTTTATGTTTGCTTTTGTCCTTCACTGAATCTAGGCATTCAAATACTAGATTGAAGAGAATTCGAGAGAGTGGACATTCCTTGTCTTGGTCCTGATTTAAAAGGAAATGGCTTTAGTTTTTCACCATTAAGTATAATGCTGGCTGTAAGTTTGTTTTTTACAGCCTTTATTGTATTGAGGAATGTTCCATAGATTCCTAATTTTTCCATAACCTTCATCATAAAGGGATGTTGGATCTTGTCGAATGCTTTCCCTGCATCTATTTAGATAAACATGGGGTTCTTATCCTTGCTCCTGTTGATGTGATGAATTATAGCAATTGATTTGCGTATATTGAACCAGCTATGCATCCCTGAAATGAATCCTGTTTGATCGTGGTGTATGATTTTTTGGATGAATTGTTGAAGTCAGTTGGACAAAATTTTGTTAAGAAGTTTTGCCTCAATGTTCATCAACGAAATGGGTCTATAGTTCTTTTTATTTGATGAGTCTCTGCCTGTTTTTGGGATGAGGGTTATGATGGCTTCATAGAATGAGTTTGGTAGTGAACTTTCTCTTTCAATTTCATTGAAGAGTTGGAGAAGTATTGTTGTGAGCTCTGTTTTGAATGCCTTGTAGAATTCTGCTGTAAAACCATCTAGTCCTAGGTTTTCTTAGATGGGAGGTCTCTTATTGCTGTATTTCAATGCTTGATATGGGCCTGTTAAGATGGTTTAACTCATCTTGTTTTAGTTTCGGCATGTAAATATTTTTGCCAAGTTTTCAAACTTATAGCATATAGTTTTGAGAAGTATTATCTTATAATATTCTGAATCTTGGTTGTTTCTGTGGTGATATTTTCATTCTCATCTCTGAGTTTATTTATTTGGGTGTGTTCTCTTCTTTTTCTGATAAGATTTGCAAAGGGTCTGTCAAATTTGTTAATTTTTTCAAAGAAGCAATTCTGTTTTGTTGATGTTTGTATGTTTTTTTTGGATTCTAATTCATTTAATTCTGAGTTAATTTTAACTATTTCTTTTTGTCTACTGGATTGGGGTGTATCTTGCTGCTCTTTTTCAAGGAGGCTCAGATGTCTCATTAGTTTGTTGGTTTCAGAACTTTCCAATATGTTGATGTAGGAACTCAAAGCTATAAACTTCCCCCTGAGTATTGCCTTTGCTGTGTCCCAGAGGAGCAGGTAATTTGTGTGTTGATTTTTGTTGAATATCATGAGCATTTGAATTTCCTTTCTAATCTCTTCCATGACCCACTTGTGATTCAGCAGTGTGTTATTCAGCTTCCATGTATTATAGGACTTTATTTGCTGGCTTTTAGTGTTGAGTTCTAATTTTACTGCCTTGTGGTCTGAGAGAATGCAAGGTATAACTTCAAGGTTTCTTAATTTGGACAAGTTTGCTTTGTGGCCTAAAATATGGTCTATTTTGGGAAATGTTCCATGTGTAGCTGAGAAAATGTATATTCTGATGCTGCTGGATGAAATATGCAGTAGATGTGTGTTAAATCTGATTGAACTATGCAGTTGTTTAGATCTGCGGTTTCTCTGTTGAGGTTTTGCCAAGTTGATCTATCTAGATTGGAAAGTGGTGGGTTAAAGTCCCCAACAATTAATGATTTTGAATCTAAGTGCGATTTGAGGGAAAGTAGTGTTTCTTGGATAAATTTTGGTGCTCCTTTGTTGTTGAATTGATATTTAGAATTGTAAAATCCTCCTGGGGAGAGATCCCTTAATTAGTATGTACTGACCTTCCTTATCTCTTTTCACTAATTTTAATTTGAAGTCTATTTTATCTGATATTGGGATTGCATCTCCAGCCTGTTTATGGGGGACGTTTGCTTCCAGAAAAGTTTAGCAGGGACAAGGAAGCATAGATAAACTGAAAGATAATAATTGTGTAGATTTTAGGACACAATCAGGTAACAGGGTTATGGTTGTGAAAACTGGGTACCCAGTACTAGGGTAGAAGCAATTGGCATGGTGGACTGATGTAGTGCAGAGCTCTGCGTTTGCCTCTCCAGTTTTGGCTGTTAGATCATTAGGGAACTACCTCTAGCAGCTCATTATCAGCTTGTTGTGTTTAGGCACGTACCATGTATAAATGTCTACTCCAAGTAGATTGCATTCTTTGACATCAGCTATATGATCTTTGCCCTAAGCATCCTGAGAGACCATACTCCACAATGCTGCAGAACTGGCTCCACATAGTGAGCTGCAATCACCTCATATAACTCTCGCTGCTCCTTTCCAGTGTCAATTATCATGGTAACAAGGGATCTGAGATGTGCTCAGCAGCAGTGGGAAGCTACCAATTCTTACCCTGGCATTCTGGGAGCTCCCTAGAAATGGGCAAGATCACTTGCTGGTCTTCCAACTTCTCTCTGTGGCTCTGGATAGTCAGACTCTTGTAATTCAGATGGGTTACTTTGATGTCCAGTTGGCCTCAAACTTGCTCTGTCTTCTCTCTCTAGGTGCTCATCAGCTTCATCTGCCTCTCCTTTTCCCTCCAGGTTGCTCGCTTCATCTCCACATCCTTTGAATTGTGCTTCATATCAACCTGTGGCTTTCACACCAAACTCTTCCACATTCTCATCTACATCTCTAGCTGTGAATCTGGCACAACAAGCTCATGTAAGTTCTTTATCTGCTTATCAAGATTTGAGCTGGAATCCAAGGTGGTACTAGCTAACTGAGAACACGGGAAGCATCTTAAATACTCCCCTGCCATTCACTGCTCATTGAGAAAGATGTAAATCTGTTGTGGTCAGTCTCTCCTTTTCCATTTCTGGTTCAGCAGAATAAAGATAAGTCACAGTGGAGCTACCAGACAGCTGCTATGTCAGCAAGTGAGCCAACCAAAGATAATTCAGTGAGGGGATACTTATCAAATATACTAGGGCAAATGCACATATTTGTAGGACACTACTAAGGGCTATCATCAAACTAGTTTTTTTATGTCCCAAATAGCAGACCAATCTTAGGCTCTCCCCTAGATCTTCCTGTTTTGAAGTCTCTGAGGACTTCTAAATACAACTCACACCTAGTAACATGGCTGAATAGAAAATTATGGATTAGTATTCTGAGGGTGTGCTAAGGTGTTGTTTGTCATGACTACCATGAAATCAATGTCCTTTCTCTCACTTTCACCATATCTCTTTATTTGGTATAAGTGGCAGATTTCTTAGTGTGTCTTTTTTTCTGTTAGTTCAGTGCACAGGTTAAAACATTAAGCATGCCAAACTATGGGTTTCCATTGTTCTAGTGGACATTTTGCATCCTAGGGCCTTTCTTCCAAGTAACTCTCTTCTTGAGCCCTCATATGCATATGCTCACAGAAGTGAATGTCTCACAACCATGGAACATAGTTGCTCAATGATGATTATCTCACACAGATACTCAAGCAGCTTGGGTCTGGAGCTTTTCTAAAAGGCCTTGGACTAGGTACTGTGGGCAACATTGACAGTAATTCCTCAGAGCAATACCACTGACAGCAAGTGAGCCTTGATTACTATTTAGCCCTTAGTAGTCCAACCTAGAGTATGAACACATGAAGAAACCCTTTTTAGCCTATTGCACAGTGTCCCCATCAATGAAATCATTTTGAGCCTAGGAGAAAAATCTCTATTTGTAAATCAGTACACATAAGAAGCAAATGATTCCCCATAATCAAACTCCTGGAGAATAGAATGTAAGGATGTCTACACAGTTGGGAAATATTATTCTGAGGGGTGGGAAGGGATGAGTTAGATAGCAAAGAAGTAATTATAAGTTTCTGAATTCCTTACCTAACTTCCGTCTGCCCCTCAGATTCAATTCAAGAAGTTGTGGAATGTTTACGATCACAAATTGAAGTTTTTAATCCCAGGCTCAAACACTAAGCATTCTTGTTACATCTTCCCACTTGCCCTGATGTAAAGGGTTAGAAGGGCAAGGGGGAAGGGAGCCCCATGCTCAGGAATATAAATGGAGCTTACAGTCTCTGACTTTCTTTGTTGAAGGTAAGATAAAAGGCAGCTTGAGTTTCTAAGAACTCAAGGCTTCTAGGCTTCTAGGCTATATGGCTCCTTCAGAGCTTCTTTTCCTCCTCCTGTATTTTGAGAGCAGAATTTAGTAAAGTGATTCTGTCTCTTGGGAGCAATCTTTCTCTTCACACAATGCTTAAAGTACACAATAGGTGGAAGCTGTCATTAAATTAAAAATGTATGAAATAGCACACAGTGTGTGCTTCCCCTGAATTCCTGGACCTAACAAGTTTCCAATTCTGAAGACAAAGAGATTATGGGTGAGTACTAAAAACCGTCCCTGAATGGTGAACCTAGAACACTTTTCCCAAAGCAGGTTCTGTCCAGTACAGTAGTTACCACCTATAATCCTTCTCATTAGGATGGCTGAGATCTACTGGATCAAAGAACTTATAGACCATGCAAGACAGAAAAGTCTAAGATATTGAGTCCCAACAGAAGAAACTGAGCCAAGAAGAGAAAACTTATCATTGCTGGAAAAGGAGCACTTAACCAGGAGAATGTTTCTCAGAATACAGACATGGGTATAATTATAACAAAGTTCTAAGTTGTGGCTCACCAAGATAGAAACTTTCAAGTCAAACCTCACTAAGGCTAAATATAAAACTTACAAAAAAACTATTTGGATTTCCGTAGTAACATCTTTTTTAAGGAGAGAGAGAGATAGAGAGATAGAGAGTGTGAGCTGTCTGAGATTATGTATGGGACAGAATTGGTATTTAAAAATCCTCATATTGAAACTATCCTTTAGTTTTCCCATTCAAGTCTGGTGGCATTTTAGCTCTACCACTGGAAACACTCAATTCTTGCTTTCTTCTGGTTAACTGGAGATAAACATGTAATGGATACATCAAACTGGGTTGGTTTCAAACTATCATGTTCAGATATGAGCCATTATTCTCCGCCCAGTATTTCCAGTAAAATACTTAATCTTTCTGACTTTCAGCTTCTTCCTGTGTGGAAAGTGAAAAGAATTACTTTGTGGACCTTAGAATCCGGTGGGAGTTATGACTGGGTGCAGGAAGTATAAGTGTTCAGGATGTGTGGACAGAGTCTGACACGCTCATAAAACTACTGATGTTTATATTGAAATGAATTCCAGGAATTGGAAAAAAGATGGATTTTTCTGTTCTTTATCCATTTATGGGCATTGAGGGAGCCACAGAAATTCAAGGAGAACAGGGAGACAAATGCAGCAGTTGTACTCTGTAGATAATATGTTCACAATGAGCTATACCTCTTGTAGACAGCGACTGGAGGGAAAATTAGAGAGAGCAAAGGAAGTCATGAGAGTGCAAAAGAAGAAATGAACTCATTATCGACATATAAAATGGTGATCTGTCTGTACACTACCTTAACAATAACAATTTAAAAAATCTGGGTTGATGATCCTCTCCTCCAGTTTTGTAGGGGCCCTTAAGACTCAGGCCCACCTATGGAATTTTTGAGGGTCACATTATATGATAATTAATGTAGAGCCAGAATCTCTTAAGAAATGTTATAAAAAGTATTTCATTCTTAGTACTTGTTTCTCTTTGAGTGGCGATTCTATATGTTGTTGTCAGAACTAATTTTTTACTTTTTGTTTTTAGTACTTGTTAGGTGTTGACATCCTTCTTAAAGCTTTGCGACAAAGGTCTGCTATATCTTGGCACTCTGCCCCTAACTAAAATGGTAATCAGCCTATGAAATTAATGTTCTTGAGTAAGAGTTTTATTTATTGATTTAGTTTGTCGGAGGTGGTGAACTCTGGGCCTGATTGCCATACCTCAGCTCTTCAGCTCAAGACTAGTGCTCTACCAGTTGAGTCACAGTACCACTTCTAGCTTTTTCTGCTTAGGTGGTGCTTAGGAATCAAACCCAGGGTCTCGTGCATTCAAGATAAGCTGACTACCACTGATCCACCTTCTCAGCTCCTATGAGTGGTATTTTTGTGCACGGGTCTATCAAGGAAATCACTGAGCAAATGTATTCATTTGCCACTACACATGTTCAAAATTATGAATTATCTGATATTTTAATGAATAAAACTGTTATCATTAATACTAGGAAGTGTTTGTCTCTCCATACTAAAAACATGGAGGAGGGTATTTTAAACTAAAACTACACAAGAAATTTTAAGATCTTGTTGCTAACAAATGTGTCCAGGTATTATTACATTAAACAGAAAATTCAAAATGGTTTTTCTTCATGAATACGGAAATCAAAAGTCTTATAATACTTATTTCAAAATGCAAACTAAAGAGGAAAATCATTCAGGAGGTAAAATTTATATTGAATGTTACTATTTTAAGAGGAAAAGGAGATCCTAGATGGCAGAGTAAAGACAAAGCAATATCAGAGTCCTACATGTACAATAATAAATAAGATGCTTTAACTGCAAAATTCAGCTGGAATGAGCACATCAGGCAAAGCAAGCAATCAGAATCTACCACCAACAAAGAAACACCATAATGTATATCTCAGAAAAAGGAAATAAGTTCCTTATCCTTGATTTCAATGATACACATAACGACCCCTACACACACACACACACACACACACACACACACACACACACACACACACACGAATGTATGCAACAGCTCAACCTACTCACATCCATTCAACATGAATCAAATATCTTCTTGTAATATTTGATGCTTTAAATGTTTCAAGTCTTGTAAATAATTGATAACAGATGCATAAGCAAATATTTTTGGAATAACATTCTGCTTTGGAAATGAGAATTTATGATGGTTATAACTGTAAGGTCTGCACAGGGACACCTCCCTCTCTTTTGGCTGCTTCTGCCCAGTATCTTTTACCTAGGTAACTGGCCGACCTGGAAGCAGTCACCTTCTCCTCCTGCTATGTTACATCCAGATCCAGTGTGGCCACACCTTTCCCCCACCTTGTCACACCTTTTTCTGTCCCTGGCCTTGATAATCCTGGCCCAGAGGTGGGTCACACCTCTTCCTTTCCTGCCCTCCCTTCCTTTTTCAGCCATGCTTCTCCACCATGCATGGTGGGGACAGTAGTTCGGTAAATAGACTTCTCCTGCCTGAATAGCATGTGGTGTTCTCTTCATCCGCTACCTAATGAAATCTACCTATTTAATATACCTTACAATAACTACTTAAAACATCTCTGAATCTCGAAAGAATTATTTAAGATTCAATCTGCATTTTGGGACTATATTTCTAAGAGCTATTCTGCAAAGGCTTAGTAAGAATTTGCGAGATCCAATCTTACATACCAAATTAATACAATTAATATATGTGTAAGTGAAGTGAAAGACAGTGATCAGAGATCTATGTTGCCTCCAATCAGCCGGGTGCACACTGCACCTTTGATTCTTCTGGGCCAGGCCCACAGTTGTCTTTCCCCAGAGCAGTGGCCCTGCTGGGGTTTAGGAGGGGGGCTGTGTGAAGAGGAGGGAAGCCTCAGGGGAGGCCAAGAAGGGGTTGAGGCTGGAACAGTGGAGAAAGTATGGGAGGCCCTGGCAGAGGCTGTGAAGGGAGGAAGGAGGCAGTAGGCCAGCAGCTCAGGCAGCATCAGACCTAAAGGCAACTGGGTTCTGGGAAGTGTCTGTGAGGTTCAGAATTTGGGGTGAATCCACTGGGGCCTGTTAGCTTGGTGAGGAGAGGAAGGAGTCTCAAGTGCCACCCAAACAGACAATGACAAATGAGACACTAGTGCCTAAAGAATTTCAAGAACAAAGGCAGGGACTTATAAGTAAACTCTGGGGGCAGGGAGGGCAGCAGCGCTGGGGCTGTGGTTGTCATGCCTCTGTGGACACCCTTGGAAGTGAGTGAGGACCAGCTCCACTGTGGGCTAGGCGTCTCTCTCGCCTTGAAGCAGGCACCAAGAATTGCCAGCACAGCCTTAGCCTGCCCCATGGAGCTGGCCTGCTTTTGGTGCTGCAGACCGGGCAGCTGCTTGGAGGTTATGAGCAGGAGGGCAGAAAAGCATGTCTGGTAGGGGCTGCTCCATCCTAGCCAGGCTCAGTGCCACTGGGGAAGTTCAGCTCTGTATCAGTACCATGCACTGCTCCCCAGACAAGTAGATACTTTGGAGACCTGCAGAGTGGCCACCACGTGTGGGTTGTGAACTTCCTTAGCATAGCTGAGGAGTCTCGATGGAGAGGCGCATTTGTTCCTGTGCCTCTCCCATCTTCTGGATTTCTGCTCTCCTCCTGCCATGTCCAACTACAGGAGTCAACTTCTCCAAGCAACTGAGAGGCCTTCCGAGAGATGCTCACAGGACTTTCCATGCTGCTTCACCACACATGCAGGGCTCACAGGGTGCCATCCTCCAGTCAAAGCTTACCCGCATTTCAGCCTGGCCACCCCTGCTTAGGGGACCATGAACTGCATTCTTACACAGAAAGCCAGGGGTACACAAGGCCATCCTGCAGGCTAAGGCATCTTTTCCTTCCTCCTGCTCAGATGTGGGGCAGCTGTGGAGCCCACTGCAACATCACATTTGATTATCTAAAAGGAAGAGGAAAAATGTGTCATTGTCCCAGATATAGCTGCCCCTGGGGTTCTTTGTGTACACTAGTCTTATTCTGAGATAAGGTTCTCCAAAGTTCACCTAAGAGCCAGTTCCGATGCGAGCACACAATCGTCATTTATTGCAAGCTCGAGCCTCCACTCACAACCGTCACCATCGCAGTGGGTCAGAGTTGAGAGTCCCAACCCTTCAGTTAACAGGGTTTTTATACAGTATATGGTTGAGGTAAGGGGTTCCTACCTTGGCAGTTACTTGATTAGTTGACATTTAGTGACTGAATCTTGTAACATTCGTATTGGCTAGTGTGCACAGGCTAAGCAGTAAGCAGCAAACTGTAAACTATTTTAAGAAACATCTGTAGCTTTATGTATCTTCCTGTCATCCACTGATGGCTATTGCTAGGGAAGTTATGGGCAGAACAATATTGTGACATTTCACAGTTTTTCCAGGAACCTGAGTTCTAACTTTCAGTAAAAGTCTTTATTTACAATGGGTGCTTTCATTAAAGGACTTCACAATGGATACATTCAGTAAAGGCCTTCAAAATGGAGTCTAAGTCCAGAATGTCTGTACTTTGGGTAAGGCCTCTCACTAGGTGTGTGTGTGTGTGTGTGTGTGTGTGTGGCGTGAGAGAGTCAGTCACAGCTGAGTTTTGGGGTAAAACACACTCCTTCCCTTCAGCATTGAGTTTTGGTATCTAGTGGTGTTGCCCCCTCCCTAATTTTGAGTTCTAAAGTCCTTCTAAATACTTTTATTCGTTGATCTTCTTGATATTCAGATTCCTAAGGTCTGCTTATGAACTTCAACATTTGCTTCATGAACGTCTTTCATTTCTTCTAACTTGTATAAAGCCCTTTGCTCTCTTTAAGTGCAGTTTGTGCTGTGTTAGTGGTTTTACTTAGCTCAGACTGTTGTGGCCCAGCCTGTGACTGTTAATTCTGAAATTAGTTTAGCCCAATATAAGATACTATTCTTTCAGTATATCTAGTGAAAGAAGTTCAGCATCTTTATTGGAATAATTTCTTGGCTGTAAATACAAACAAAAACATCCAGTGGTATAAATGTACAATCAGTTATTTTTAGTTAATTGTGCACCATTGTAATGAAAAAAAAATCCTTTTACTAAAGTGAGTATTTGGAATGGGAAAAAATCAAATATTGTAAAACATAAAAATTGATCAAATACCAAAACAAAAGAAAAGACACTTATCAGGAATGAAGTACAAATGTAAGTGTTTAATGAACAAATGAAATGTTTGAGAGTCGTATCCACATAGGAAATACATAGGAAAATAAAGAGGAAAGTCATTGAAATCTCATCTTAAACACCAGAATATCTATCACCACTCAGATAAATAAACTTCTGGAGGGGCTGAAATAAATCAGGAACTGTATTTGGTTTTGTGGCATTGTAAACGAGTGCAACCCATAGGGAAATCATAATGGAAGTTTACTCAATACCAAAAAGACACTTACGTTGATGACCTTTACCCCAACTAGATACATATTGAAGTAATATAAATTAACATGAACATTCATGCCCATGGCAGCAATATTCATACCAACCAAGCTTTGTAACCAACCTAGATGCACCAGAAAGAGGGAATAAAGAAAATGTGCTATTCATAGCTTAAATATGTTCTGGTATATTAGAGAAGTGAATGTTTTTACTGTATCATTGGTAAATATTTATGGATATATACCTAATCCTAATTTCACTGGCATTTTTTTGGCATTGTGTTTTTGCTTTAATGAGGGACCTCCCTATTTATTTTCAGAGCAGTTACAATAGGTTGAAGATATCGTATAATATGTGGATATTAGATCAAAAATTAAATATATCAATTCACACATACAGGACCATGATATATAGTTTATAAATTGCAATTTTAAGAAGGCAACACATGGGGGAAAAGACAATGTTAGAAGCTTAATAACAAATACACAGACAAGGAAAAATACAAAAGAAATGTGCAAATAATTAGTGCTAATATTAACAAAACATTTTCCTCAAGTTTTAAAAATGAAACTATTAAAATAATACTTAATATCATCAAATAAATATGCCATGGAAGAAAATTTACCATAGACAGATATTTGCAAATAATAAGTTTTATTTGATAACAAATGGATTAGAAGAAATTGTAATTACATGTCTGAAGATGATAACACTTTTAACTGTCATTGACTGAATCCAGCAAAGGAAAGTAACAGATGTAGAGAGTAAGAACAACCTGGGGTATGGATGAAGATACTCTGTAGAACTTTGTGAGGAAAGAATGTGCTCCGTTTTTCTCATCAAAATAGAATTAGGACAGCTACCTTTTAACTCAACAGTTGTAATGTAGAGTAGTCGAGTTACTAATTTAGGTAGTAATTTATTACTTTTTTTCCCCTAATCTTATGATGTAATTCCCAAATGATGTGAGTGACCCTAGATTTTCTGAGCCCTTCTTTCCTCCAACGTTTCTAATTCATCCCCCTGCCAATAATTCTTCTGATACTCTCATTTCTCCTTGTTTCTGAACTCAATTCCTGTAACCTTTTGGTTCATGAGAAAGGCTGGAGAAATATGAGGATGGCCTGGAGTCTGAGCTAACATCCACTCCAGCTTCGAGGATCTGGTGAAAAACTTCCACCTGGACCTTAGAATCAGATATTAATTGACCTCTTTGGAATTGGAGAAACTCACTCCCTCAGGCAGAATCTGTCATTCCTTGACTTTCTCTCAAAACATTTGGTACTAGGGCACAATTCAAAGAATGAGCTTTCCCAATGTCAGAAGGAACAGGTTCAAAATTAAAAGTGGCCTCAGTTCACACAGGGCCAGTCAGAAGCCAAGAGATCACACTTTCACACTTTCCTCTTCATCAGGGACCTTCTGGTAGGAATAGACTATGAGCAAAGATTAATATGGAGATTAAGTGAGACTGGGCCAAGGAGGACACAAAAGTATTACCCTCTCTTTGACTACAATTAAGTTGTGTAGTGAAACATGACAACTTCCTTCATAAATGAAAACTCACTAAGTGAGTTATTTCACTGCCACTTTGCAGGAGGTCAATTTCTCCAAAGGACAGTTATTAAATGTTGTGACTGTCAGTTTGCTCTCTAGGCTGTTGTCTCTATCACCCCTTCCCTTGCCAGGAATGCATTGCTTCTTTCAGGCACTCAACTACATGTCCTGACTCTTAGGCAGGAATACTATAAGCTATTCTCTTGCTAACCTCTTGCATTTGAGATTGAATAGTCCCAGGCTCTGCTCATGCCAAGAGGTAGATGCAAGAGGTGAGTATAAGCTCAGATTTGTACTGAAGAACAATCAAATTGAAAAAAATTTAAATGAAATTAATAGTTGAGTGATTTAGGGTTTATAGCCACAAATTTTAGGTAATTATTAGTAACACATCTAGAAACATGGATTATGAAGAGAACAGTGAAGTTGGTTCAGGATACAATGGAAAAGACACACCATAGCTATAACAGGAGTTGAAGGTTTGAAAGAACTATTGGAACTATATGCATAGGTGCATTTACTACCTTAAGAGCAACCTTGGATAGGAGGCTTTTAGAATAATATCTAAAAGAGAGGGACTTGCTAGGTGGCTCACACCTGTAATCCTAGCCACCCAGGAGACTGAGATCTGAGTATTATGCTTCAAAGCAAGCCAAGGCAGAAAAAACCAAAAGTAGTGCTGTGGCGCAAGTGGCAGAGTACTAGCCTTGAGCTCAGTGACACTGCTTAGGACCTGAGTTCAAGCTTCAGGATCAGCCAAACAACAACAACAAAACAATAATGATAAAAGAATAAAAGAAGGACTTAAATATATGACATGGTATGATGATCATGTGTAACTGTTTATAGAACATAAAAGGAGACAAAATTTGGAGTAAAATGTTGCTTATTCATTACTAATCAAGGATGCAAAGCAAATTCCAAATTCCTCTTCTCAAAAACTTCCAAACTTGGGCTGGGAAGGTAGCTCCGTGGTACAGTGCTTGCCTTGCATGCTGGAGGCCCTGGGTTCGAATCTTCAGCACCACATAAGCAGAAAAGCCAGAAATCTTGTTATGGCTCATTTGGTAGAGCACTAGCCTTGAGCAGAAGGGGTGAAGGACATTGCCCAGGCCCAGAGTTCAGGCCCTTTTACCGGCCAAAATAAAAACAAACAAACAAACAAAAAAACTTCCAAACATCTTTTCTCATAATTGAGGAGAACCTCCTTTTACAGGAATTCTCCTTATATAGCTCAAGGTCATCAGAACTTCAGTAGATTTTCCTGTTGAGATGTAATGCACCTAACTCTACTGAACCTAATCATGGCTAGGAAAGTATGGACATTGATACGTTTGTTGTATTTTTCCTTATGAATATATAATTCTGTCAGCTATTATATATAATATATATTATAATATACAATATAGTATACATTATATATTAAATATATTATAATATAGTATGCATTATGTATTACCAGACTTCCTAAATTTAGAGTTAGGAACAAGCAACATATTGAAAGAAAAATACTTGAATCTCTGAGTAATTTCTCTACCACAGGACAATACCAGGTTTCATTCTTATTACCCAAAGAGCAACTTAGGAAATCGATGCCCATAGATGTGGTTCTCTGCATTTTGGAAACTGTGGTCAGTATATACATATATATATATATATATATATATATATATATATATATATATGTGTGTGTGTGTGTGTGTGTGTGTGTGTGTGTGTATACATATATGAAGTATTGTTTTATAATAGTGAATGTGTAAAACTATAGCAACAGATAAATAAGTGAACACCTATGTGCACACACACTCAATCACTTTCAAGTGTAAGAATTTCTATGTTCCCTATCCACCTACACAGAGAGTATATGAGGTGCCCTTGAATTGTCCTGGAAGTTCTTTATCTGGCTCGTGTCCCTTCACATCCTTTGTTCTCTAAGTAGCCAGATGTTATGTATTCAACAATACTTGCTACAGACTATTGCATCCACCCTGACACACAGAGGAACTTAGATTTCAGAAATGCCACAAATAAGTGGGAGGTACAGCAGTACTTTTCAAAATTGAATAGATAACATATTTATTAGAAAGCTTGTAAGAAAAAACTTCACTGTAGAATAAAATACTTGAAGAAAACTACAGTTTAAATTACACATAGCCAGGTGCTGCAATAGAATATAAATAAAAATAAAATAATAAATTACATATAATTTATTACCAAGTCTGTACAAGGAAAATAGGATATGACACATGGCCACATATGACTTCAAGTTACAAAATTCCAGGGCATTTCCCCACTCTTGAGAACTAGGAGTAATCCATATAAAAAAAAAATAAAGACTAACATTTTATACCAAATTTCAAAACATACAAAGGAAATGCAATAAGCATGCATTTCACAGTTTAGTAACATCATAAGGTATAAAGAACCTGATTAACTGATTCATAAAAATCGATACAATGCAGTTAAAACATCCAATATCTCAAGTGTCAACTTAGCAGATTACTTTCAATCTATGATGTCTATTTTGTATATTATCCAGCCTTATCCATCCCAAATGGCAGAAGGATTTTCCTGAGAAATTCCAGAAACCTGTCTACTGTGAGTGCTCAATGTAGACCTGTTCCCATTCTCTATTATTTGGGCATGTAATAGACTGAATATCTGATAACTTGCCAAAGGTAAAATTTGGGACTGGCTTCCAGTAATGATATTTTGGTTCTCAGAGAAAAAGGAAAATTGAAGACAAATTAAAAATCTACCAGATCCCTGAAAGATTTCTATCATTGTGCTAAAATTGTACCCTTCTACTGACACTTGAACAAACTGCAGTAATTGTTACACCAACCACATGTCCAAAAATTGGCTTTCCAAATATTGGCCTGTTTTCACTTTGGTAAATCAAGACACACTATTCTGGCCCCGTTTTACTTAAATTATCAGCTATGGTTGGCCCAAGGTATAGTTAACCTTACCAATTTCTTAAATTTTAGGTCTTCACACAATCACTTCATAGGCCTTAAACATTAAAAATACCTATCCATATAAGTCTGCATTTCTTACTTATTACCGTTTTTCTTCATTTGTCATGTTTTACATATTTGTATCCCAGGGTTTAGTTCCATAATATTCCTTCTCATGGTTGTTACCAGTGAGTATATGTAATAATTTGTTTTTTTCTCCAGCTCTGTTCTTTCTTTAATTCAGGTCTTTAACAGCATCCTATCTACTGAAAACTCCTAGCTACTGATTTAAACAAACTCAGAAAAATCCCAAAGTGAGCTTTGATCTTTATCTACAAACCAATCCTTCATTACTATTTGATTATCAAAATACCTCGGAGTCATTTCAGACTTACATACTTTTGCACACCTCATATTTAATCTATGACCAGGTTTCGATTACTTTAGGAACCATATAAATAAATAAATATATATATATATATATATATATATATATATATATATATATATATATATATATATATATATAGTATATGTGTGCTAGTACTATGACTTAAATTTGGGGCCTAGATTCTTTTATTTTTCTTTTCCGTTTGAACCACAGCTCCACTTTTACCTTTTTGGTTCTTAGTTGAAGATAAGTGACTCATGGTCTATTTACCTGTTCTAGCTTGAAACTATGATCCTCTGTTTTCAGACATCTAAATAGCTAGATTTAAAGGCATGCACTACTAAAACCACCCCTATTATATTTGAATTAAAAATAAATTTAAAGAATGAATATTTGTAGTATTTTTAAATCAGTATGTTTTCATTTACCGTAAAACAAATTGCCTTAAATGTTTTTCATTATTCCAGCTCACTTGCCAAGAAAGGAAAGCAAAATTTCACAGCCAAAGAACTTCTGAATGTACCAATGTTCAAGCCTGCTAGCCACAATTTCTTTGCTGGGAAATAACAAAGGATGATATCATCGACAGGCTAAGCAGGAGAAAATGTCCTGCACTGAAGTTGCTGAAAGGTTGTTGAGGGTGAGGACAAGCAACTTTATCCAGAAAGTATCACAAAGTATTTGCAGTGGTAAGCTGACTCTAGTGGATAAGTGTAGCCAATCTAAGAAGATGTTTATAGCGATGAAGATTGTACATGTGCTTTCTTGAAGATATATTTTTACAGCATGTTTTGTCTACCGTTGAAAATGAGAAAGTTAAGATAAGGATATTGTCATTCCGTCTATCCTTCACAGTATAATATTAAAACCAGATTTATACATATATTATTTATAGTAATTATAGAATATCACTAATTATGCATATATTATAAATATATCATTTACATGTTATGTAATATATTACATATATTATGAACACTTAATTTAATTTTTCTACTTGTCTGTCCAGGAATTAAACTAGCAATATCTTTGAAAATTGATAGTAAAGTTGGGTCTTTACAATTTTTATTGCAACATATAGTTTTACCCAATAACTAGTTATTTATTCTGAATTGGTTTAGAAATGAAATATCATATCATACTATAATTGAACATTCAAAAATAATTACATAAGAACATGCCAAGGATGGATTTAAAAAAAATAATATGACTCATGTCTGGAATCCCAGCTACTTAGGGGCTGAAATCTGAAGATAGCTATATGAAGCCAGTCTGAGTGAAATGGCTCAGGGACAACATCCAGAACATAGTTCAAGCCTCAGTACTGGCACACAAAAAATTATGTGACTAAAGCATACAAATATATTTATTTAAATAAAGTTGCCATTCTTTGTATCCTTCACAGTATAATACTAAAATCAGTTTTATACATATCTTATTTATAGTAGTTATAGAATATCAGTAATTATACATATATTATAAATATATCATTTATATGTTATATAATATAATACATTACATATATTATTCATGCATAATTTATACTGATAGCACTAATATCCATTAAATTTATATATGTTTTAGAATAGGAAATAGATTTTCTTTGGTACAACAAGAAAGTAATTAGTCACAAAAATTATTCCTTTTGGATTATATATCCATAACAAACTATTTACTGTGTATTCTAGGTACTTAATGATAAAAAGCCTGTGCTCATTAGCACAGGTGTCTTTTACATGAATTTGTTCTCCTTAAGTAATGACTCCAGGAATGCTAAACAGTGGAAGTTGAATGATGTTCATTCAGGTATTTCTTTAGACGTTAAACTGATCGTTATTTGGTATAAAGATCACATAAAATGTCATTACCCACACATTTTAAAAATATATATATATTGTAGCAATGTTATTGCCGTTATAACCATAATTAGGAAAATAATGTGGGCTCATCTGCTTCATAGGTCTTGAAAGGTAATGAATGTGACACTTACAGAATATTCTCAGATATGCTTGGTGGAAGCCGGGATTTGAATTATGGGTCTACAACTGATCAGTATTAGGTACTTGGGAAATTTGTTTGGTCTTGTTGCCTACTTCTGTTTTTAATAAATTATTTAATTAATTTCCTAACTTGAAGAACTGTCAAGAGCACTAAAGTTACCCTAATGCAGGTGCAGTGTTTTGAATATTGTCTGCACATTGTGTAGTAGGTCCCAGAGAAGTCTGCTTCCATCAACATGGTCACAACATCCTTCCTGAAGGCCTTAAGAAATATATACCCAATTGATATTAATATCTGTGAAAATTTGTCTTTACAAAAAAAAAGTCAGTAATGTTGGAGCTATTCTGTGGCTTTTACTCTGGAGTAGTTTTATCTAAATTTCATTCTTACTCTATTAGTGGTAGCAGTAGCATTCTTTAGTGCTACTCTTCATGTTTCTAATTCTGTGTTCCATTTGGAATACTATTGTAACTTAGTTTATAATCTTTGTTATCAGAATAAATAAATTACAAGTGCTGAAGTTTTCAATAAAGAGAAAATTTTAGGTATGCATTACATTTTATGTGCTTAATAATTTCCTGAAATTATTCATTTTAGGTTATATAACCCTAACAAATATTGTTTATGCTTTCTTATATGATTTATATAGATTTTTATATGATTTTTATGTGATTTCTTAGAGATCCATAAATAAAACAGTTCAGAAGAGGAAAAGAGTAGGTAAGAAGTCATAAAAATTACTATTGTGGTGTTTTTAATGGCTAAGTATAAAGAGCATGTAACAAAACAGTTGGAAGATTCATTTGCTCTTTTTGCTATTCTCTCGCCCTTCTTGGAGAAAGGTTCTCACTATGAAGTGTCAAGCGGTCTGGACCTTTCAAGCCTTGTCTCAGTGACAGATATGATGGGATTTGGGATATGTGCTCCCATGACAGGCTTTTAGGAAGTTCACAATAAAGCAATACCAGTACATATAAAGAAACTTTTGTGAGTGATGTGTATTCACTTCTTCAATTGCCAAAATTAAATTCATATGTCAAAATTACTTTCATTATATTAGATGCAGTTCAACCGGCATCACTAACACCTCCATAAATCAAAAGCAAACAAAAGTTCTACTTCAAAAACCAACATCTAAGGCAGTGTTGGAAATACAAGCAGATACACAATAAATCTAAAGGAGTAAGATCTTTAACACTGGCAATGAGCAATGATAGCTGAATTTTTAACCAGGCTTGAAAAGGTTAGGTGTCCACTATGTGATTAGAGTTGCGGAGTTGACCTTGGTATCAAGATTGGAGGTAAAATTCAAGGGCAGCTAAGGTTGCTGCAGTATTGTAGCTAGACACAGTGTGACTGTCCCTGATAATGGTAAAACACAGAGTAGAAGCTAAGTCAGTTAAATGTATAAGAAAGATTCTCCACTGAGAATAATTTCAGTGGGTGATCATCACACTTGCATTGAAAATGTACAGCCCATCATTTTAGATTAAGCTCTAGCATATTTCTTATCTGAAGACAATTATAACACACCAATGTGCCATGAGTGCTGAGCAGTGTAGGTATATAGTACTCTAATATATGTGAAATCCTTAGAAGTATGGAATGGCCGGACGCTCACACTTCATTCTGTGCTGTTGAGTTTCATGAAGAAATGTTCATAATTAGGCAATTCACACTCATCTAAGTCTGAATGAAGCAACTGAGATAAGACAGGGTCATCACTCCAGTGACGAAGTTTGTGACCTATGAAATAAATAACATTATTTCACAATGTATATTAATTCCTGAAAATTTATGCAATACCAAATAACAAATGTACAAAAGGGACAATTGTCCATCTCTTATATTATTACAAGTAAAAATACTCCTGAATTATACTTTATTGCTAGAGGATCACAGGATGACTGCTGATGTATGGTATCTTTCCAGGTGCTCCTATAAGTTTGTGAGTCTTCTCTGAGGAAGTGTTTTTCCATAGTTTGTTTTGAAGTGTTCAGAATATCTGTACTGTCACTAACCTCAACCATGGAACAGCAAAGATGGTGGGATACCTGGCCAAAGAACTGAGAAATCACAGGAAGTGATAAGAAAGAAGACACCAGAGGACCCAAAGCCTCATTGCTAGATTCTGGATCCCCAAATCCTGCTTAACATGCTTTATATTCATTCTACTAGAGTGGTGGAGGGTGAGAGGCTACAGGTATGTCCACAAACTAAGGCATCAATCTAGCTTGTGGTTACAACTATTAACATGTGTTATTGTTTGTATACATATTGATCATTGATTCCCTTATTGTTAGGGAGCAGAAGGGAGCAATAGTCATTACAACCATAGCACAGACATCCATCTTGTCTCCAAATTCTTAAACTTTTAGTGTCCAACAGTTCTAACAAAAATACTCTTGAGGTAATAAATCATACCCCTGTCTTCCCTTGACTGTTTGACCTTTCCAGAGCACAGTTCTCAGCCTTTTGATTGCTGTTTGAGATGGCTTGTCAATCTATCCCTTTCCAAGCGCTAACAGCTTGACTCTAGAATCCCTCACAAGTTCTGTTACAGACGTAATATTTTGAAAAGGATATTTTTTCTAGGGTAGACTCACGTGTAAAATTTTTATTTTATTTAAAGGTAATGTACAGAGTGGTTACAGTTACATGAGTAAGGTATATACTTGTTGAATAGTTATCCACTCTATTGTCCTCCTATCCTTTTGACCACCCCACCTCCTCTGATTCCAAAGTTGTTAATTTCATGGCCAATATAGTGTCTTGTGAATATCATTGTTGCAATGGGTCCCTCTTGGTACTTCTTTTATTATTATGTTATTTCCCTTTCCTTCTCCAAATCAGATAATGTATATACAAGATGGAAGGTACCAGAATCAAGACAGAAATTACCAGGGATAAGCCAATGGCAAAAGACAAATGAAATAAAATAAGATCTAGATACACTACTTTACTGGCATCAAGGTTGACATCTGAAAAAAAAGACTTGTTGTTTCCATGTCTTGGAGTTCATTTCAATTAGTTCATTTCAAATGTGCATAACTCTGGAGCCAGCAATCCCACTCCTGGGCATTTGTCTAAATGATCTCAAGCTAAAACACACTAAAACTACAAGCACAACTATGTTTTTTGCAGCATTACAACCATAGCTAAGATATGGAACCAATCCAGATGCCCCTCAATAGATGAATGTATCAAGTAAATGTGGGGCTGGGAAGGTGTCTCAGTGGTAGAGTGCTTGCCTTGCATGCATGACGTCCTGGGTTCGATTCCTCAGCACCACATAAGAAAAAAGAAAATAGCCGGAAGTGGTGCTGTGGCTCAAGTGATAGAGCGCTAGCCCTTTAGCTGAAGAGCTGAGGGACAGCACCCTGGGCCAAAGTTCACGCCCCACGACCGGACCCTCCACCCTCAAAAAACAAAAGAAAATGTGGTATATATCCACAATGGAATTTCATGCTTCTATCAGAAAGAATGACACAGCCCCTTTCTTAAGAAAATGGAAAGCCTTGGAAAAAATCATATTATGTGTAGGAAGCCAGACTCTAAGAAACATAGGCTCTATGGTTTCCCTCATTTTTATTAATTAAAATATGCTTAGGATAGTCCTGCAGATAGGTTCACTTTTTAAGCACTTAACATTCCTTTTCTTCTCTCCCTCTTCCTCTCTCATTCCGTGTGTGTGTGTGTGTGTGTGTGTGTGTGTGTGTGTGTGTGTGTTTGTGTGTATGACTGACTGAGTCTGTAATATTTGAACCAAACTTTCACTCTGTGTTTGCTTGAACATTTGAACATAAATGTCTCGTGGATTGCTACCCCAGCCATCTGTGAATCATGATCTTCCAATATCAGCCTCATTAGATGAGATACTGGCATCCACCTCTATTGCCAAGTGTGATTTTTTGCTGTTGTTGTTTTTGTGCATCCAAAATCTGTAAGGAAAACAAATATTTTATAATCAGGACTATTCACCTAAAATGTGTGTTGTTTACAGAGTACCTTAATAATGTTTCCCTTTTGCATCCACATTATATGATTTGATTTTTTTGAACTCTATTGTTGCAGTCAAGTCATTTATATATAATTTGAATCGTCTTCGTTTTGTAATGTGTTAGGTGTTTCAAAATAGAATTTATCAAGGTTTAACTCTGCACTACTGAAGCAAGACCTTTATGATTATTCAGTGTCCTGTAAATCATAAGTTTATCACTTCTCATGGCACCATTTGAGCACAAGTAGTTTCCCATAATATCTCCACATATTTTAGACCACAATGACATGCACTCTACTGCCAAATATGCAAGGGCATCCTTTGTAATTCTCCTTGGATTTTCACTGTTATTCTCTCTTCTCTCCAGTGCTAAGTCCAGTGATGGTCATGTTGATTTTCTCCGCTGTTTCATTCATCATTGCATCTTGGGAACTACTGGAATGCACTACTGTACTTCTGTCTATTCTCCTTGTGCTTTGACTTGTACCCCTCTCAACTCGAAGGGCCAGAAACTGGGGATATTTTCTTCAATCTTTATCTCAGACATCTATCTTTACTTTCTAGCAACACATTCATTGAATTCTTCCTGTAAACTCTAATGCCTTGAAAATGATTACTGCATTTTCATGTCTTTGTTATTTGGCATTAGGGAAAAAACATACATCAGTAACTGTAACAGGTAAAAGAAGCTTGTGATCATGCCCCAATAGATTTTGTTCATTGGATAATGTTTGCCTCAAGGTTTGCTTGCCTGATTCCTTTTCATTGTTTTGTTTATTTTTCAATGTAGACTTTTCTTCTGGACAATATTTATGGGCCTAGTGAAGATCAATTCCTACTGTAATTAGTCATTAATTTTATTCCAACATCATTTCATAGATCCTGAGTTTCTTCAGGGTCTGTATAGTAGTGCTTCACATTCTTAGATATGTTTTAACATCGATGTATCCAATGATAAAGACACATTGCTTAAGTCACCATTTTGATGACGGAAAGAAAACCATGCTGCAATCTCACTATATGGTAATTTTCTAGTTTTAAATTCTTTTACATTAAAATTGATTATGGAGAACAAACATTCTGCATACATATTTATATTTTCCCATTATTTTTAGTATACTTGCCAATATTATATAAAGTTAAAACATTACTACTTACTTAGTTTTAGGATTTCTAAAATGATCAGAGTAAAAGTTCTATTCATTCACAGTTTTAAGACAATAGAGTGTCCATTATGACCAAGTGAGTCATTTTAAAATTTTTGTTTGTGGTCCTTAAAGTTTGTGCTTGGGAACCAAGTCCAGTGCTTCCAGTGTCTTAGTCTACTTTGTGCCTCTGAACCTGATGTGATTTTATTTTCACTTAATTGGAATAAAGAAAAATTTCACTAGGAAGGAATTATTGCCTGGTTACTTTCTCCAATATCCCTCGCATACATAAAAGGAATATAATTCTACACTGACAGAAAATGGTGATCCTATTAAGAGTAAATGTTTATTTTTTGTAGCCCCACTCTTCACTCTCTTGCCCCTTTCCTATTCCCCCTTCCCTTAAAAATTGACTGGATCCACTGGAAACCCACTTCTAGTCAGCCTCTTCCTTAAAATCCCATCCTTAACTAACCTATCCCCTAGTAGTCCTACTATAAACTTTCAAAGGCCTGATTGCAGCCAAACTCCGTCCTTAAAGCCCTACTCTGCTATAGGGAAAGCTTTTTTCTACACCCCTTGCTGGAATCCCTTCTCTGCACCACCAGAAACCAGGCCACATCCATATCTCCTCCTATGTCCCGAATTGCTGCACCAAGCACCCTGCCTACATCAGGCTCATCCCTCAAATCCTCACTTCATCCACCAGATACCCCACTCCTAACTACTCTAGTCACTCACAGTCCCATTGCTCCCATATCCTAGTACCTCTAAGCTCTTCCCTTCCCTACCCCACCCCCAACCAGAGTTCTCCCTCGAGCCTCTCCTGGTTTCATCAGAAACTCTGCCCATAACTAGTCTACTTCTAAGTGGCCTAACCTCTCAAACTCGGCCTTGAAACTACCACTTCCCACAAAGCCCATCATGCTACACCAAAAACCCTCCACCTCCCTATAACTGTTCTTGAAGCCGCCCCCCCTTGCTTGGCTAGAAGCTTCTCACACAGCCCATCTCCTACCTGAAAAGCCAGCCCTGCTTCACCACAAACCTCTCCACCTTCCATATCTACTCTCTCAATGCCCTGTATTGCTCCCCAGATAATCCCGCCCCCTATTGCATCCTCCCTCATATCCACAGCCTACTCCACCAGATACCCTGCCCATAATTATCCTACATTTTGTAGACCTTCCACTACTTCTCAAAGCCCTCCTCCAATTAGCCCCATGGCTCCAAGCCCTGACCTGCTCTAGAAAACCCTCACTAGAAAATGCCCATCACACTATCTCATCTCTCAACACCCACATTGCTCCACTGTAAACCAATGCAACAGTTGGCCTCCATCTGGAAGCCTCACCAAGCTCAACTGTTAATCCCTGTCCCACTGAAGTCCCTTTATGAAGGTTGCCTTGCCCTACTGGAAATCCTGTCCAAAGTCCTTTTCCTGACTTGCAACAGTGAAATCCCCACCCAAACTTACTCGTCTTTTCAAAGTGGTGACTGGCTACACCAGAAAGTCCATCCTAACTAGTCTAGTCCACTGGATACTATCCCTGCTCTCACAAAGCCCTGGTCCTGAAAAACTCCTCCATACATTATGACTACTTCCTGTTCTGCCAGAAACCCTACCTCCACCCTCACACACTTCCCAAAGGACTGCCATTCTCCACCAGAATCCCCTTCCATTACTAGCCTACTTCTTCCTAGCACTGCTCTGCCCTCTCAAACCAGACCCTGAAAATCTTCTCCCTCATAGCTCCACATTCTGGCACCAGAAACCCCACCTTCTGTCAGCCTCTTGTCTCCATGCCCTTCCCTGCCTTATGGGAAACCCCACCCTACATATCCCAAAAGTGCTCACAGTACTCCACCAGAAACTCTCCTCTAAGTAACCTCTTCCCTTGTAGCCTTGTTCTTCCTTCTCAAAGCTTTGCCCCAAAGAGCTTCCTCCCCAGTGACCCCACTTTCCTCCACAGAAAACCCATCCATCTGCCAGCCTCCATCCTAAAGGCCCACCTACTCCACAAGTGACCCTTCCCCTAACAATCTAGTCCTTCCTGTTCCCTTCCTGCTGTCTCAAATCCCTACATAGACGCTTTCACCCTCAAAGCCTTGCCCTACTCCACCACAGATGTTCTGCCAGTACCAACTCCTTCTATGAACCAGACAGAGCTCTATCAGAAACACCACACCACCTCATCCATGAATGTCCCACCTAGTAACTTTTATAACAAATGTGATTTTATACTGGTCATAGAATTTATACTAATCAATATGATAAGAAAGCAGTATTGCAAAAAGACAACAAAAATTAGATAGCTATTAGCTGACTTAGTCTCGCTTGGGGTTCTGTTACAAGGGCGATTCACATTGTGTGAAAAGTGTGAAGATTAATCCTCTAATTGGAAAGCATTTTTGAAGTACCAGTAAGGTTTCATAAGTGATCATTTTATTTCTAGAAAATTCGTGCACATTTGTGCCCATTAACATAAAAATATTAGTTATTTTAAATCCTCTGGTTTTGTTGAGGAAAGAGTATGAGTGTGTAAAATGATTAATTTCAACTCATCTCTTCAATGAATAATTTGGGAGTTGATTGCCTTTCTAGTCCATTGGCGCTGAGGTCTGTTCCTGTACCAGTACCAACCTGTTTTGATTATTATGGCTTTATAGTAGAGTTTGAAATTTGGTATTGCTATTCTGCCAGCACTGTTCTTTCTGTTTAGGTTCGTTTTTGCTATTCAGGGTCTTTTATTATGGATTTTTGGATTGACTCTTCTATTTCCTTGAAGAATAATGTTGGAATATTGATAGATATCGCATAGAATTTGTAGATAGCCTTTGGCACTTTTGTCATTTTCACGATGCTAATCCTTTAAATCCAGGAGCATGAGAGTTTTTGCCACTTTCTAAGTTCTGTTTTGATTTCCTTTCTCAGGTTTTTAAACTTTTCATCATAGAGGTCCTTCACTTCTATGGTTAAGTTACTTCTTAGGTATTTTATTTTTTGTGGGTCTATTCTGAATGGAGTTGCTTTCCTAATTTCAGCTACACTTATCTCATTTTTGGCATGTAGAGAAGCCATTGGTTTTTGCGCGTTAATTTTATACCCTACTACTTTGACAAAGTTTTGAATCAGCTTGAGTAATTGGGAGTGGAGTCTATGGGATTCTTTAAATACAAGATCCTGTCATCTGCAAAGTGAGAGAGTTTTACTTCTTCTTTCCCTACTCGGATCCCATTTATGTTTGCATCTCTTCTTATTGCTGTAGATAGGCATTCCAATACTAGATTGAAGAGAAGTGGAGAGAGTGGATATCCTTGTCTCCTTCCTGAGTTAAGAGGCAATGGTTTTAGTTTTTCACCATTAAGTATAATGCTCACTGTAGGTTTGTCATATATAGCCTTTCGTGTATTGAGGAATGTCACATGGATTACTAATTTTTCCAGAACCTTCATCATAAAGGAGTGTTGGATCTTGTCAAGTGCTTTTTCTGCAGTATTGAGATAACCATGGGGTTCTTATCCTTGCTCCTGTTGATGTGATGAATTATATTAATTCCTTTGTGTATATTGAACCAGCTTTACATCGCTGAAATGAATCCAGTTTGATCTTGGTGTATGATTTTTTGGATGAATTGTTGAAGTCGATTGGACAAAATTTTGTTGAGAAGTTTTGCATCAATGTTCATAAAAAAAATGGGTGTACAGTTCTCTTTCTTTGATGAGTCCCTGCCTGGTTTTTGGATGAGGGTTATGATGTCTTCATAGAATGAGTTCGGTAGTGAACTTTCTCTTTTAATTTCATTGAAAAGTTGGAGGAGTATTGGTGTGATCTCTGCTTTGAAGGCCTTGTAGAATTCCACTGTAAAACCATCTGGTCCTGGGCTTTTCTTAGGTGGGAGGTCTCTTATTGATGTTTCTATTTCAATTCTTGATATGGGCCTGTTAAAATGGTTTAACTCATCTTGGTTTAATTTTGGCATTTCGATATTTGCTAGGAAAAGGCCAATTTCTGTCAAGTTCTCAAAATTATTATGATAAAGTTTTGAGAAGTATTCCCTTATAATGTTCTGCATCTTGGTTGTTTCTCTGGTGATGTTTCCATTCTCATCTCTGAGTTTATTTATTTGGGTGTGTTCTCTTCTTTTTCTGATAAGGATTTGCTAAGGGTCTGTCAATTTTGTTAATTTATTCGAAGAACCAACTCTTTGTTTTGTTGATACTTTCCATGTTTTTTTTTTTTTGTATTTTAATTCATTTAAGAATTTTTGTAGGGCTGGTTTGGTGGAGATATGTTTCAATTTTTCTTTGCTATGGAAGTTTTTTATTTCACCTTCGTTATGAAGGAGAGTTTAGCAGGGTACAGAATTCATGTTTGATTGTTGTTTGTCTTTAGGGCCTGCATACCTCATTCCAGGTTCTTCTGGTTTTCATTGTCACCGCTGAGACATCTGAGGTGATTCCATTTGGTTTTGCTTAAAGGCTATGGATCTTTTCTTCTTGACAGCTTTAAGGATGTTTTCCTTGGTCTGAATTGATCCTGTGTGGATTATAATGTGATGGTGGGATGTGCTATTCTTGTCTGGTCTATTTGGAGTTCTAAAAGCTTCTTGTATATGAATAGGCTTATCTTTTTGCATGTTTGGGAAGTTCTCTGCTAGGATCTTGTGAAACAAATTTGCTAGACCATTAACTTCTGCCTTTAGGTGCTCCTCTATATCCATTATCCTCAGATTAGCCCTTCTGATGGTGTCTTCCAAGTGTTGAATAGATCTATAATATTTCTTGGATTGTTGTATGTTCTTTCTCTACAATATCTAGGCTGTGTTCAATCCCCGAAATTTGATCTTCTGCATAGTCTAACCCTATGATCAAGACTTTCTACTTTGTTTTTTCTTTTCTTTCGAGTTGTTCAGCTTTGATGGCTTCAAATTTTTTGTTGGAGCTTTGTTTTAGATCTTGTATGAACTTCTTTACTTCCTTAACTTGGTGTTCAGTGTTTTTTCACAAATCACTTAGTTGATTGGTTATGGTTTCTTTGAACTCCCATTCCTTCTGTTTGGTTCCATTCAGCGTTCCATTTGTGGTCTCCCTGACTTCTTTCAGCTCTCTGTTTATGGATTCTATGAATGCCTTTAGTGATTTTTGTGTATTCTCTTCCTGCTCTCTCAATTTCTGCATTATTCTTTGATTAGCCTCTTCATGTTCACGCAATTCCTGTAGTTCTCTTTGAGTATTCTCAGCCTACTCATGCCATTCCTTACTTTCTCTTTGAATGTTCTCAGCCTGCTCATGCCATTACTTTATCAATCTTTGAGTAGCTTCCTCATGCTCATGATATTCCTGTATTGACCTTTGTTTGACCTCCTCTCTCCCTATCATGCTCATACAGAGTCCTTTGCAGGTTTTCAATCTTTTCATTTATCATGTTTACCAGTAGTGTTTGTAGAGCTTTTTGGGAACTCTCCAATGGATTATTCACTATCTATTCTGTCCCCTGATTATTATGAGTGGGAGTTGAGATAACCGGACTTGCCATTTTTCTTGTGTTTTCCGGCTTACTCTGCCCATTTAGGATGAAAGTAAAACCAGTTTTGTACTAGCACACTATTTTAAGGCAAGCATCAACCAAAGCCTGTAGTTGCACAGTCAAAAGTCTACAGATACAATCTAGCTAAAGAGATATAGCTGTTCAACATCAATCAACTATGTATTAATGGGCTACGAACAGCAAAGAAGAATTTGGCAAACAGAAATTATTAGGTTTAGGGAGAAATGTGGTTAAAAATAAGAATAGAGGGATGTGGAAAATCCGAGGGAGAGTTAACTTAACTAAGTCCTAGTCTCAAAGTGGGAAATAGGTTCGATAGAATGATAATAGAGAGAGAGAGGAAAAGAAGAAAGAGAAAGAAAAAAGACATGAAAAAATAGAAAAATAAAAATTAAAAATTAAAAAGTGCAACATTTACAAATTATGCAAAATGAAAATGTAATATTCAGAGAAGACTTTGGATAGGATAAGAGAAGGGGAGGGATAGAAAGGAGACCTGTGAAACTAAAAAATAAAAATGCTTGAAATATTATATAGGTATAAAGAGTTAGTACTGCTATTAAGGAATTTAAGTCTAAGAGGTTTTAAATTGAGTAATAAATTTCTGGATTAAATGTATACACAAAAGGGAGTTAAGTTCTAATAATCTACTATGGGTTTATCTGAAGATGAGCAGAACAGCAATTAAGTCATGGAAAGAAGAATGAAAGAGAAGAAAAAGTGAAAAGAATGAGAAGGAAAGAAAACAAGGGTCAAAAGGTCAGTAGACCTAAACAAAAACAAATTTTTATAAAGAAAAACAAGTACACACACATATACTCCTAAAATAAATGTTATAAGAGGAAGAAAAAAGTTAATAGAAAACAAAAATTTTTAATATTAAAAATTAAAAAATTTTAGAATTTTTTTAATTAAAGGTACAAAAAATGCTCTTTGTTTTTTTTGGGGGGATGGGAATATCCTGTATCTCCCTTGTGTACGTAACTAGTCTCTTGTTGGAGTCTCTGGTATGCTTGTGGTGTTTGATTTTCCTGTGGCTTAGATGGTTTCTTAAGTCAGTTTGTTTGAGCAGGCAGAAAATTCTCTGCTTTACCCAGGATTTTGTGATCCCCTCCCAAGTTAGTTCAATGGGAGGGAGATCTGTTTTGAGTATCTCAAAAGAGGGAGATGGCTGTTTCCTCTAGTTTGGAGATGCTGTGATGAGGTTAGGTTCTGGGTAGAGTTGAGGCCTTTCAGCAAACAGCAACTTTTCCCTGAGGAGTTAGCTCCTTTCAACCATGTATGGCATGGGCAGCAGTTCAGTAAATAAACTACTTTACCAGACTGAATTCCGTGTGGTGTTCTATTCATTGTCTATCTTATGAAACTCACCTAATTAATATACTTAACACTTCAGAATTTCTAGTTATAAATCCATGGATATTTTTGTGACACATGTAAGTTTTGTATCGACAAAACATATGTACTAACTCATTGTTTAACAGTATAATTCTGCCTGGAATCTTTAATAGCAGCTTAATTAACCATAAAGTCTGTTTTGTTTACTTTCCTTTGTTTTGTTTTTTGCTTAAAGTAATAGAAGAGTGGGTGGGATAATCTGAAAGGATCTCTAGCTTCATATTTTCTCATTACCCTGGCCTACAACCCTTGTGCTACCAGCTCAGATGATGGGACTTTGAAATTCTGGGAAGTAGATACACATCATAAGTACCCATGGCTTCGGGAGTTGTCAGATTTTTTAAATGTAATTGTTACTAAGGAGTGTACAGTGAGGTTACAATTTCACAATTCATGTAATGTGTACATTTGTCTTGTAGACAATGCCATCCTTTCCTGAGCTTTCTCCTAGTTTCTGTTTTTTGTTGTTGTTGATTTTTTGTGTGTTTGTGCCTGACCTTCAGCTCAGCACTAGGTGCTGCCCCCAACTGTTTGTAATCAAGGGTACTCTATCTCTGAAGCCCCAGCTTCCTTTATGGCTGTTTAGTAGTTAATTGGAGAGAAGAGTCACAAATTTTCTCACTCCAGCTGGTTTTGAACTCTGATCATCAGCCTCCTGAGTAGATAAGGTTATAGGCCTGAGTCTCCAGTGTCCAGCTACAAACGTGTTGGTTTCTTGCTTCCCTGGTTGTGTTACAATATTCCTCAACTATTGGCACTAATACTACATATCGCCTGGCTCAAATCTGAATTGGTGGAACATGCTTGTATTTTGAGGATTGCAGGAGTAGGCCATAGAGACATATAAGCTAAACAAATCATTTGGAACATGGCATAAAGAAAAGTAAATTTATTGCCAGTTGACTGTGTCCTGTCTTCTCTGTTAATTTTGCATGGCCTGTGAATGATGTTAGACATATCTGAATGACCATTGGCGGAAATAAGGTTTCTCATCCTGTTATAAAAACAGAACAAAAAGCAACCAAAAAATACTATGTATGAGTCCAGCAATTTCCTTTAATTAAAGACCAATCAGCCCTAGTTTATGAAAAAAAATTCTTTATTCAAGTGTTGCTACTTTTTCTAACCACAAATATAATGATATCTGTGGTAGACTGTTTAATGTTATACCACCGCTGTCATTTTAATTCACAAGCAATTCAGACATTTAAATGGTTATTTATGTCAGTTGTGGTGCTTGAATTCAGGGCCTGGACACTGTCCCTGAGACTCTGTACTCAAGTTAGTCAGCACTCTAACAATTGAGCCAGGGAGCCACTTCTTGAACTACGATCCTTACATCTAAGCCTCATGAGTAACTGGGATTACAAACATGAGCCACTGGCACCTGGCTTCAAATCATCTTTTATTATTATTATTGTTGTTGTTGTTGTTATTGTGAAAATACCGTACAGAGGGGTGACAATTACATGGGTAAGGTAATAGATCTTATCAAGCATTGTTGCCCCCTTCTTTGTTTCCCATTCCCATCACTTCTTATCTCCCACCCCACACATCCCCACTTCCCACTCCCCACTCCCCACCACCCCTGGTTAAAGTTGTAAAATTCGTTTTTTGACAAAATGTCTTGTACATCAATCTCATTGTTGTAATGGGTCCACCTGTACCTTATTTAACAATTATTTCTCCCTTTCCCCCAGAAATTATACAAACATCAAATAAAGTGAAAGCAAAGGTTATACCGTGGAGGAAGGACATAAAAAGCAACAAAGAAATAATCTTAGAAATATGTTACAAACTATCGCAAGGGAAAAAAAGCATATGAATCCTTATCTTGGGGTACATTTCACCTAATATCAACTTATCTAATCATTTCTGCTTGTCTCAGACATATACTAGTTATAGCAAATAAGGGAAATCATGGAACTTATGTTTCTCTGGGCCTGGCTTACTTCACTTAATATAATTTTTTTCCAAGGCTTTCCATTTCCTAACAAATGGGGCAATGTCATCCCTTCTGGTGGAGGCATACAATTCCATTGTGTATATATACCACAATTTCTTGATCCATTCAAATACTGAGGGGCATCTGGGTTGGTTCCATATCTTAGCTATGGTAAATAAGACTGCAATAAACATAGTCGTGCTGGTAGCTATAATGTGGTCTTGTTTGTGATCATTTGGGTAAATGTCCAAAAGTGGGAATGCTTGGTCATAGGGGAGCTCTATGTGGAGTCTTTTGAGGAACCTCCATACTGCTTTCCATAGTAGTTTAACAAATTTACCCTCCCACCAACAATGCAGTAAGATTCCCTTCTGTCCATATCCCCTCCAGCATCTGTTGTTAGTAGAGTTCTTGATTATAGCCATTTTAACTGGGGTGAGTTATTATCTCAATGTTGTTTTGATTTGCATTTTTTTATGGCTAGGGAGGTTGAGCATTGCTTCATGTGTCTATTGGCCATCCTTCTTTCCTCTTCAGAGAAATTTCTCTTTAAGTCTTTAGCCCACTTATTTATTGGACAGTTGTTTCTTTGAGAACTTGTTGTTGGGGGATTTAATTTTTTGAGTTCCAGGTATATTTTAGATATGAGACCCTTGTCCATTGTATGGCTAGTGAAGATCTTCTCCCAATCCATGGGCTTTCTGTTAATCTTGCTAGCTATGCTCTTTGCCATGCAGAATCTCTGCAATTTTATGCAACCCATTTGTCCAACCTTTCTTTGATTTGTTGTGTTTCTGGGTCTCTATTAAGAAAATTTCGGCCTGTGCCAAGGAGACCTATAGTTTCTCCTATTCACGGACTCCAATCCAAAATTACTCAGCTGATTCAAAACTTTGGCAAAGTGGCAGTGTATAAAACTAACCCTCAAATTCAATGGCTTTTCTGTATGCCAACAATGAGAAAAGCATGACTGAAATCAGGAAAGCAACTCCATTCATAACATCCCACAGAAAACAATATACCTAGGAATTAACCAACAAAGTGAAGGACCTCGATGATGAAAACTTTAAAAACCTGAAAAAGGAAATCAAAACAGAACTTAGAAAGTGGCAAAACTTCCCATGCTCCTGGAGTAGAAGGTTCAACATCGTGAAAATGTCAATACTTCCCAAGGCTATCTACAAATTAAATGCGATAACTATCAATATTCCAAACTCATTCTTCAAGGGAATAGAAGAAGCAGTCCAAAAATTCATATGGAACAATAAGACACCGAATAGCAAAAATGATCCTTAATAGAATGAACGGTGCTAGAGGAATATCAATACCAAATTTCAAACTCTACTACAAAGCCATAGTAATCAAAACAGCTTTGTTCTGGCACAAGAACAGACCTCAGTTCTAATGGAATAGAATTGATATCCCAGAAATGAACCTACAGACCTATAGCCATCTAATTTTCTAAAATAGGGCTACAAAAATAGAATGGAAGAAAGACAGCCTTTTCAGTAAATGGTGCTGGCAAAATTGGTTATCTACTTGTAGAAGACTGAAGCTAGATCCCTGCACCAGAATCAACTCCAAATGGATCAAAGACCTCGGAGTCAAAGCAGACACTCAAATAGTAATTTTTAAAATAATGAACTGCCTAGTGCCTCTGGCTCACACATATAATCCTAGCTATAGTTAAGATTACAGGTATGAGAAACAAACACTAGGTGCGTGTTGTTCATGATGGTTTGTATTGGCATGTTTTAATATTGTTTGTTTCTTATACTACAATGCTCTTATTTTTATTTTCACTTAGGTGGGTGAGTGTTGAACCTTCTTTGGTTGAGATGGAGCCATGTGGAAGTTCTTGCCCAGTATGGCATGGAATTGAAATCCTCCTGCTCTAAGCTCCCCATGGACCTGGGTTGATAGACGTATTCCATCACACAGAGCCAGGGGTTGTGGAGCATTGCAGGTAAAACTACACTGGTCTTGAAGTGATGTCCCAAATAGCTAGCTTTACAGGCATATGCCTTCAAAACCTTGTTGTATTTCGTTTCACTTTGAAATAGTGTTTGTACATACTTAGAGATACAGTGATAACAGACTACATGTTTAATATATAAAATAGTCAATATAATTATCAAGTTTATCTCCTAACACTTTGAAGCTAATATATTTTGGTCTCTCCTGCCTCTGATAGTTATTTTTTGGAATATACCATAAACATGAATGCATTGATAATGTGCACTTGGAGACTGGAAGGTGATAGAGATAGACAAGTTAAACTATGAGCAGTAAATATATATTTATCTATTGCTGTTCTGAAGAACATTACCATATAGTCACCATAACAGTACCACCATATATTAACCATGACAATAATTTTCCTGCAGTGTAGAAGTTCCTATTTCATAATCTGCCATCTTTTATCATTTTTTACTTTCTCCTTATGAGTATGAATGTTTTCTTGTTCCCTGTTATTCAGATGGAATTAAAAAATTTATAGAATCTACTGAAATTATCTAATTTATTTGGTTTTGTGTTGTTAAATCATTACAACCAAGGTTACATGAAAGTTATGCTAGCAGACTATATCACTAAATTTTATTCTAATTACATCTTATTATTGTATTTTGATATTGGGTTTTGCTGTTGTTGTTTTATGATATTGAGTGTTGTGAAGCTGGACTGAAACATGCAACCCCACTACCTCCAGTAACAATGTTTTATCACCAGGTTTTGGAGGCTCTATCCTCTCCAGCTCACTACAA
This sequence comes from Dipodomys spectabilis, assembly GCF_019054845.1. Lineage (NCBI taxonomy): Eukaryota > Metazoa > Chordata > Mammalia > Rodentia > Heteromyidae > Dipodomys > Dipodomys spectabilis. Next base: position 702,123 of record NW_024870997.1, read on the forward strand.
AAAACTTGCAGTGGAACTTGGGCACAATTGGTAGAGCACTAAGGGAAAGATCCTCGGGATTGTCATATAGTCCTTGTTCAAATCCTAAAACACCTTTATGCACAGACACACGTTCACCCACATACACACACACACACACACACACACACACACTCACATGTACACGCACAAAATGGCAGGCAATGTTGTCTCTTAAATTCTTATCCAGATATTGGACAACATCCCACTTATTTGTGAAGGGTTTTACTTGATTATTTTGAAGGAGGAGGATAGTTCATGGGACACAATGACAAGACTTTAGTGAGGAATGCTTTATAAACGAATAGCTTATAAAAAGAACAGGAGTACAGTTCTTTAAATATTACATTCCTTCAAATATAGTATTTTAAAATAATAACCATTGAATTATGAGAAGACAACGCAGCACCTCTTCCCTTCTCCCCTTCCCCTCGTTCATAAAATATAATAAAAGTTTCAAAAATGCTCTTCTGTCATACAAAATGTTTGACTAAATGTATAATGTTTGTTTTCAATACTTTTTGATTTTCCCACCTCTAGGTACTTACCTTTTTTCCAGGTGACAGCACACAGAGCCTTCAAGAGCAAACAGAAGATTAGGAAATAAAAAACCTAACAATGTCCTGGGAAGTGGATGTCAAAAATACATGCAAGAAGCATATGGCAGGCTGAGAGGGCCCTGAGAGGCAAAATGATTGTGCAGGATGAGAAGAATAGTGACAAATAAGGCTGAGCTAGGAAGGGCTCTTTGAGGCTGAGACCATGCCTTTATCTAGGCCTAGCTGAGGATGTTGGGATTTGACAATATCCACATTTCTATAGAGTGATGTGGGAGGGAGATTTCAGCCTATAGTTTGTCTTTGGGATGGTCTTATGTGAGCAAGTAGCTTAGATGATTAGGCTCTGAGAGATGACACTACCTCCCTCATAATTGAATAGAATATGGAACTCTGAGAGCCAAGCAACTGTAACTAAAAGTCAACTCCAGCCAGCTCACTTGGCCTGTGGCTCAGGAACAAGAAAGATGCTCCTGTGTTGTTTTCAAAGTTCAAGAGATTCAGGTCTCAGGCATGAGTGGTGTGAGCGCCTCACTCGATGCTGCAGACATTGGATCAGTGCTAAACCACGAAACAAATGTCTCAGGCCTTGTAATAAGAAGAAACCAAGAGAAACACAAGGCAACTCCGGCAAGGTGAAACTTCTTCTTGTGTGCTTTTATATGAGTAGACTGAGAAAATATTTACTGTGTAGTTTTCAATCCACTCTATTACAATTACTCAATTTAAGTGTACTCCCATTTCCATGTTTCAAAGATCCATTCTTTTTTACCACCTCAGTGTGACAATGAGTCAGCCCAAACCCTGAATATGCCTTATAATATATGGTGCCTGGACTCAGGTTTGCTGGAAATTCTGGTAATGGACCTGGTCCCTGCCTACCAGAAAGGTGATCTCTTCTATGTTGGAAACTTCCTCCACCACTATAGAAAGCGGCGACAATAGAGCAGTTGCTGGATATTCTGTTTAAAAGGTGAGTGTTCCTAAGCTGGGTGCCAGTTGTCCACACCTGTAATCCTAGCTACTCAGGATGCTGAGATCTGAGGATCAAGGTTCAAGGCCAGCCTGGACAGGAAAGTCCATGAGACTCTTATCTCCAATAAACCACTAGAAAACCGGAAGTGGTGCTGTGGCTCAACTGGTAGAGTGCTCACATTGAGTTGAAGGCTGAGGGATAACATCCAAACCCAGAGTTCAAGCCCCACGACTGACAAAAAAAGTGAGATTTCCTCCTTCAAACCCAAGACTGATGAGACCCCCTCCAGAATATTGGAATAATTGGTACCTCTCTGAGACTGTTTCACTGGGGTCTTATCAAAGGAGCTTGGCTTGAGACAAAGAAGAGCAGTCTTCGACTAATTCCTTAGGAGTGGGCTGCCAGAACATTTCATTTGCCTCATAAGCTAGTGGAGCCTTAACGATTTTCTTGCTGAAAGAATAGGATTAAAGGAATGAGCCAGTCTCATCCAACATCCACCCTCACCTAGGAAATCACTATCTTGGAGGCCTTTGAAGGAATATACAGAAGAAAGGATGCAACTTGAACTTGAATTTGGGGCCTGAGTGCTGTAACCTTCGTAGCACTCTACCAATTGAGCCCCAAGTCCAGTTCTGGCCTTTGGCTGGTTAAATGAAGATAAGTGTCTTTAGATTTTACAAACTAGGCTGGGTTCAAACTGAGTTCAATCTGATCCTCAGATCTCACCCTCCTGATTACTAGGGTTAGAGGCATGAGCCGTTCTGCAGTTATTTGGAAAGATGTATATAAGCATACTCACAGTATTTCCATGAAATTGTATAGACATACCTTCACTTTTTGTCTGTCATGTTTGCCATTTGTGACTTAGACAGTCCCATGTGTGTCCTGTTCAGAAAAGGAGAAGCAAAGAGTTAACTGCCTTCTCCCATTGGTACAGATCCTTCTACCGTAACTGGGAGGAAGATGAGCAAGTGAAAAAGTAAGTGGACATTGGCACAAAGAGAAATTTTGTCCTTTGAAACTTGGTACCTTTGACGTTTCTGAATCAAAGTCAATTTTCTTCTTTGCACACCAGTTGTTATTTTCATCAGAGGGTTGAGGTTTGGCACATCAGCGGATAGAAGATTACACAGTTCTGGATGTGGTTGTGGTTTTGGACTCTCATGGATGCCAGGGAGGGCTGTATATAACAAGTCAGATCCATTGGGGAAACATCTTTCTCTTCCTATCACAGGGAGAAATTTTTAACATTATATTTGAGAAATTTCTAGAAGTGGGTTGTGAGGAGCATCCTGCTTGCAGGAGTCTCTTTGCACTTCCCAACATGCAAGTCCTGCCAGAAAGAGGCTATAGTACAAGGTTCAGGATGGAAAAGGTGGGCTTTCATTTTCCTTGTCACCAATCTTCCCACCGCATTGTTTGTTCTATCCTCCCTATGTGGATGGACTTCTACCCTGATGATTTCTATGTGCCTAAGAACCATGACACCCTAAAAGAACTTACACAGAATGTCAAGATCAACATGGTCTCTTCAGACCTCCTCTTATTCTTCTGGACCAGCTGGAGGAACCCATGACCCATGAGACCAAGCAAAAGAGGAAGAACTTGTTTAGATGCGTCAGGGCTCGTGAGGAGGGATGGAACTTGGGTCTCTAGGGATGGGCCCAATTGGTCATGAGACCTTAGTACTCCTTAGTTTGGCAAAATGTCCTTTTATGGATATTCTATGCCAGGTATAATCTGTTCTTTTGAAAGAACTTGGAAGTAGCCACTCATTAGAAACACCCTACATTGTAATCAGTGTTCAGTACAACCTCAAATTCTACAGCTTCTCCCATTAGATCCTCAGAAGTTTAGTCACACCTTCACTTCTAGGGTCTACTCTAAGATTTCTGTACCTATTTCCATTCTCAGGTTTGCATCACTGTAAAGCAGCTCCTGCAGAACTCCAGATAAAGAACCCATCAGTGATGTCGTCTATGGTGACTGATGGAGATTGGAAGATCTCCAGAAAGCATGTGAACATAGAGGTTTTTTTTTTCAATTTGAAGAAAGGCCCAATTAGGTTTTGAGTCCTGTGGACATCCCACTGGTTCTGAACCCCACATGTGATGCAGGCGTACCTGCACATAACACCAAGGATGAAGACGATCCAGAATGTCTTCAATTGATGTTCACAATCCCACTAGATCGCCACCAAGCCAGTGAAAAAAACACGTCTTAGTGTGCAGAGTAAATGTGTGCTAATGGAAAATGACCCCAGTCTATGTTCAGGAAAACCAATGAGTGAGGTCCAAAATCTAGATTCAGTTGAGGAAAGGGAATCTTTCCTCACAATACCCAGACCAATCTGTCCTCTTGCAGGGGATTCAATTTCCAATTGAGAAATTAGAATCTGTCCCTACCTGAACTCAGGAAGAAAATCCTGTCTTTAATGAGGAAGAAGATCTCTTTGTGGACTCTGAGGGAGAATTTCTGATTCCTTCTCCTTTTCCCGAGACAATCCTTATTTTTCTTTATGTCCTGATTGTTATAAAAGGTTCATCCTATTTATTTTTTTAACTTTATTAAAATAATATTTTTGACATATTCTAAAATTCATGAATCCTAAATATATTTCTTTTTAATCCTACAATCTGAAACATTGTGCATATGTGTTCTGGGAGGGGAACACAGAGAGACAGGGGGCTATATTAGAGAGCCTACTGGATATAACGGGAAATGTTAAATGCACAGGGAGTGGCAAGGAAGCCAGGCCATGCCTGCATGGGGTCATAAGGTGGCAATAAAAGGTTTAGTACATAGCATATCAGATGTCCTATAAAGCTATCCTGTCAAATGGGACAAATGCCACAATACTTATAGCGGTATGTGGGCTCTCTTCCAACAGTGAGTTCGAATTTGAATACAACTTCATTGTGCTTTGGACAAATATGGAAGAAAAATTTGGCTCCAATATTATAAAAATGTCTACTTAGGGCTGAAAATATTTGACAAAATATATAGAAAATATGTACACTGGAAAGCAAAAGTCATAATCAATAGGAAAAAAAAGGTTTATATAGATGAACAAATACAAAATCAGCAAGAAAAAATACTCCACATTTAAATCAGTTATATGTAAATACATGTTATATTCTTGATGTTATATATAGTATATTACAATATCTATAAGACTGAAAATTATTTTTCCAACTACAATGGCATTTAAATTTTAGACGAGTTTTTTGCACAAAAGATTAGTGTAAATATTATTGGGGAAAGTAGTAATATAATTTGATTATAATTATAAGAATATATTTGTGTTTCTAGATATAACACTGATTATAAATAGATGAATAAAAATATACATATATTTGTATATATCTGTCTATGATGTGAATAAAATGAAAGTGAATGTAATGAAACTGACTATAGCATGTATAAAAAAGTTGAGTCCGTGAGACTCAGTCCTGTAATCCTAGTGATATGGGAAGCTGGGTTCTGAGATTTAGTATCTATTACAACCAAGTCGTAGATTTTCAGAGGAGGTCTAGTCCCTCCAGTGTAGCAAATAAACACATAGGCAGTGGGATCACACCCCCTGACCCCAGAGGAAAGTCAGTAGAAATCAGGAAAAGCCTCTTATCTTATGACAGTCTACTCAGTACCTGTATCAACATGGCAATTTGTAGAACATCAGATGGAAAGTTGGCATTCCCTCCAAAAGGTTCCAAAGTGTAGTCTCTAACCATACTGAATTAAACCTTATTTCCCTTCCCAAGATGCAAACACATAGAAATATGGCAAGGGCTCAAGAGAGATGTTCAAAGACTTACAAATACATAAAATTATCTACTCTGTTTCAGTAATTCATTGACAAATTATCAAAGGCATGTCTTGAATTTTTTTAAAGGAAATGGAAACATACTCTGAGTTTATCAGGAACTGGGTGATAATTTGGTTGTTGAATTGTTGAATGCACTCCTGGGCAAAGGAGACACATATCTTGGGGAAATTGTGTGGGGGTTGGTGTCCTCACACAGCTTCACAATACAATGGCCATAACTTCTACGATGTCCTAGTCATCTTTGCCATAACAGCAAATAGGTCTCAGGCACTGATTTTGCCCTAAAGTGGGCTTAACAACAGCACAAGGCACAAAGAATTAGATGGAATTAATACTAGCCACTAAACTTCAGCTTGGACAGCTGTCCTGACCAGAAGCTAGGATAAATTGAGCTGGGGAATGCTGATCTCCATGTAAGGCCCCTGAGCACTAAGGACTAGGCACTATTACAGGTGTTGGAGAAACAGAAGTGTGGCTCTCTCCTCAGCAATTTCATGAGGTAAAGAAAACCAGAAATCATAATGATAATTTCCATAAATCAGAGACATGAAATTGGTGATTTTGTGGCAACAACTTCATATTGGGGATGTTGATATGAGAGCCAATATCCAGGCAATTATCTAGGAGCAGGTACTCCAGACAGTAAGGACAGCAAATACATCGCCCATTGATGGGAATGGAGCTGATTTGGTTCAGAAAAGGAAAACAGCACTGACATGCTTGCTTGTGAAGTAAGAAGGAAAGGTACAAAGAAGAAAAAGATCCAAAATGAAGATAGGTATAAATTAGATAGATATTGCATGCTGCCGGTTACAAGAAGAAAAGTTCTGATTTTAGTTTAAATCTAACAACCCACTGGAACCAAAGTGCTACAATAGTAGTCAGACACATCTGATTCAGTAAAGAATACTTTTAAAATGTGATTCTAGCTGGGCTCTGGTGGCTCACAACTGGAATCCTAGTTACTCAGTTGGCTGATATCTGAGGATCAGGTTTGAAGCAAGTCCAAGGAGGAAGTTTGGTAAGACTGATTTCCAATTAACTACCAGAAATATGGACATGAAGCTGTGGTTCAACTGGTAGAGCACTAGCCTTCAGGAAAAAACTAAAGGACAGCACCCAGGCCCTAGGTCCAAATCACAGGACTTCCAAAACAAAGAAGCCAACAAATAAAATTTGGTACTGTCATTCATCACTTAGCATTCTAATTCAATATATTTTGTATGAGTCTTGGAAATTTTATCCTTAGCAAATGCTCGCCCCTGATATTTTGCTGCATTACCAGCTTTCAAAGCCTTGGCATCACTACTGTCTCTTCCTAGTTAGCATAGCATTCTACCACTGGAAATTTGAAGATATATTTTATTAATCAGAATTCTGATCATCTTTCCACATACATCAAATGAGTAATAGCCACATTCTACTATTCTGAATGTTTTTAATCCTCCTTTGAGTTAATAAGCATTAAGGCTTAAAAATTCTACAGTGGTTTTCAAGTTAATTCAATAGTCATTCTTCCACCCAATCTTGTAACATATGTTTATAAAAGGCGAGACTATATGAAACTCTGCACATTATAACTTCTAACTATAATACTCTCAAGAAGTAGGGTTTTACAGAAACGTCCTGATTGCTTTACCAAATGAAAGTATAAGAGATTTAAATAAGCTACCTAACATCTAAGAAGGAAACTGCTATTGGCTTTATAACAAATTCATTTGACTGAGGAAATGGGTTTCAGAAATGCCAGAGGCAAAGGGTATTATTCAAATCACCTTATCATGAGGTACAAGCAGCCTCTCTAGATCAACCTTCCAGGAAAAAAGCAATGAATGAAAAACAATTAATGCTTCTAAAACAAGCCAGTTGGTGGTGGTTCATGCTTGTTATCCTAGCTACTTAGAAGTTTAAGATGAAAGGATCTCAATTCAAAGCCTGGCCAGGAAGAAAACCTTCCTCTCTGCAACCAGCAGACAGGAAGCGTCAGCTCTGTGCCTGAAGCCCAGCTGGATGGCCTCTGTCCACAGACATCCAGACACACAAGACCACCCCCATCTGAAATATCAAAACATTCAAATAATATCTCCTGTTTGGGAGATAGCATTTAAAAGGTATATCAAAAACATTTCATGAGTTCCAGTTAAAATGTCAGAGTGAAAGTGGAAATATGTACTTACTCACTTAACGGAAAGTTACTGACAAGAATGATGTTAATGGGGCTAAAAGCCCATTTGGTAACTTATCCACTCCACCATGTTTCCTCACAACTTGTGAGTCAGCCTGAACAGTGAAAATTTTGAATGTAAGGAATGTGTTTGAGCATGTAGCTTGTGAAAGTAATAATGAAAAGCTAAACACTGGAAGCTCAGGCCTGTAAAACTAGCTACTCAGGACCCTGAGATATGAGAAACTCAGTTCAAAGACAACTGAGCAAAAAAGACTTCTATCTCCAATTAAAGAGTAAATGAAGAAAGCTGAGCTGTGCTTCAAAAAGTAGAGTATGAGAATCACAAGAAATGCTAAGGGACAGTATCTAGGTCCTGAATTCAAGCCTCAGTACTGGCTCTCATACACAAAATACTCATGACAACACCACAGTATATGCATATGTTAGCAAGGGATGTAGATGAATGGAATGATGACATCATTTACCTCACTTTTAGTCTCAAGCATTCTGTAGAGTGTAGCTCAGTCTGTTAAAAGCTCTAGGTTAAATCTTTCCTCAAAATCAGCAGATACATCCTCATTTCCCTCAGGACATTCACACATACACATAAAGGTCTATATATTTCTAACTAATTTTGAAATACATAACCATAAACACACGCTTCAGAATTGTGTGCCATTGTTTAGGTTTCATAGGGAGCACAATATATCCAGGTTCTGGCTCATTCTTGTAATCTTAGATGCTCAGGAGGGTAGGATCTGAGGATCACAGTTTAATGCCAAAACAAGCTAATAAATCCTCAAGATTCTTATATTCAATTAAGTAGCATAAAACCAGAAGTGCAGATGTTGTTTGAGTGGCACAGTGACAGCATTGAGTAAAATAACCTAAGCAAGAGCTCCAGACCCTCAGTTCAAGCCTGAGTACTGGCCCACTAGCCCTCCAAAAGTAAAAAAAAAAACCCAAAACACAAAATCAAATATATGTCAAAATATTTTGTAACTTTTGTAGCAAAATCCAATGAGGCAACATAGTTTCTGGTTTGTTGAAGATTTGGTGGGGAAACCCCAAATTCAACATGTGTTTAAGTGATGTAACAAACGAGCAACCAAATAAAATTTCCCAGTAAAGAATCTTCCTTAGTATTCACTGGGACCCCTGACAAAGGGATTTTTTTCTATGTTTTTTGAAAATCAGTGTTGTTTATTTTCAGTAAGGGAAATAGTATAAATCTTTACTATAAGTTTAAGAGTCATTGGAAGTGCCAAGTGAAGTGAATGTACAACCAAAAGCACACAATGTTATAATTTTCTATGCCTCTGTTGAGACACTACAAACCTGTAGTAGTGTGGCCTCTCAGAAAGAGAAGGGGGATGCTCAGCATCACTGGTCATAAAAGAAATGCAAATCAAAACCCAAACCACATTTTGATGCCCCTTACCCCAGTTAGAATGGCCATTATCAAGAGAGCAAATAATAACAGATGTGGGGGTGGATGTGGCTAAATGGAAACACACTAAACTGATGGTAGGAATGTAAGCTGGTTCAACCGCTCTGGAAGGCAGAATGGAGGTTCCTCAAAAGACTAAACATAGAACTCCCCTAAGATGTGAAGTAGGTCCTGAGAGGAGACTTGAGCTGGTACAGTTTCTTTCATGGCTTCGCCTTTGTTTTAGGGATTTTAGAAGAAGAAAAACCTTTAATCAAGGTTTACTAGAACTTGGTTCCAACCAGCCCAGTTCCTGGAATGGACAGAATTGCCCTATGTCCCCTCCCCTTAACAACCTAAGTCACCTTGATTGTTCTGTTACAGACTGACCAATAAAACAGATAGATTGTAAACTGGCTCCTACTGGCAACATCTCGAGCTTACCGAGCTTACCGTAAACTGCACTTTTTTCACGTGCTTATGGTAAACTCCACTAAACTCCTCCTTTGTGTATTCTTACCGTAAACTCCGCCTTTTGCGCGTACTTCACCTTACCCACTGAATTAGTGAGTCATTTAAACCAAAAGTTATAGGCGGGTTTAAATAGCCATTATGTGACAAACTGTAACCTCATTGGCCACCTCCATGTGATCTAGTATGACTGTGCAATCTTTTGTATGTGTGTCAATCTCATTGGTTACCTGCATGACCAGGTTTGGCCTCCTGAATTTTGCCTTTAAAAAACAAAGTACATGGGCCCCTAGGGGTCACAGTACCAGCTCCCAAGCCTGTGCTGCGGCCCTGACCAGTCAGTGTAGGAGCCTTCTTAATAAAGTCGCTTCTTTGTTAACAACTTTGTCGCTGTGGGCTCTGTCACTCTGGAAGAATAGGTGATCTGGCCTGCCTGAGTAGGGGTCTTCCTACTACAGATCCAACAATCCTACTCCTCAGCATTTATCCAAATGATCTCAAACTAAGGCACAACAAGCTACCAGCACAACTATGTTCATTTCATCATTGTTTATCTTAGCTAAGATACAGATCCAACACATTTGACTCAATAGATGAATCAATAGATGAATGAATCAAGAAAATGTGGTATATTTACACAATGGAATTTTATGCTTCTATCAGAAAGAATGAGAGAGTCCCTTTTGTAAGAAAATGGAAAGACTTGGGAAAAAATCATATTAAGTGAAGCAATCCAGGCCAAAAGCAACATGAGCTCTATGATTTCCCTCATTTGCAATGATTAGCATTAGCCTGTTACTTCTGAAAGTGGATCATAATAGCTCAGGAGTTATCAACATATATATGACCATACAAAATGATGCTAATTGAAATGAACGCCAAGACATAGAAACAGGAGGTCTTCTTTTGTTTAATTGTCAAGCTTGATGTAGCCAATGAACCACAGCTAGTTCTTTCTTCTTACTTTATGTCATTTTTCTTTTCCTATTGGTTTTATCCATGGCAATTCCTGTCTTTGATTCTGGTACCCTGCATCCAGTATATGCATTTATTTGATTGGGGAAAGGGAAGGGAAATAACAAAATGCTGAAAGAAGTACAAAAGATGAACCATTGCAACAATGATACTCACAGGACACTATGGCGGAAATTAACTTTACAATGTAATGGTGGGAGAGGGGCAGTGGGGGGAAGGGACAAAGGGAGAAAAAAACTGGAGTGGGTAACAATGTTCAATGAGAAATGTAACTAACTCATGTAAATGTAACCCCTCTGTACAGTATCTCTATTATAAAATAGACTTTTAGAAATAAAAAAATTAAAAAAGTGTTTTTCCCATAAAATCTCAATCTGATACCAACGGAACTATTGAGTTCATGTCAAAGAGTGTTTGGGGACTTTCAAGAAGCTAGTACTAAGTACATATAACCACAATTAAGTGATAATAAGAAAAGTAGCTCTTTTATTGTATTATATGAGTAAAGGAAAATTTCATTTCTGTTTCCTTATAATTTATGTTTGTGATCTGTGTTGTTCCCAAGTCAGACTAATGTCTTGTTCTTCGCTTTCTTTGGTATGTATAGCTTGAACATGTAATCTGAGGTATAAGAAGTATTCTTTGTTCAATTTGGAGGCCTAGCATAGAAGCACTCCTCCCAGGCGAAGAAATTAGACTGGAGGACCCCTAACACTCACTGTGGTTTCTCTCCCACAGCTCACTGAGGAATTTAGGAGTTTGAGACTGTGACTGCTAATTAAGTGCCACTTATGATTAAGAATTATTGGTAGAATTTGAAAACATATTTTGGTAATAAATAGACTAGAAAAAATGTTATTTCCTATTTTTTATCACTGTATTTCTTTTTGTCTAAGTATAAAATCCAGCCTTACACTAAGGGCCTAGAATAAGCAAAATGGTTTATAAAGCTCAGATCATTTCTTTCCACAGAAGATGACAGCAGCAGAAGAAATACAGGTCCACAACTGGCACAAGGAAGAGAGAGTGATGTCTCCTTAACTCTTAGGATCGAATGCTCAATGAGGAGCATTCAGGACTGATGAGAGCTTAAGGACCTAACATTTCCTGTGTTGTTCCATCATAGGAAGCAGTCACCAGTCTTCCATCACACTGTAGCTGCCACACCTGACTGGTGACCTTGGCTGTGTACTGAGAACTCCCAGCAGGGCTTTGTCATGGTCATTGGAGAGTCAGGATTGCACTCGAAGAGGACATAGAGGAAGGTGGTAACATGTCCTGAGTCAGGGTTTTTTCAGATATATAGGATTTGTAACAGGCACTACTGTCTTCTGGCTAAGAATGTGGGGTCCTGCACATGAATTTATCACAACAAGTGTTAGCTTCCACCATTTCCTTATGAAAGCCAAAAGAAGGTCATTAATGCCCTCTGGGCATATTTTCATCAATATTTAGTAGGTAAAAAGCTATATAAAATTAAGTTCATCATGAGGAAAAAACCCAGATGAAAACCAAATTGTAGGAGCATTTACAAAAAAAAAGTTTTTCTGTACAAATCAAATGTGACAAAATATTAAAAGTTATTGAAGCTTGGAAAGTTAAATTGATTTCATTTTTACTATGATTGCAATTGTCTTTTATATTTCAACTACTTAATGAAAAGAAGGTAGGCCAAGCACCACCAGTGGCTCACACCTGTAAGTCTAGCTATTTGGAAATCTGAGATCTGAGGAAAGTGAATTGAAGCTAGACTAGGTAGGAACAACCTGTGATACTTGATCTCCAATTAACCATTCAAAACCAAGAAGTGGAAGTTTGGTTCAAGTCGTATTCTTTTACCCTTCAGTAAGAAAGCTAAAGGTCAGCTCCCGGAGTTTAAGCCCCAGTATTCACACACACACACACACACACACACACACACACACACACACACACACACACACACACAGACCCTATCTCAAAAATAACCAGTGACCAGGAAACAGACACAAGATGGTGTTTTTCTTACACTTTTCATTTTTGTCATTTTTTTAAAATTTATCTCTGAGAAGTTAAAGGGGTAATAGAAGAGGAGGGACAAAGGATATACATGTGAAATAGCGGTATTCAATTGGTACTATTTTGAAAATGACCTATGGAACTTGTTTGTGTGGAAGGACGGGAAAACTGGAAGAGATGAAGGAAAAGGATGATATTGTCCAAAAAGAAATGTCCTCAGGGAAGTAGAGCTGTGGCTCAATATGAGTGCCATTCTTTAGCAAAAGAGCTCAAAGACAGTGTCCAGGCCCTGGGTTCAAGCCACATTACTGACTAAAACAAAAACAAAGACAAAAGAAATGTAATCACTACCACATGAATGTAACTAAAACCTCCACAGCACAACAACAACAATAATAATAGTAACGAAGAAGAAGAAGAAGAAGAAGAAGAAGAAGAAGAAGAAGAAGAAGAAGAAGAAGAAGAAGAAGAAGAAGAAGAAGAAGAAGAAGAAGAAGAAGAAGAAGAAGAAGAAGAAGAAGAAGAAGAAGAAGAAGAAGAAGAAGAAGAAGAAGAAGAAGAAGAAGAAGAAGAAGAAGAAGAAGAAGAAGAAGAAGAAGAAGAAGAAGAAGAAGAAGAAGAAGAAGAAGAAGAAGAAGAAGAAGAAGAAAAAGAAGAAAGTTAATAAAACCAAACCAATGAGAGAGAAAAATTGAGAGAGCAAAGGAAGGGGTGATCTTTCATAAAAAGAAATATATCCATACCTGATTTATATGAATGTATCATCTGTGTAATTCAGTTTTAGAATAATAATACAAACGAAAAAAAAAAGAAATATAGTGCGGGAGTCATAACTCAAATGGGAGGTCAGACTAATATGAATGTGATACCAACGTCAAACCCCATTACCAATTTCCCCTTCCAAAATGGATCTTCTCATCACTTATGCTTTCCCTAGCTTATGAAAGGGAGTGCAAACAGTTAAAGAGAGAGAAAGATAATCATATAATGCTCTAAGCTGGGGCCACATACTCTTATGCACCATCTGTAAATAGTCAAGCTTACACAGAAATTCAGTATCATCCAAATCAGCAAGCAATTCAGTTTGAAGGATAGGGATAATGGGTGGAGGGTGTCCCTACATTATTTCAAAAAGAGTAAAGCCAAGCTGATAGGGTGAATTCCTTACTCTAAACAGGGCAAAAGGAAGGGGAGATACCCAGTCTGTGCCAGTCTCCAAGGCCAATTTAGTTAAGGCATCTTTTAGAGACCTATTCATTCTTTCTACTTGCCCTAAACTCTGAGGTCTATAAGCACAGTGCAATTTCCAATTCGTCCCCAGTGCTGCGGTTATTCCCTGACTTACTTTTGAGACAAAGGCCAGTCTGACCTGATGGTGGATGGGAAGCCATATACCTGGGTAGGATTGCTTCCAGGACCTTCTTAGCCACGGCATTCGCGGTCTCATCCTTTTTTGAATAGGCTTCAACCCACACTGAAAAGGCATTTACGAAAACTAGCAAATATTTATATCCAAATTTTCCAGTTTTAATTTCTGTGAAGTCTACTTCCCAATACACACTTAGCCTATCTCCACGGAGTAGAGCTCCTTTTGCAGCTGGTTGATTAGGGGCAATGATAAGCTGACAGGCTTTACAATTTTTAACAATGTCTTCAATGAGTTGATTTCCTTGCTTAATTTTTACTTCTGAGTGTCGGAGCAAGTCCTGCATTCTTCGGGTTCCCATGTGAGAGACCCGATGGATTCTCTTAAGAATCCCCTTGCCCAATCTTTGTGGCAAGGTAAGTTTCCCCTCATGAGTTTTCCACCAGTCTTTGTTTCCTTCTCTGTCCAGGGGTTTATAGGCCATGGGAATTTTCTTTATGCACTCCAACTCTTCTTGGAAGTACTGAGGCTCAGAAGGCAAAGCTCATGGCCCTGGGTCTACTAGAATCAGTACTTCTGCTCTGGGCTGGAGGGCCACCTCACTAGCTGCCTGATCGGCCAAGTTATTTCCTTTGGTAATAGAATTAGTTCCCTTTTGATGGCCAGGGCAGTGCATAATGGCAATATTTGCTGGTTCCCACATGGCCCGGATGAGGCTTAAAATTTCTTGTTTGGTTTTAATAGTCTTCCCTTAGCTATCACTAGCCCCCTCTCTTGGTAAATGGCTCCATGGACATGCACGGTGGCAAAAGCATACTGACTGTCCATGTAAATGTTTAGTCTCTTCCCTTTTCCCACTTGTAGGGCTTTTGTTAGTTCCACTAGTTCTGCTCTTTGTGCAGATGTTCCATGGGGAGTGTTTCTGCCCACACTATCTCAGTGTCTGTGGTGACTGCTATACCCGTGTACCCTTCTACATCTCAAATGAAACTGCTGCTGTCTGTGAACCAAGTAAGCTCGACATGCGATGGTGGCAAGTCCAACAGGTCTGGCCTCTTTTCTTGGCCCGGTCTCTCTTTTCACGCTCAATTTCATGTTCTCTGTCCTTCTTTTCCTGTCTTTGCTCCTCTGTCTTTCTTATTGTAAACCTTTTCCACCACGGCTGCTAGATCCCTAATACACTTTTTACCAAGTCTGTCTAGAGCCTGCAACTTTCACTGTATATCTGGTGCAGCCTGATTTATATAGGCAAACATAACCATCTGAGCCGACTCCTGGGTCTCAAGATCATATGGGGTATATTGACTAAAAGCTTCATTAAGCCACTTAAGATATGCTGCTGGATTTTCCCTTCCTCCCTGTCTAACATCATAAACTTTGGCCATATTTGTAGGTCTGCGAGCTGCTTCCTTGAGACCTGCCAACAGAGCCTGGAGGTAGATGAGGAGTCGCTCCCTACCTTCAACCTTATTATAGACCCATGTTGGTTGGATCTCAGGAAAAATGGCAGCGATCAGGGCAGGATCCATGATGGGCACTCCTGTGGGGCCAGTGATATGTTTCTGGGCTGCCTCTCAAATACACTCTCTCTCTTCCATTGTAAAAAGGACCTGTAAAAGTTGACTACAATTATCCCAAGTGGGCTAATAAGTAAAGAGAATAGTTTCAAGCAAACAAATTAAATCCTGGGGTTTCTCAGAAAAGGGGGCATTTTGGGTGCACGAATTGTATAGATCACTGGTAGAAAATGGCCAATATTGGCGTTGCTGTTGACCATCCACATCCACAGGACCTACAGCGCCTAAGGGAAAAACAACTGCACTAGAAGGTGGGCTGATCCCATGGCATCATCGAGTGACTGGCCCCTCAGAAACTTTAAGGGCAGGTGCCAAGGGTTCGGCTGCTCATTCTATAGCTCCTTCCTCCTCTTGATCATTCTCAGGCTCTGCAGAAGGAACCTGGGAAGTGGAGTATGGGGGAAGGAAACATTTCTTCTTCCAAGTTATCTCCCTGAAAAACTGGGGGATACAATTTCTTTTCCTCTTTCTTAGTTTCTTTTTGTAAGTCTAGGGGGCTAGATGGAGTGTTGCCCATGGTTTCCAGTCCTATCAGTAGTACAGTCCAAAAAATAATAAACAGTACAAACAAAAACATGCAGGCCTGACGGTTACGAAATAAAAAAGCTTACAAAGTGGAGATCTCCTGAATTGGTCCACTGACTCCTGTCACGTTGGGGATCCACACCCACACCCCACAGCAGAAGGAACAGACCCACAGTGGGTGAGTTGGGCCTCAGTTAGGAGGCCATCTTGGTCAATTCCGGCCCAACACAGAACCCGCCCCTGCTCCACAATTCACACGACGGGTTTCCTAGGACCCCCGCACCACACGGTGGGCTTCCAAGGAACCCCACTCCACAAGGCAGGGTTACCCCCGTGCCACAAGAGGATCTGGGATATCTCCCAGTTCCTCCAAGGTTGTTGTGCAAGCGAGTCCACTTCGACAACCCTTTATGAATCTGAGGGCCTTCCTCACAAGGGAAAACAAAAGTAAAACAAACAAATGACAGGTCAAGACAAATTAACAAAGACAGTGCTGTTTTACCTTTGGAGTCTGAGGTCTTGGGGGCCTTTGGGGGGATCCCAGACGAGCCCCCACTAATATGTTGTTCCAAGGTCGCAGGACACCCACCAAGAAGACCATTGAGAGGCACACTTTACAGCTGTTTTAAAGTTTTATTTAAACGGGCTGCAGTTCGGGCCTCGTCCTACACTCTGAAACAGCAGAGCCTAGGAGGAGAGTCCCCAGCTAAAGATTTGCAGGGGTCATAAAGCACACAACCAACCAGGTGTTTGGATTACCACCTCGTGTTGCTCTGCTAGAAACAAGCAACAAGTGGTCACTGCCTCAAAACTTTCACCCTTCATAAGTTTTGGGCCAGAGCCACAAGATTGTTTCTCAGGACCATAAATCAAGGGGGGGAATGAATGGTTAAAGTACTTGAGGCAGTGACCATTTGTTGCTTGTTTCAGAGCAAATCAACACGTGGTGCTAAACCACCTGATTGTGTGCCTTTATAAGACCTGCAAATCCTTAGCTTGGGGATCTATTCTTGGGCTCCACTGTGTCTGAATGTAGGACGAGGCCGAGCTGCAGCCCATTTAAATAAAACAGCTGTAGAGTCTGACTCTCGGTGGTCTTCTTGGTGGGGGTCCTGCGACCTTGGCATAACAATTCTACTGAACAAAATTTAAATAATATAGCTAGACATGGTACTATCCTACTATATGGTAATGCCACCCAATACTCAAGAACCTGACACAGGAGAATAAGGAGTTGAGGAATTCTTAAATAGTAATCTACTATGAAACATATAATATCTTAAATTTATATAACGGAACAAATAGATCATCGTTAATGGAAGTAAAATCTTGGCAGAAATTTTAAATACATACATATGCATATATATTTAAACTTGGAGAAATAAAATTTCAAGTGGTATTATCTGCATCTTTCAGTCTACATGTCACATACATATTTACTGATACATTGATTTCTGTTTAGTCTTTACAAAACACTGTTCTGTCACATAAGTTCACAAAATTGCAAAACAAAATGTACAAAAATGTACATTATCATAAATACAAATATAGTTTAATCCCTACCATAATAATTTGGAGAAAACATGCATTAAGTTAATGGGATTGAATACTGTGCAAGAAGGGGAGTCCAGGAGAATGTAAATTGTGTGTGTGTGTGTGTGTGTGTGTGTGTGTGTGTGTGTGTGTGTGTATTTTCTATGAGTAAATAACGGAGTTAGAATTAGATCTATTATTCTTGCTTTGTCTTTTTGCTCAAAGCTAACACTCTACCACTTGAACCACATCTCCACTTCTGGATTTTGCTTTCTTAATTGGAGAAATATCTCAGATTTTTTGCATGGACTGATTTAAACCTGAATCCTCAGTTTCTGACCTCTTAAATAGCTAGGTTTTAAAACATGAGCCACTGGTGGACAGCAATTACGTTAACATTTTTGCATGTTTGAATGAATTTTAAAGTAAGACATATATGTTACTTTTGAGAATGGCAGGAAATAGTAATTAATGTTTAACAGAATTTAAAACGTACAAAGCTGAGAATGGCAAGTAGTTGAGAATAGAGTGGAATAAATCAAAATTACCTATGACAGTATTCAGTCTGTGCACAGAAATGATTACATTGTTGGAGCCCAATGCCATCAGATAGCTGAACTCCATCTGGCTGCTATGCTCTTGAGGCCAGCTAGTGCTATTCACAAGAATCTGATTTTGTTGGTTGCCAAGGATCAGCTTCAAGTTCAGAACCTGAAATATTTCTATTGATCCAGAAGGGGAAACATACCAGGACAAGAAATGTGATTAACAGTGCTGAATGCGAAAATCATCCAGTCCAAGGAAGACAGAATAGCTCCTTTCATTTTTTTTTTAAATCAAGTCTTGTTTTTTTTTTTTTTTTTTTTAGCTGTGATAAATTCCATACAGAGGGGTTACAATTACATGGGCAAGATAGTGAGTACATTTCTTATCAAGCATTGTTGCCTTCTCCTTTGTTTCCCCTTTCCATCTCTTCCCCTCTTCACCCCCCTACCCCCGCACCACCACCACCATCACCACCCCCCAACCTCCGCCAAAATTGTAAACTTCTTTTTTGACATCTTGTACATCTCATTGTTGTAATGGGTTCACCTGTAACCCTATTCAAATGGTTTGTTTTTTCCCTTCCACTCCACAAATTATATCAACATCAAATAGAGTGAAAGCAGGGCTTATATCATTGGGGTGGTACATACAAAACAACAAAGAAATCATCTTATATGTTGAAAACAATTGCAAGAAAGGAAAAAAAAAACATTTGAAACCTGATCTTGGGGTTCATTTCACCTAACATCAACTTGTCTGACAATTTCTGTTTGTCTCAGACATATACTAGTTATTTTATTAAGTGAAGTACGCCAGGCTCAAAGAAATATAGATCCTATGGTTTCCCTTAAATGCAGAATAACTTTTTCTATATGTGAAAAGAGTATTCTCTCACAAAGAATCCTGAGCTGAATATGATAGCCATTGTTTGTAATCTCTGAACTTGGGAGGCTAATTTAGAAGTTAGCTTGAGATCAGCCTAATTTTTAGGCCAACTGAAGGACGTATAGTAAAATGCAATCTTAAAACAACAACAACAAAAGGCCCAATGACTGGGAATGTGGTTAGTGGTAGAGTGCTGGCCTCGCATGCATGAAGCACTTGATTTGATTCATCAGTATTACTTAAGCAGAAAAACTGGAAGTGGTGCTGTGGCTCAATTGTAAGTGTGCTAGGCTTGAGTAAAAGAAGTTCAGAGAGAGTGCCCAGGTCCTGATTTCAAGCTCCACCTCTGGCAAAATTTAAAAAAAAAAACCAACCAAGTGCAAAATGCAGTTTGTTGAAATAAATGTGTTGAAGAAAATTGTGCTGTTGAGTATTCATAATGAACTTTGTTAGGAAAAATTAAAATTAAAATTAATTGATGAAATATTATCTGTCATTGGACAGGACATAGTGAGATATAAAAATGATTGCTGCCTATGGTTACTTTGATACAACAACCTTTAGAGATAAAATTGCCAGATTGTGATTTTTTTAAGTATACAATCGTGGGTTTTTTTCTTTTTCAAAATAATTTTACTGCCAGGCCCCAGTGGCTCAACACCTGTAATCCTAGCTACTAAGGAGGCTGAGAAGTGAGGGTCTCTGTTCTAAGCCAGCCAGGGCAGGAAAGTCTGTGAGACCCAGATCTCCAACTAAAGGTTCAGAAAATGTGAAGTGGCACTGTTGCTCAAGTGGTAGAGTGCTAGCCTTGAGCTGAAGAGCTGAGGGACAATACCCAGACCCAGAGTTCAAGCCCCACAAGAGACAAAAAACATAGCAATAATATTAATTTTATTGTTACTATTAAGGTGTTATATATAAAGGCTACCATTTCATAACTTTGTTATTTTCCTAAAAGAAACACATATCCTTCTTCATTGCCAAGAGCTAAGATTTGCTTTCCAGCTGATCTCTGAGTGTAGAGGCAATGGATAATACAAAGCAATACAAACCAGTTCTGACTATAATTTTTCTTTGCACATCTTAAAAATCAATGCTGACAACATGAAATAAAAATTACCTAAGTTTAAAACATTCTTCTAGACACATTGAACAGTGGGAACAAGTATTTTAAGAATAATGTCAGAGAGCTTGAACTCAGGGCCTGGGTTCTGTGTCTGAGATTTATTACTCAAGACTATTGCTGCTACTTTCAGCCATAGATTGCCACTTCCAGTTTTCTCGTGGTTAATTGAACAGAAAATCTCACCAAATTTCCTCTCCAACCTGGCTTTGAACTAGGATCTAGAGATCTCAGCCCTCTGAGTAGCTAGGATTATAGGCATAAGGGCCTGGCACCTGGGTAGAATAAATGTTTACCTGAGACAGAAGCCAGTTAGTATTAAATGTCAATCATGTTTAACTTTGTTAAATAAAGTTAACTGAAATGCCTTCCACTAGAAATAAGGAATCAAATGTGTAGGTGGGTTAAAAAGACTTACCAAAAGATACATATTTTCCTTATTGTTTTTTTCTTCCAAATTTGTTTGCTTTCCAGAATCATACCTTCTCTTTCCTTGCTGGTTCCTTTAGTTTATTTCATACATGCCAACAGCTTCTTCAACTATCATTGATTTATGTGAAGAGCTTGCAAATATGTATTTTCAGTCCAAACACCTTGTATGCACCTCTCATCCATATATTCAACTGCCATAAAAACTTGTGAAACAGTAATAATCTCTTATCATTACTGGATATTAATGTGTAAATAAAATTTAAGAAAATAAAGAATAACATCAGGAAAAATAACATGATTTTAATAGTAATGCTAACCATAAATACAACGTTGATTATTATCTGAGCAATTTAATAAAAACCTCAAGAAAATATCAACTTTTTTGAGTGCTTATGTTATGGTTTAAACTAAGGATCTTACCTTCTCAATTAAGCTTTTTCTCTCAAGGGTTGTGCTCTGTATTTGATCCACAGCTCTCCTGCCAATTTGGGGGATTATATAGAGATAAGAATCTCATGGAATAAAAACTCATTTGTGTCCCTATCTTGGGGTTCATTTCATATAACATCCTCTTATATGGTTATATGGTACCATGTACTAATTACTGCAAGTAAGGTTAACCATGGGACCTGTGGTTGTTTGAGCCTGGCTTATTTCACTTAATATAATTGTTTCTGCATCTTTCTATTTCCTAACAAATGAGGCGATGTCAATCTCTCTGATGGAGGCATAGAATTCCATTGTGTGTGTGTGTGTATATATATAAAGATATATATATATATATATATATATATATAATATCATATTTTCTTGATCAATTCATCTACTGAGGGGCAGCTGGGTTGGTTCCATATCTTAGCTATGGTAAATAATGCTGCAATAAACGTAGTTGTGCTGGTAGCTTAGTATGGTCTTGTGTATGGTCATTTGGTAAATGCCCAAAAGTGGGATTGCTGGGTCATAGGGGAGCTCTACGTGGAGTCTTGGAAAAAATTATATTAAAATCCAGACACAAAGAAACATAGGTCCTATTGTTTCCCTTATTTGCAACAACTAGTATATGGCTGGACAAGCATAAAAGTTCAAAAGCTATGTACATATGACCAGATAAGATGATGTTAAGTGAAATGAACCCCAAGATAGGGTTTATAATCTACCATGTGATTTGTTTGTTTCTTTGTATGATCGTCCCCCATGATATAACTCCTGTTTTCACTGTATTTAAGGTTGGTGCCCTGCATCTTGTATACACCCTTCTCTAGCTTGGGGAAAGGAAGGGAAAAAAATGTTTAAATAGGGTACAGGCTGACACATTGTAACAATGAGATGCACAAGACACTATGTTGAGAAAGGAACTTTACAATATAGGCGGGGAAGCAGGGAAGGGAGGAGAGGGGGAGTGTAGTTGTGGAGGTGGGAGGAAAGGGAGGGTAGGGGAAAAACAAAGTAGGAGGTATATATAACACCTCTATAAAGTATTTTTACAATAAAAACCTCTTTTTAAAAAAGAAGGTGTTATGTACACCAAATATTGTAGCTCACATCTGTAATCCCAGCTGATTGGGAAGCAGAAATGAAAATGATCATGGTCTGAGGCCAAGCCAGATAAAAAACTGCCATGACAGCCATCTCAACAAATGAGCTTGCCATAGTAGTTCACATCTGTAATCCTAGCTAATTATGTGGGAGGCATAGTTATCAAGTCTCAGTCAATCTAAGATCAGACCCTGGCAAAAAGTTCAGGACCTCAAGTAAATAAAACGGATTAGAAGTATAGCAAAAGTAGTTGAGCTGCTAGGTGCGATACAAGCAAATCCTATCTAGCAAGCAGAGAACCCCTGAATACTAGTAATACTTCTTTCTTCTACCAAAAAGCCTAAACAACTTTGTCCTATTTGAACATCTAATTTCAAGGCCACTGACAGATCAGAGATGATGACATTCTCTTCTTTAAAATTAGGTATTCAAAAGAGACAAAGTTATTTAGGTTTTGAAAAAATGAAAAGGAAGAAAAATGCATGTGATTTTTGTTAGCTCCATAATTTTGAAAACATAAAATGTACTCAAGTATTTAATATATATCCATATGTGTGCATATATCCATGTATGTATATTTATATACATATATAAATATACAAGTGGTTCATCTCTTTTCTGTGTAGCAAATGGTACAAATGAATCTGCACAATCACTACTCAAAGGCATGAATAGATAAAGAGAATGAGCAGAAAATTCATATTCAGGAATGTATGGCTAGCCGATAACCTTGAAAATCTTTTCCATCAGTTTGCCTATGTCGGTTACTGCAGTACAGGGACAGTATGATGACAATGGGATGCCAGGTAGATGAAATGAGAAATGAGAAATACAAATGGTAAAATATTCTTTCTGATCAATAAGTAGAATTTCGTGTGTGTGTGTTACATATACTTGATTCATTTCTCTCTTGAAGGCTATCTGGGCTGATTCAGTAAGCATGGTTTTGCTGAAACATTTACTATATCCTGGTTTGTAATCTTTCAGGTAAATGCTCAGGAGTAGAGTTGCTGGATCATATGGAAGTGGGTAGTAAAAGAGGGGTGAAGTTAGAAATGGTAGAAGAATGAACAGGAAAAAGGGGGGGAGGAATGCAGAGGAATCCAGTAAATATGCTACAAAATTAAGCAGAGTGAAGGAAGAGGTGCATAGGGGAGGGATGGATGAGAATGTTGAAGTGTTGGCATTGACCAAGGTATATTGTACGCATAAACGGCATTGTTTAATGAGAACTCCTTTGCTACTTAAACTAATAATTAAAAATCATGTCCCTAACATGTTCTGCAATTAGAAGCAAAACATGAGAATCTCCTCAGATCATCTCTAGGGTCTATAAATCTTTTTTTAGTTAGGATAAGTTTTAGAACAACACTAATGATACATATCATCTGAAGAAAATTTAATCATTTCCAGCTATTTAAAATAATCATTTTTGGAGATATGACTCCAGTAGCAGTGCTACCTAGTGAGCAAAGCGGTCAGATATTGAAGTTATGTCTCGATCTAGACCAAAAGTAAAAGCAATTAGTAAGTCAGGCACTTTCCTGAGCTCTGGTAGCTCATGCCTTTAATCCTACCTTTAATCAGAAGGAAGAGATCTGGGGATCTCAGTTCAATGTCAGCTCAGATAGGAATGTCTGTGAGACTCTCATCTCCAATTCACTGCTAAAGAAAGCTGGAAGTGGACTCGTGGCTCAAGTGTAGAATGTTAGCCTACAGCAAAAAGCTCAGGGACAGAACCCAAGCCTTGGATCCAAGCCTTAGAATAGTGCATATACATACACAAAGGAAATAAGTCATTCAAGTTCTCAACCTTCCATTGCCCTAATCCTTACTCTAATCCTGGTCAGAACCTTAAGAGTAACCTTAATGCTAATAGTAATCCAATCCTAAAATTAATGGAAAATACTCAAGTTTAGACACATCCTAACAGATGCTCATTGTCTTTGAAATGATTTGCAGTTTGCTCCAAATCTTATAGATTCCCTGACTTGGACTCTGAAATCGTTCCTTATTATGAATCATTAGCCTCAAATCTTCATATCATGAAAAGTACCATAGTTTCCACTGATCTTAACTTTTACTGAACTCCTAGATCTCCAAAAAGAAGTTGCAGATTTACTTAAAATCTACTCTAGTTCCTAACCCTAACTATATATCTAAACCTTACTAGAAACCTAACTCTAAATTTAACCCTATTGAACCCTGTATAGGAAACAGGAAAACTCTGTAGTTTTTGTTAAATTTCAAACTTATGTTAGCAGAAAACTGTTTTCCCTTAAAGCTTACCCTTTCCTAAGCCTAAGTCTAACCTGAACTAGAAATGTAACCATAACCATAGATCTAAATAGCCTTTGGATTCTAAAAGCCATACAAAGACATTAGTTTTTACTCATTCTAACTTTGATTCAATTCATCTTCAAAAAAAATTGTTCATAGTTTTACTCAATATCTTGCCATTTTTTTAACCCTAACCTAACTGGAATATTGAGACTAACCCTCACACTAATCATACTAATAATAATCACACTAATCATACTAATCATAATATTGAGACTAACCCTCACACTAATCTGAATATTTTCAGCATTTTCCTATTTCACATTCATCCTAATTCTAATTCGATTTGTTATTAAAAGATTTAGTATCAGTTTGACCCTAAATTTTCCCTTTCCCTAACTCTAAAACTAACTCCAGCTGGAACTGAAACCTAACTTTCACGATAATGATAGTCCAATTCTAATGTTTAAGAATAATACTCTCGTTCTTATTCATTCTAATGAACACTCCAGTTTGCACTCTGGAAATGCGTTTCAGTTTTACCTAATTCCCACAATTTTCTGCCTCTGCCTCTGAAGTTATCTTGTTCCCTAACATGAACCATTATATTATTTGTTCTCCAGTTCTCTTATCAGGAAAAATACTGTAGTTTCCATCCATTGATCCTACTTTTTCCTGGACCTCTGTACCCTAAATCAATTTCAGATTACTTACCATCTAGTCCATTACTTAACGCTAACTCTAAACCTAAACCTGGCTGGAAAATTCTCATTAATCATTGCAAGAATGAGCACTGGGAAATAAATATAATGATAATACTCTAGTTACTATTCATTATCACATTTTTCCCTTTACTTGTTAGTGAAAACTGAATTTTATACTAAAAGTTTTCCTATTTATAAAACTAATAATAATCAGAACAAAATACTGACCTTAATCTTAATCCAAATTATATGTCAATACTAACACAAACACAAGTACACTAGTTTTCACTCATCCTAACTTGATTTAAATAAGCCTTCAAAAATAGGTTTCAATTTTTTTTGGGGGGAGGGTCCAGTTGTGGGGCCTGGACTCTGGGCCTGGGCCCTGTCCCTCAGCTCTTTAGCTCAAAGCTAGCGCTCTACCACTTGAGCCACAGCGCCACTTCTGGCTTTTTTCTTTTTGCTTATGTGGTGCTGAGGAATCGAACACAGGGCCTTATTACATGCAAGCAAGCGCTCTACCACTGAGCCACCTTCCCATCCCAGGTTTCAATTTTTTTTTCCAATATCTTAGTCATTTTCTAACCCTAAACTTAATCTAAACTGGAACATTGAGAATAACCACAAGGCTAATTGCAAGTAGATTCTAATATTAATAGCAATACTCTAGTTCATATTTACTCTAATTCCTACCAGACTTATTCTAAAATTTACCTTCAATTTGACTCTCATTTTTTTTCTCCCTCACTCTAACCCTAACTATGGCTACAATCCTAACCATATCCTTGACACTAATAGTATCCCAGTTCTAAAATTTATGAGAAATTCTCATTTTGTGTCATCCTAACTGAAATTCCACTTGTAATTCTTGAAAACAATTGCAGGTTTTCCTAAACCCTACAGATTTTCTCACTCTTAACTCTGAATCTAACTTGTTCCATAAAGGCATCTTTATATCCATTGATCTCAAATCCTGATATTATGAAATACATTGAACTTCCATTATCCCAGCTTTTCCTGCATTCCTAGAAAGTAAAATAAGTTCAGCTTTACTTTAACATTTAACACATTTTTTTTTTCTTTTTGTTGGGCGTGGGGCTTGAACCCTGGGCCAGGGCACTATCCCTGATCTCTACAAATGGATACGATCCCTGAGTTCTTAGCTCAAAGTGTTTGCTTTACCGCTTGAGGCACAGCACCACTTTTTTGTTTTCTGGTGGTTAATTGGACATAAAAGTCTCATGGACTTTACTGCCTCAGATGGCTTTGAACTGGGATCCTCAGAAATCAGCTTCCTGAGTATCTAAGCTAATAGGCACGAGCCACTAGTTTAACCTTTTTTTTTTTTTTTTAGGTCCGTTCTTGGGGCCTGAACTCTAGGACTGGGCGCTGTCCCTCTACTCTTCAGCTCAAGCCCAGCGCTCTACCACTTGAGCCACAAAGCCACTTCCAGCTTTTTTCTTTTTGTTTATGTGGTGCTGAGGAATAGATCCCAGGGCCTCAGGCATGCAAGTCAAGCTCTCTACAACTGACCCACCTTCCCAGCCCATTTAACCAATTTTCTTTATCCTATTCTCAACCCCTTTAGCCAGAAACCTAATCCTAATCATAATTTGATATAACACCAAATGGTTAATGTAAGGAAATTGTCTAGATTCTATTCAGTCACACTTTATTTTTGCTTCTACTTCTTATTGGAAAACTAAATTTTACCGTAAATCTTATTCTTCCCTAACCCTAACCAGAACAAAAAAGTAACTCACACTTTAAGCCAAATTATATCTGAATGTTTAAAGTTACAGAAACTGGTTTTCATTCATTCTAACCTTGATGCCATTCATTATCCTTAAAATATGTTGCAGTTTTACACCTTTTTATATCTTAAATCTTATATACACCTTACTTATATAAACCTTTTTATATCTTACATCTTTTTCTCATTCTAACCCCAGCTCTAACTAGAACACCTTTCCTAATCCTAAGCCTACATATAACTGAATCATATTGTTAATAGCACACCTCTATTGCACATTTATTCTCTTGCTCAGCATATAGGTCTAAATTTTACTTGCATTTTGAGCATAAATTTTTAAGTGTTTTTCTATTTCCTGTCAGGTTTTCTTTCTTTCTTTTTCTTTTTTTTTTGTTTTTGTTTTTTGGTCAGCCATGGGGCCTGAACTCTGGCCTTGGGCCCTGCCCCTGTGCTCTTCAGCTCAAGTTGAGCGCTCAACTGCTTGAGCCACAGCGCCATTTCTGGTTTTCTAGTTGTTTATTGGAGATGAGTCTCAGGGACTTTACTGCTGGGCTGGCTTTGAACCATGATCCTCAGATATCAGTCTCCTTATTAGCTAGGATTACAGGCATGAGCCACCGGCTCTCGTCCTCATTTTTTTAAAATTTTATTTTATTGTAAAGATGCTTTAAAGAGGGATTAGTTACATGTGTGAGGTAATGTGTACGTTTCTTGTTGAGCATTGTTAGCCCTTTCTTTGTTGTTCTCCTACTCCCCTACTTCTCTGACTCCTCCCTCCCCATGGTGTAAAGTTCATTTTTAACATATTGTCTTGTGAATATCATTGTTGCAATGTGTCATCCTGTGTTGAAGTTAAATTTTCTATTTATCTAACCCTAATTCTAATTCTGTCTGTGATCCTAACTCTAACTATAATAATAATGATAGCTCAATTCAGAAGTTAACAAAATATATTCAATTTTTATTCATCCTGTTAATCCACTGTAAATCTTGAATCAAGTTGCAGTTTAGCTTAAATCTTTTTTTTTCCAAATTAGATTATATGTGCTTATATAAAGATGTAATTTTATGTAAAACACAGAAGATTTTTGGGAGAAGGAGTAATGAAAAGGAAATAGAGGAAGTAAAATAAAATGCTTTAAATATATTATGGAATTGCCACTTCTGACAAATAATAACCATTAACAAAATAACTAAAAATTAATTTAAAAAAACACAATGCCTTCTAGCGTTCTTTAAGAGAGCCATGATATGTCTTGTGAATAAACTTTGTTAGATAAACTTTGTTAGATAAACTTGTTAGATAAACTTTGTTCTTGCATATTTTATATTGTTATTGGCCAATTATTGAACTTAATCAATACAAATATATCAAATAAGATTCCATGACAAAAAACATTAAACAGTTAATTAGTAACTGTTTGAGAAAAAGTTATAATCATGAGTTTTAGGAAACTAAATTTCTATTTCCTTACAAAGCAATGATTTAGGTATATTAATCTAGTACTTCTAGTAATAGAGAACATAACTGACATGAAAAACAACTAACTGTACATCTTTTTTCTTGAATGAGTGATATTCTAAACATTGTCTTTTATTAGGTTTAGTTATCAAAATAAATGCAATTTTATCTCCTTTCAGAACAAGTACTTTCCCTGCAATGAAATGTATTAGTATATTCAGGTATTTAAAATCTAAATTTTCTATGTTTGATATGAAGCTATACATATTCAGAATGACACGATTTTTGTATTTGTAAATGTCTAACCTCTGGGATTTTTGCTTCATCAATATAAATTATCTCATGAGGTTGTTGTGAAGACTCCAGTAACCATTGTGGTCAAAAACATTTCCTGAATTCTAAATTTTAAATTTAATCATTTTAGCCTTTGATTATATCACTTATTGTCTCTTCAGAGCAATTAAGCTAAAATAAATACTACTTTTTAAACATTTCACTCACATAGTAAAAAATATCAACACAAGTCACAAAGTATTTCAGACTCATCAGAGTTGGTAAACTTAGTGTGAAGAATGTAGAGAGTAGAAGGTTCTTATACTCAATATATATTTTTGGTTAAAGTAAATTAAATTATATATCTGGGTTTCTAATTTGAAGGTTAATCACATGGAAACAGGAAAATAATTTAAAAAGTAAATACTTTGGGACCATTTTTCTTCTTAAAATTATGAAGCAAAAATATCTCTAAGAAATATATCTTTCAATAAAATGGTTCAACCCTTACTTAGTAAAGGTCTTTATAAAGTTTATCTCAAATATAAATATATATATAAAGTTTATATGTAAACTTCAATATAAAGTTTATCTCAAAATAGAAATTCTGCAACTAATCTAATGTATGTTTTCATGCACAAAATGCTGTGATTTCTAGTCTTGTTATGTGATTTTAATTACATTTTTTAGTTGTGACATGATCCCTACTTATATTTATTACAAAATTTTGTAATTATGCAAATCATGCCTGTACACACTAATTTACATAGGATAATATTCAAACAAAATTATCTTTTTTCCTGTCTCCAACAGGGAAAGATGATGTGCTGAAGTATATTAAATGAAATCACTCTAACAAAGAGTCTTTATAAAATCGAAATTTGCAACATGAGGATGGGAACAGGAGCACTTTCTACTTGGCTGAACAGGAATACTTGTTTCTACAGTACTTTCTTACCTTTTAATCACACAGGGAAAGCCATAAAATTTGAAGTTCATATGAAGGAATTGCATTCCTAAAAGATGTGGCAACCCTGCTCAAAAGCTTGATCTTATCACTAGTTCTTTTTGCTTGCTGGCTGATCTATTTCTATATCATATGTTTCATATTATCAAGCATAGTAGTAATTCAGCTGTAAGTACATTACAGAAGACTACTGAAAATCACAGCTACTACTGAAAATCAGAAGAGAGATTATATTACTCTCCAATTCCTCCCTTTGGACTTCAATATGCCAATTAATTTTCAAAATAATCATGTACGATATTTGTTTATTTTTCTCTTTTAAGGAATTAAGCAAGTGTTTTTTGAAGTAAAAAGTGATGACTGTGGTATCAAAGTTCTGGTATGAGCACCTTCTCCCTAACAAGTAATGCTCTAAGGACTGTAAATATGGAAGCCACACTAAAATTCTCTACACTCTCTCTCTCTCTCTCTCTCTCTCTCTCTCTCTCTCTCTCTCTCTCTCTCTCTCTCTCTCACACACACACACACACACACACACACACATACAAACACACACACAGCTGTCACCCAGACACATCAGAGATCAGTTCCATTCCTTTATTATGATATTGATTGATGTTTGCTCCATTTCTTTATCTTGACAACAAGATCTTGCTTGGACCTTTATCTTTCCCTGAGATCAAGTCTCTAGTTCTTAGTGTACTGTGTATCTGTGTATTTATAATATTTTCCTCGCTGCTTCAGGCCAATTAACAATACCCTGAATACAGTATCCTCAAACTTGACATTCAAGTCAAACTCCATAAATTTATACTAGTTTCAAAATACTAAAATTTATTCGATCTAGAAACCAAGAAAACACCCACCTTGTTACTTTAGTAGCAATTGACATCATGAAAGTAGGGGAATATAGATCAAGAACTGAGGTAAGGGAATGGGAGTATGTCTAAAATGTAGAATACTGAATGTGTGTTACAGATACAAAATTACCATCTATAGGCTCATTTATTGAAAACTTGTCATCCTATATTGAAAGCACAATTTACAAACAGTTTTCCAGTTACTTTGCTTAACTATCACTTCTGATCACAAATCCTCTCATGAATTTTTATAGTATCTTTGAATAAATCTCACAATTTGCATGTACTTACCATCTTAAGGAAAGACAGTCTGCATTTACATCTTTCATTCTATATGACAAACTCTTATTTTTTTCTTTCCCTGTTTGCTGAATAAATGTATTCCTGGAAACAGGATATTCACATCTAATCTGGGTGTAATTTTAATTTTTAAAATTTGAAATATAATATAAATTTGTTGTGACTTATCATTTTCTAAAAATGAGTGATATTCATGAACACTTATATTTTGGTGACTTTAAGTAAATTGAGACTTGATGTGGTATGGTAGTTCTTGTGTCTAATTGACTTAACCATTAGATTATTCATGAATAAACATGTGCATTGCAATTTTTATTTTTATATATAAAATAGTCCCCAAGGATTTACTTTAAAGTGATAAGGGTGGTTTTCTTCATGTTCCATACTTTATACTTATTTCAGTAAAATTACTAGAAATACATGATGTTTACTAGAGCAATATAAAAGATGAGAATATATTTCTAAAGAGAATAGATTTATTGATTAAAATATAGAAAAGAGTAAAATAGTCAGGTTTCTTGCTTGAGACTGTATAAATTTCATATGAATGTAGCTCAAGATGAGACTCAGAGATAAATTCATATTAATATTATTGAGATTTCAATCACATATAAGCAATATAGGTATTTTAAGGAATTTGTCATTCAAAGCCCTAGATACCTAATGGATGAAGAATGGTATTGAAAACAACAGAGGAAAACAATTCAACATGCAGATATTATGATTTTATAATACTAATTTGAAAGAAATGGTGCTTTTGCCTTTCTGAAGAAGAAAATTTAGCCAGTAATTTCAATGTAAGGCATCAATTGTAATGAGTCTAAAGTCTTTTCCTCCAAGATATCCAAGAATACTATACTCATTCTCTGGAGTAAATAAGTAATTATTTTAATTAGCTTTGCTTAATATTAATTTACTTGTAGCAAATACATTAAAATGTCTGCTCGCTTTCTTTCAATGTAATAACCTACATTTTTGTACCTGTACTCGAGTCATTCCCCCCCCCCCGAAGACCACCAGAGACCACCACCGATACAAATAACAAAGGAGTCATTTATTTGCAAATTCGAGGTTGGTCCTCCATGCACTCAGTATCCAGTGAAGCTAAGAGGCCCCCAGCATAGAATCAGCACATGTTTTGTAGTATTGAACAAACAACTTTAAAGAAGTTTTACATGAGAAATTACATGATTGGCTAAAATTTTAAGCAAACTAAGCTATGCATATGTGATTGGTAATATTATTATTGATGTCATTGATGGGAATTGTCTGGCCACTGGGTCACTGTGTCCTGCATGGCCACCTAGTGTTTGGTCAACGCATCTGGAGAAACTTCCTGTGGCTTTCCCAAGGATAGTTTATGTCTCAGTTGTCTGGGAATTGTTTTACTTTTTGTGTCATTTGTGGGTCAAACCTATGGTTATTTTTATAATCCATACCTCATAAGATGGTTGCTAGTGTGTAATGGAGTTACTTAGGCCTTCATTGTGCCTCTTTAAGCTTTAGACTTTCATTTCTCCCCTTTCTAATATGCACCTTAAGGGCCAATCATGGTCCTTACGAGCCTGCACTATGTCTTTTGTCAGGAATCAGTAGATATTGTGTTCTCAATACCATCAGCTTCATGTTATTAACACATTCCTTAACAAACATCACTAGTAGATTGACAACGCAAAGCCTTACTGTGAACACAAGTACCAGAATGATAATGGGGCCATCAGATTGGATATTAAGATGGTTATCCAAGGGGAATAATTAAACCATGACTCAAACCATCCTTCTTGTTTTTCTCTTTCTCTTTTTCATTTTGCTAGTCCCTCTCTTACTTTAGCTAAAGATTCTTTTACAACTCTGGAATGATTGGCGTAGAAGCATCATTCTTCCCCGAGGGCAGCACATAGACCTCCTTGTTGTAAGAAAATTATGTCCAGCTCCCATCTGTTCTGTAACACTACCACAGCTAAGGAGTCATGTGATTTTTGAAGGTAGGCTATAGTGCTTTCCAGGTTTTTGATATCCTCATCTATAGCGTAAAATGTTCTCTGAGTAATTAGGGATGCCACCCAAGTTCCTAGTCCAACTAAGCCCACTAGAACCTCAACTGTTACTGCTGTTACTATTTCTTTTTTAGCTTTTCGTGGCCAATAGCTTGCTGCAGACATCTTTTTCATCATGTCTTCCTGAGAATGGTAGAGTAATTGTGAGATAAGTTGTACTATGACACAAAACCTGTTAGTCCTATTTCAAACTTCTAAATGGACGCAGGGGGTTAGGCTAGTTGAACATGCCCACCAAGCATCTTGAGGAGGTAATAGTTATCCTTCCTCTGGAATCCATTCTTCAGTCTGATTACTTAACTGTGTAAAGTTAGTTGGTACTCATTCCACACATAACCCTTGTCCTATAACTGTCTGTAGAATAAGTTTTGCTTCCTTTTGTTCCCACCTGCATGATTTACTTGTTTTAACATTGGTCACATTCTGTATCAATGTAATACTCTCATAAAATGGAAGTCTCATATCAGAACACATCCAACAAGAGCTTGTAATATCAGCACGGGTCTAATTGATCACATTGTAAGTTTGAACCAACAGCTGCCATAAGGAATCCTCTGCCAAGGGGATGCTCTCCCTAAGTCTAGTCTCTCTTTTTCGAAGGAGATGGGATCATTACAGCCCAGAGCTCTTTCTTGTTGTCTACTTTGGGTTTATGGCAGAGACTGGTTTTAAAACTGTGTTTGGTCTCATTGCTGAAGGGGAATAACTGGCTGTGGCAATTGCTTGTAGGGTTATGAGAATGCCATCATGTGTCTCTCCCCATCTGTACAATCTTAGTCCCCAAGTCTTTTCTAATTCCCATCCTAGGGCTTGTTTGCCCTTGTCTGTGAACTGAACTTGCACTCTGGCATCATACTCCTGGGAGACCCTAATTTGTTTACGTACAGACATCCCATTAAAATGGATGCCCATTGGTCCTGGTTTGTTATACATAATAAGGTCTCCTCCCTTTCCTTTCCATTTTCCTGAGGTAATTGTTTTGCAGCCCCAGCTCTTACAGTAAAAGTCCTCTGGTCCTCCCACAATTACTAGTCCTTCCTTCCCCTGGGCATACATACCATTGCCTCCATCTACATTTCATAAGCCTATATCCTTCCCATACACCATCAGCAAGCTGACACAAGTTAAATGTAAGCTTGTCGGGGAACCATAGGGACAGTCCCTCTTTCATGGCCAAAGGTAAACGTTTACCCATTACCTGATTACTAACAGTCAAGTACAATTATATGGGCAGTGGGGATTGCCGGCACTTACTACTATGCTAATACAATTTCCACTTAAGGTATATACCAATAACCAATTCATGACTCAGTCCTTTTACAGTTCAATTTGAGCTTTAAAGGATTTTCTTTGGAGCACAAGACTTGGCACACTGGGTCCTCAACGAGATCTGCTATGATATCTGCAGGCTTTGCATGAGAATGGTGGATCCAGGTAGTGATGCCATCGACTTTGAGGGCCGTCGGAGTCATCAAGATGATCACATAAGTTCCTTTCCACCTCGGCTCCAGGTTTTCCTGTCGGTGTCTTTTCACCAGGACCCATCTCCAGGGTGGAAGTTAACTTGTACAGCGCCTTCAGTCCCTTTGTTAGGAGAACAAAATTTCCGAGTAATCATCTTCTCTAGGCAACTGTTCTGACAAATTAAGAATTGTGGGAAGGGGCACTCCGAATACGATTTCATAAGGAGAAAGACCAATTTTAAAAGAGGAATTGCATACACTGTATAAGGCAAAGGGAAGGAGAGTTACCCAGTCACCGCCAGTCTCCATGGCCAATTTGTTCAGGGTGTCTGTTAGAGTTCTATGCATCCTTTCTATCTGTACTGAACTTTGGGGTCTACAAGTACAATGTAATTTCCAATCTGCCCCAAGAGTACTTGCAAGTCCTCGACTTACCTTGGACAAGAAAACTGTTCCACTATCTGATCCTATCATAATAGGGAAGCCAAACCTGGGTAAGATTTCTTCTAGTAACTTCTTAGCCACCACCTGTAATGTTTCGTGCTTAGTAGGAAAGTCTTCTACCTATCCTGAAAAGGTATCTATGAAAACTAACATGTTTATATCCATACTTGCAAGTTTAATTTCCATGAAGCCCACTTTCCAGTAAGTTCCTGGTCTATCTCCTCTTATTTGACTGCCTGTTACTGTCTGGTTCTTCCTTTCATTTGTCAGTTGACATGCCTTACAGTCCCTGACAATCTGTTCTATTTTAGCATGACTATTTTTTATCCTAAGTCCAGCATTTCTCACCAGATCTTGCATCTTC
Organism: Dipodomys spectabilis; assembly: GCF_019054845.1. Taxonomy (NCBI): domain Eukaryota; kingdom Metazoa; phylum Chordata; class Mammalia; order Rodentia; family Heteromyidae; genus Dipodomys; species Dipodomys spectabilis. The sequence continues at coordinate 736,996 of NW_024870997.1, forward strand.
CTAGCACCCACATGGGTGCTTTGATGAAACTAAAGCAGTACTTTCCTCCCTAACTGCTCGGTAAGATAATGATGCTCCTAGAATCTCTCCACCAACCATTTAGGCATTGTGCCATCAGCAGTTGATCAATCCATTTCATGTCCTCAGTGGTGTATATTGGAGTGTCCAGAATAGTTCTTGTACCAGAGTCTGGGAGGTTAATCATCATTATAGATTACCTTTGTAGTGCCAACTTCCAGGCTGTTCTGTCGGCCAGGTTATTGCCTTTACGCACAGCATCTTTAGGTTTTTTATGTCCAGGGTAATGAACAATGGCTAACTTAGGCAGCCAAACAGCAGAAATTAAAGTCAAGATTTCATCTTTATTTTTGATGATTTTTTCTTCAGCTGTCAGTAATCCTCTTTCTTTGTAAATAACTCTGTGTACATGAGCCATTGCAAGTGCATACCGACTGTCAGTGTACACAGTCTTTTGTCCTTTCCCAGTGTTAGAGGTTGGGTCAGGGCTATTAACTTGGCTCTCAAGGTTGATGTGCCTACTGGTAGAGGTTCAGCCCAGACCACATCAGTCTCAGTCACTACTGCCGCTCCCGCATAACTGTCTCTGATGAACAAAGCTGCTTTCGTCTGTAAACCACATGAGTTCAGCGTCTGGCAACAGCTGGTTCCTTAAGTCCTCTTGGATGTTATGGCCTTGGGCCAGGATCTCTGAACAGTTATGTAGCAGCATGTTTAGGTCCGGATCTGGTAGCAGAGTTGCTGGGTTGAGAGCCGAGGGAGCCTGTAAATTGATTCTGAAAGGGTTGATTAGCAGTCCTTGGTAATGGGTTAATCAGGCATTGCTGAGCCACAGATCTGGTGGTTGCTTTAACACACCCTCAATAGTGTGTGTGTGTGTGTGGGGGGGTGATCACATAGAGTTCCTGTCCCATGGTTAGCTTATCTGCGTCTTTTAACCATCAGAGCAGTAGCCACTATCATTCTCAGACATTATGGCCATCCTGCTGCTAGTGAGTCTAATTTGTTTGACAAGTAAGCTACTGGACTCCTCCATAGCCCAAATATTGGGTTAGGACTCCTTTTGCTATCCCATTATGTTCATTCACATATAAGTAAAAGGGTTTAGTGGCATCAGGGATTCCCAACACTGGAGCTGATAATAAGGCAATTTTTATCTGTTCAAAGGCTCGTTCAGGTTCTTCTGTCCATTGAGACAGTTGCTTCTCTTTGGTAGCCTGGTAAAGAGGTTTAGCCAGCTCCATAAACCCGAGAATCCACAGACAGCAAAAGCTGACTGATCCCAAAAACACCCTTACTATGTGTTGTGACCAGGGTGTTGGAAATTTAAGGACAGTTTCTTTTCTGGCTTTCATGAGCCATGACTGCCCCCTTTCAATAAATAATCCCAGTAAGTTACCTCTGATTTGCAGGTTTGAGCTTTCTTGGCCGATGCTCGTTAACCAAGGTTTCCCAAAGTCTGGAGTAAATTTCTGTTCCTTGCATGCATTCTTTATCGGTTTCAGAGGCAATTAATAAGTCATCCACATATTGCAACAAAGTCAGACCAGGGTTGCTTCCCCTAAACTCACCCAAGACCTTATGCAGAGCTTCATTAAAGAGTGTTGGTGAGTTTTTGAATCCTTGAATGAGTCTTTCCAGGTCAGTGGTCTGTTGATACCTCCTTTGACATCTGTCCACTCAAAGGCAAAGAGATCTTAAATTCTGGGTGTCAAGGGTAGGCTGAAAAAGGTATCTTTAAAATCTAATACGGTATACTACTGCTTATTTGGAGGCAGGGTGCTCAGGAGAGTGTAGGGTTTGGGTAGGGTAAGGTGAATTTCTTTTACCCTTTTATTGACTTCCCTTAAGTCCTGTACTGGCCTATATTCATTACAGTTGGGCTTGCAGATCGGTAGCAAGGGAGTGCTCCACGCCGACTGGCAGGGTCACAATATACCCAGTTCTAGCAGAAACCTAATGTGGGGTGTTATTCCATCCATGCTACATGGACATAGGTTACTGAACTCTAACTGGGTCCACCCCTGATTTTACCTCGATGAAGAAAGCTGGTCTATGTTTCGCTAGTCCCACTCCGCCAGTCTCTGCCCAACCTTCCAGATACCTTTCCAGCCAATAGGTGATTTCTTGTTCAGGAGGCTGGGGTGTTTGGAGCAACCGGTACTCATCTTCTAGGTCCAGAGTCAATACTTGTATTGGTCTTCCTTGAGCATCCTCCACCTGGGGGCCTTCTGGATAGAAGAGAATCTGTGCCTACACCTTGATTAACAAGTCTCTTCCCAAAAAGGGATAAGGGCTTTCTGGAATAACCAAGAATGAGTGGGACACTGGTCCCATCCCCAGGTCCATTCTTCTTTTGGTGGTCCATGAGTATTGTTTAATCCCCATGACTGCTTGCACCCAAGAGGTTTTATTTGATATTTTTCCTTGAGGCTTTATTAAAGCCGAGTATTAAGCCCGGCTATCCATTAGAAATTTTATGGGAGTCCCCTCCACTTTTAGCATCACCCTGGGTTCAAGGAGGGGAACTGAACCCTGAGGTCCCTATTCATTATTAGCAAGATTGTTAACCATTAGTGTCCAGGTTCTATGCAGCTGGCACTGCTTTGTTCAAAGTTCCCTTTTCTTAGGACATTCTTTGGCCTAATGCCTATTTCTTGGCAGTAAGTGCACTGATCTCTGCATAGACCTCCACTATTTGGGCGTTGTAGGGTTTCTGTTCTTGTCAGACCATGTATAATTTAGCCAAAATGGTATGATTGCAGGCTGCTGCCCTGAGACCCGCCATTAGAATCTTGCAGTAGACCCATAATCTCCCCTAACTTCTGCCGTATTGTAGTCCCAACCGTTGCTTGGAGCCTGGTTAATGGAAAAGATGCATTGATTAAATTAGGATTAGCAGTAGGCTGCCCGTCATCACCGGGAACTAGTTTCTTGGCCTCAGTTTGAATCATTTCTCTTTCTTTCGAGGTGAACAAGACCCAAAATAACTGCTGGCAATCATCCCTGGTCGGCAGGTGCATGAACATTACACTATCTAGGAGAGAAATCAAATCTTTGGGATTATTTGAAAATTTTGCATTTTGTGTTTTCCAATTATATAAGTCACTCATTGAGAAGGGCCAATAGTGAAGTCGGGGGTCTCCAGTTTCATCCAGTCGTCCAATTTCTCTGAGCGGCAGAATCACTGTGGGAGTCTCAGGCTGGCAGCTATCTGAATGTGACCACGAGTTCTTCCTGCTGGCCCTTCCAAGTTGCTGCTGGCTCCTTGATCCTTGCCTCCTGCTGCCTCCCTTTGCTCCATGGGGGGTGGAGGAGGCAGCAGTGAAGGGTATGGGGGGAGATCGGAGTCTAATAGGAGAAGAAGATCCTCACTCCCTTCTTGTAAAACGGGATATAAGGGGACTGAGGGGGTAGTTGACGTATCTTTTATTGATGCTAAAATCTTGTTTTTATCCACAGAAAGGGGTAGAAAGGGAGACAGACACTTTGGGGTTTCCTACACTCAATTCTGCATACTAAAGTATAGGGAATCTGATCGGGGTGCCCTGTGCTATCTGTTTAAAAAACCCTTCGTTTAACCTTCCAAATAGTATTTAGCCCAAATGTTCCTTTTTGGGGGGCATCCAACCTCAAACGTAGGCCACTCTGACTTATACAAAGTAAGTAATTTTTCTTTTTTAACTTCAACATCTAAATTGTTAGCTCTTTCCTTATCATCTTTAAAATTAGCTGTCAGAAAGGTAAAAGGTATACTTTGGTTCTGACCCATTTCAACATATTTCAATCCATACACAAGACAAGTAAAAAGAAGGAAGGCAATTACAAATGTCACAAAATGAAACAACTTGTGCTTTCGGGGATTTAGGGTGTAACCACAACTCAGAGTGTCCCAAGGAGAAAAGTGTGGATTGGCTGGCCTGTCTCCAATCCCAAAGGGGTAGAGGGAGACACTTGATGTTTCAGCAGTGTCATCTGGCAAAAGACTACCCTACTCTCTCTTTGCTTCAAGTGGGCCAAATTTCTAAGCCAAATTTCGCCCTTCGAGGAGGAAGACAAGAGTGTCTGAGAAAGTAATTATTGTCAGACAAGGAACAGAACCAAGACTAACAATTTTAAATGGAGGCAAATAGGGTTTCCAGGCATCTGCGTCAGAATGAATGTGAAAGAGGAAATGTTCCATGAAAGCCACAATACAGACAGACACACAGACATTAAGACAAGACACATTAACAGCATGTGCATGGTAGTCTGTCAGACAGAAAGTGATGGACTACAGAGAGGAAAACTCCCAAATGTCCGCACTAGTGGACAGTCTACCTTGTAAACTATCAAACAGAAAGTGACAGACTACAGGTGGGCCCAAATGTCGCACTAGTGGATAGTTTACCTCCCTAGGGCATCCGGAGGATGTCTCCTACTGGTCCTGTTGGCTGCTTTATAGTGCATTCACCAAGACTTCTTGCAAACTCCAATACCCAAACTGCAAGCTACAAAGAATACCATACATGGGGCTGGGAGGGTGGCTCAGTAGTAGAGCACTTGCCTTGAATGCAAAAGGCCCTGGGTTCGATTCCTCAGCACCACATAAGCAAAAAGAAAAAAGCTGGAAGTGGCGCTGTGGCTCAAGTGGTAGAGTGCTAGCCTTGAGCTGAAGAGCTGAGGGACATTGCCCAAGCCCAGAGTTCAGGCCCCACGACTGGACCCACCCCCCAAAAAATACTGGATAGTTACAAAGGGGCAATGCCTTAACTTACCAGCCGTTCTTTGCTATTCCATGATCAGGTGTCAGGGTGGGCTTATGAGGGAGATCCCGGATGCGCACCTATCTGTTGTACCTGGATTCAAGACCCACCGAAGTCTACCAGAGACAACAACCAATGCAAATGACAAAGGAGTCGTTTATTTGCAAGCTCGAGCTTGGTCCTCCACACACTCAGTAACTGGTGAGGCTAAGAGACCCCAAGCATAGAATCAGCACAGTTTTTATAGTATTGAACAAACAACTTTAAAGAAGTTTTACATGAGAAATTACATGATTGGCTAAAATTTTAAGCAAACTAAGCTATGCATATGTGATTGGCTAATATTATTATTGACGTGTTATTGACGGGATTTCTCCGGCCACTGGGTCATTGTGTCCTGTATGGCCACCCAGTGTTTGGTCAATGCATCTGGAGAAAATTCCTGTGGCTTTCCCAAATATAGCTTATGTCTCAGTTGTCTGGGAATTGTTATTCTTTTTGTGTCATTTCTCGGTCAAAACCATGGTTATTTTTATGATTCATACCTCACAGGATGGTTGCTAGTATGTAATGGAGTTACTTAGGCCTTCCTTGTGCCTTTTTAAGCGTTAGGCTCTTCAGATTTCATATTATTACTGTCTCTTCATACATGCCTGAAATCACTATTTCAAAGTAACACAAACAGAAAAACAAAAATTCCCTGATACAACCATCACAAATCCTAAATTATGTGAAAAAATCCACAATATAAAAAATAAACCTGAGGAAGAGGAAAAACAATGGCAGAATAACAACAGAAAATTATGCTAGTTCTCTCTAATGAAACAGAGATTTAGAATCCTATCAGGTACTCCACTTCTAGAGGGTCACTCCAAGTCAGCTACAATTATATGTAGATATACAATCCAAAAGAAGATATTATACTGTCTTCAAAAGCACACAAAAATCTAGGAAAAGTTACTCAGCCAGGAAGGTGACTGCTGTGACTGTGTTGGCCAACATACTCAAAAGCACAACTGCAGTGTGGAAATAAAAGATCCACATGGAAAAACATCACGAACAGAGTCAGTCACATTTAAACACAGACACAATTCACCTTACCACTGGACAGTCCGAACTGTCATTGGAACCACAAGTATTAACATCACAACATCTCACCACAACTGATCTCTTCTCCTGTACTTAATGGTCTAGACAAAAACCTAATTCCAGAAAAAAAAATCACAACAGAAGACCAAAGCAACACCTGGCAAATCAACCAAGAACATAGATAGTCACCTATTAAGATCATAGATCCCCCAAATGAAAGCCAAGAAATCTTCCAAATGGACAGAACAAATCAGAAAAATATGAGGAAAGTGATGCCAAGGTAATATAATTCACAAAATAAATAAAAAGGCATTAGAACAGACAATCAAGGACCTAGAAGATAGTTTTCAAAATACATTACAAATACTGCTGAAAAATGTGGTTAATGAAAAGATGCAAAACCTCTACAAGGAAACTTGTGAACAAGATGAGCCCAACCAAAGATTAGCAAGATCATTCATGGAGACTCCAAACAGAAAGAAAAATAAATTCTGAGAAAGCAAGAGTGTTCAAGGAAAAAAATAGATACCTAGTTAAACGATATTAGAGAAGACACAGCTAAAACCCATATTCCCCAACTCCCCACCCAAAGAATAGTTTAAAGAAAGTCCATACAAGACCTAAAAAAAGCTTTAATAAAGAGATAGAAGCCCTAAAAATAACCAATTATAAGGCAAGGAAATAAAAAACAAAATAGAATGTCTCCACAGAAATAGATGATATAGAAGATAATCTCAGGGATCAAAGACAGAATAGGTCTAATAGGAAAGAGGAAATAATCATTTAGAACAAATCAAAGAAATAAGAAATGATCTTGCTGGAAGTTCAAGACTCAGAAGATCAAATTGGGGGAGATAGGTATCAAGAAGGAAAAGAGCAGGAAACTAAATGGATGGGAAACATATTACAGAATACTAGCAAAGATCATTCCAAATATCCAAAGAGATAGGCTCATTCAGAGAAGAGAAGCCTTTAGAACACCAAACAGAGAATACCAGAACAGAACAAACCACAACAACGTCATAATCTATTAGAGGATCATTAGAGATCAAAGAAAGGATTCTTAAATCTGCCAGGAGAAAAGACGGATTATTTATAAAGGATATACAGTCAGAATAAATACAGGTTTCTTAGCTGATATGGTCAAAAGGAGAGCCTGGCATGATATATGACAAACATTAAAGGCAAACAACTACCAACCATGAATATGGTCCCAAGCCAAACTCTCCTTTACATTAAAAGGATATGTAAAAATATTTCATGACAAAGAAAACTTGAAACAATGTATCTCTACCAAATCAGCAGGATAGAAGTTATTCAAATATATCCTACATAGAGAAGATCAAGAAGAACTGCAACTGCTTATATAAAATGTTCCCTACCCGAGAACAAGGTAAATATATTAAGAGTAGATGAGGCACAGCTCCTAACAGCAGGTGCATAACATAGCAGGACTTATCAGATATTTCACAGTCTTAACCTTTAATATAAATGGGCATAATTTTCCAATTAGAAAACATAGATGATTAAATATTAGTATCAAAAAGATGCATTTATCTAGTATCTACAAGAGACACATTTTACTGAAAAAAACAAACACATACTCAAACTGAAAGGCTGGAAGGAAAATTTTCAAGCACCATAAAAAGGCCACAGAATTACTAACATAAGATAAAATAGAATTCAAATTAAAATTAGTAGGAAGAGACATTATATATTGATAAAAGCAACTCTCCATTAGGAGGATATAACAAGTCTAAATATCAATGCCCTGAATCCAGGAGCACCCCCACTTCATCAACCAAATACTACTTAACCTAAAAACACATCTCAACACATCATTGTTATCAATGGATAGGTCATCTAAGCAAAACTCAACCAAGAAACTGAAGACCTAAATAACTACATTGACCACCTGGCCCTAACAGATATCTACAGAATATACATTCAGTGTCAGAATATAAATTCGCAGCAGCTCATGGAAGAGTCTCCAAAATAGAACATATCCCGTGGTAGAGTGCTTGCCTTGCATTAATGATGCCCTGGGTTCGATTCCTCAGCACCACATAAACAAAAGAAAAAAGCCGGAAGTGGTGCTGTGTCTCAAGTGGTAGAGCACTCGCCTTGAGCTGAAGAGCTGAAGGACAGCGCCCAGGCCCAGAGTTCAAGCCCCACAACCGGACCCCCACCCCCAAAAAAAAGAAAATCTATCTAAATTGATAGAAAAATTGATCAAATTCCCAAATCTTGTCAGAACACAACAGAATAAACATAATTAAACAGCTAAAGTAAAAAAATTCTCAAAACCATGAAGACTGAACAACACATTGCTGAATGACCAATGGGGCACTGAATACATTAGTATGAAAATCTGAAAGTTTCTGAAATTTAACAAATTGAACACACAAAATACCAAGTCTTCTGGGACACAAAAATGCAATACTTCGAGGAAAATGTATAGCTCTGAGTGCCTACATCAAGCAATTGGGGAAATCTCAAGCCTGTGTATTAATTATATACCTCAAATTTCTTAAAAACAGGAATAAGCCCAAACTCATAGCAGTAGACAGAAACAAACAAAAAAATTAAATCAGAAATAACTAAATAAAGACAAAATAAAACATAAAAAGATCAACAAAATAGAGTTGGTTCTTTCAATAAATTAACATTCTTGACAGACCCTTGACAAATCTGACTAAGAAGAGAACTCTTATATATACAAAGATAAATAGAAAGCCCACCAATTGGGAGAAGATCGTTACTTGCTCTGCAACAAGCAATGGCCTCATATATAAAATATATTTAGATCCCCAAAAGGTAACCCCCCAAAAGACAAATCCTCAAAGAAACAACAAACTCGGGCTGGGAAGGTGGCTCAGTGGCAGAGCGCTTGCCTTGAATGCCTGAGGCCCTGTGTTGGACTCCTCAGCTCCACATAAGCAAAAGGAAAAAATCCAGAAGTGGCGCTGTGGCTCAATTGGCAGAGCGCTAGCCTTGAGCTGAAGAGATAAGGGGCAGAGCCCAGGCCCAGAGATCAGGCCCCACGACCGGACACCCCCCCCCAAAAGAAACAACAACCCTCTGAATAAGTGGACTACAGATTTAAAGAGAGACCTCTCTGAAGCAGAAATATGAATGGCCAATAGACACATGAAGAAATATGCAACATTTCTGGCCATAGAAATGCAAATCAAAGCAACATTTTGATTCCACCACAGCCCAGTTAGAATGACCATTATGAAGAAAACTAATAACAACAGATGCTGGGCTGGTGGGGATGTGGCCAAAAAGGAACATTACTACACTATTGGTGGAAATGTAAACTTGTTCAAAACTCCATAAAGAAGTATAGAGTTTCCTCCAAAGAGTTTCCTATAACTCAGCAAACCAACTCCTGGGCATTTACCCAAATGACCACAAACAAGGACACACTAAAGCTACAATCCAACTATGTCCATTGTAGCATTATTTACCATAGCTAAGAAATGGAACCAACACAGATGCCCCTGTGTAGATGAATCGATCAAGAAAATGTCATATATATTCACAATAAAAATTCTATGCTTCCGTCAGAAAGAATGACATTGCCCCATTAGTAAGGAAATGGAATCACTTGGAAAACCTAATAAGTCAAACAAGCCAGACCCAAAGAATCATAGGCTACATGTTTTCATTCATTTGGAAAAACTAGAATATGCCTAGGATATTCTTAGAAAAGATCAGAATAGCTTAATAGCTATATGTATATCACCTAAAAATTATGATTATTGAAATGAGCTCCAAGAAATGAATACAAGATAATTTTTTGTTCTAATTTCTTTATATTTTAATTTGTGAACATACTGTACAGAGGGGTTACAATTACATTGGCAGGATAATGCATACATTTCTTACCAAGCATTGCAGCCTCTTCCTTTGTTTACCCTTCACATCCCTTCCCAGCCTCCCCCCCTCACCTCATCCTCCCCCCCTCCCCCCCCCCCCCGCACCAACATTGTAAAGCTCGTTTTTGACAGGATAACTTGTGCTTCTCATTGTTGCAACAGGTCCACCTATCCTTAAACGACTTGTTTTTCCCCATCTCCTCCACAAGTTATACTGACATCAAGTATAGTGAAAGCAGGGGTTATACTGTGGGGGAGGGACATGCAATGCAACAAAGAGATAATCTTATAAATGCCTTAGAAACAAATGCATGAAAGAAAAAAAACATTAAAATACATATCTTAGGGTTCATTTTCCTAACATCACATTATCTGACCTTTTCCGCTTGACTCATACATATACTAGATATTGCAAAAAAGGGAAACCATGGGACCTATGTTTCTTTGGGCATGGGTTACTTGACTTAATATAATTTTTTCCAAGTTTTTCCATTTCCTAACAAATGGGACCATGTCATTCTTTCTGATTGAGGCATAGAATTCCATTGTGTATATATACCACATTTTCTTGATCCATTCATCTACTGAGGGGCATCTGGGTTGGTTCCAGATCTTAGCTCTGGTAAATAATGCTGCAATAAACATAGTTGTGCTGGTAGCTTTAGTGTGGTCTTGTTTGTAAACATTTGGGTAAATGCCCAAAAGTGGGATTTGTGGGTCATAGGGGAGCTCTATGTGAAGTCTTTTGAAGAACCTCCATACTGCTTTCCAAAGTGGTTGAACAAGTTTACACTCCCACCCCAACAGTGAAGTAAGGTTCCCTTCTGTCCACATCCCCTCCAGCATCTGTTGTTAGAGTTCTTGATTTTTGCCATTCTAACTCGAGTGAGGTGGTATCTCAATGTTGTTTTAATTTGCAATTCTTTTGTGGCTAGGGGTGTTGAGCATTTCTTCATGTGTCTGTTAGCCATCCTTCTTTCTTCTTCAGAGAATTTTCTCTTTAAGTCTTTAGCCCACTGATTTATTGGGCAGTTGTTTCTTTGAGGATTTGTTGTTGGGGGATTTAAATTTTTGAGTTCCAAGTATATTTTAGATATGAGATCAATATAGTGAACTGTTTTTCAGTAATTTCTATTTACTTTTTCCCCTTTGGTTTATTCCCTTGAGTCACTGTTTTTTATTTCTTTACCCTTTGTCTTATATAAGTTAATCTGATTTGGGGAAGGGAAGGGAAATCACAGAAATGGTGGGACAAAGATTAAACAAAGCAACAGTGATATACACTAGACACTATGTTAGAAATGAAGTTTACAACTTTGGGGGAATGGCATGTCAGGGTTGGTGGAAGCAGGAAAAAAATTAGGAAGCAGTAACAAAAAATGTACACATTACTTATGTAACTGTAATGCATCTCTCTGAATATCACCTTCATAACAAAAAACACAGAAAAACCAATAAGAGAACTTACCCAAATAGAGAAAACTAGAGAAAAAAGTGAGGCATCACAACATCAATAATGAAAATTGAGAATATTATAAGAAAGTACTTTGAAAACTGTATGCCAATCACCTGGAGAATCCTGGAGAAATTGATGCTTTCCTATACTCGAGCTGAGCCAAGAAGTGATACATAAGAAGTAATGAAAATTAAATATCACTAATCACTAAAAATTTTCCCATACCAGAAAAATCTAGTACTCAATGGATTTACCATGAAATTAAGGGCTGAAAAAAAAACTTACAATACTCAGATTTAACTCTTCAATGGAATAGAAAGGGAAATGGAATTATTAAACACATTCTATGAAGCTAGAATTAGACTCTTTCCCAAATCGATAGGGACTCATCAAAGAAAGAGAACTATGAACCCAACTCTTTGATAAGCATTGATGCAAACTTCTCAATAAATTTCTCACCAACAATTTCAACAACTAACAAAAAAATCATATGCTATGATCAAACAGTATTCATCCTAGGATACAATTGGATTCAATATACTTGTCAATAAACATAACACACACCATCAGTAGAAGTAGGGGAAAGAACCACATGATAATCAATATGGGTATAGAAATAGCTTTTAACAAGCTCCAATACCCCTTTATGATTAAATGTCTGAGAAGCTAGGAATGCATGGAACTTTCTTAAATATAATACAGAGTATGTATATGATGAGAGATAATAAGCGTGTACTTAATGGTGGAAGCATGAAGACATTAAAACCAGGAATGAGAAAAGGATGTCCACTCTATCTACTATTCTTCAATATAGTAGTGGACTTTCTAGCAAGAGCAATAGGCAAGAGAAAAACATAAAGGGGTCCAAATAGGGAAAAAGTAAAACTATCCCTTTTTACAGATGAAATGATCCTGTATATAAAGGACACTATAGCTTCCTCCCCCATGTTAGTAAAGGTGATGCTAACCTTCAGCAATGTAACAGGGTATAAAACCCAAAACAATCAGTAGTTTTTCTGTGTTACCAACAATGTGAACATCCACGCTGAACTCCAAAACACAACCTCATATGTATTAACCTCAAAATCAAATCAAATCTATTCAAAACAAAACAACAACAACAAAACTAGGAATTAATAAATTTAACTAAAAATGTGAAAGACCTCTGCTCTGAAAACTTTACAACACTAAAATAGGAAATTTAAGGAGATTCAAGGAAATGGAAAGTCTTTCAATGCTCTTGGTTGGAAGAATTAACATTGTGAAACTGCAATACTGCCCCCAAACAATTGACAATGCAATACCCATCAAAATCCCAACAATATTCTTCAATGCAGTAGAGAAAGCAATCTGAATGTAATAAGAAATTACAAAATTACAGGTGAAACCAAAGGCTTAGAAATGAAATCATGGGCAATTTTACACACACACACACACACACACACACACACACACAATGGAATTCTATTCACCCATCAGAATAGATGACTTTTCACCAGTCTTAAGGAAAATGAAAGGCTTGGGAAAATTATACTAAAAGAAAGGAATGTACACTCAGAGCAATATAGTTTTCATAGATTCATTCATTTATGGTAGCTAGAAGGTGCCTACAAATCTACAAGTACAAGACAGATTCTACATCGTCCCAGATAGAATGGCCATTTTCAAGAAAACTGACAATAGCGAATGCTGACAGTGATGTAGCCAAGTGGGAAATTAAACTTGTTCAACCACTCAGGAATGCAGTACGGACGTTCCTTAAAAGACTAAACATAGACCTCCCTTAACACCCAGTAATTCCTGTCTTGGGCAGTAATCCAATAAGTAACAAGCAAGCTCACATGAAAGCTACCAGCATAACTATGTTCAGGGCCCCGACCCAGAGTTCAAGGACTGGAAAACAAGTTACCACTGATGGTATTTTTTCCCCAAATAGGAACCTTTTTTTTGGGGGGGGGGGATCTGGTCATGGGTCCTGAACTCTGGGCCTGAGCACTGTCCCTCAACTCTTCAACTCAAGGCTAGCGCTCTACTACTTGAGCCACAGCGCCACTTCCAGCTATTTTCTTTTTGCTTATGTGGTGCTGAGTAAGCCAATCCAGGGCCTCATGCATATAAGGCAAGCCCTCTACCACTAAACCACCTTCCCAGCCCCAAATATGAATCTTTTGACATAAGATACCAAATCATTCTATTTGTAGCAGCTAGGATAGGACTTAAATGTAGTGGGTGATAAAATCGCTTCTTTATTGAATGTTAGGAAAAGATGTATGCAGTCCAAGAAAAGGGAGATTTGTTGTTGTTGTTGTTATAGGGGCTTGAAATCTGGGCTTGGGCACTGTCCCTGAGCTCTTCAACTCAAGGTAAGGGCTCTACCTCTTGAGCCACAGTGCCATTTCTGTTTTTCTGGTGGTTAAATGGAGATGAGTCTCTGAGACGGCTTTGAACTACAGTCCTCAGATCTCAGCTTCCTTAGTAGCTAGGATTAGAGCTGTGAGCCACTGGCACCTAGCTAAAAATGGGAGACTTTTATAAAATAAAATCTACCTCTTCACCTGTGTCTAAACCTCAGATATCACTATTAGAACACTTCATCGTTGACTCATCAGACATTTGTAAATTTTCTTTTTTCCTTCATGTGGGAATATTGCAGTCAATATCAACTCAGCTGTGGGACTGGTTCAATTGTATGGTAATTGCTAGCACCTAAATCAAGAACATTTAGATCAAAACAAATGAAACCTTCATTTGGAATAATTGTTTTCTCTTTTTATTACAAATCTGTGCTTTATTACTTCCTAATGTGATAATGGAACTCCTAACAGAGTGATGATATTTTCTTTTTCTTCAGCAATTGGCCTTTTCCCACATGTGGTCAAATATTTAAGAATTCAAAGATTTCCATTGACAATTCATTAAGCTGATGTCTAAGAAAATGTGCATTTCTGGAATGTGGTCTGCTGTCTTGTTCTTACATGCACAGGACTTCTATGATTTATTTGTTCTACAAGGAATACTATTTTCCAATCTTTGTGTGACCAATTTTAATCTCTCTGATCAATCTTTCTGACCCTCTCTCTGGAGTCTCATTTCAGTCTGCCTCATCAAAAATATCTTATTTATCAACTAAATTACTCTCAGCTTCTGTTTTTTGCCTGACTTCATATAGACTATGATAGCAGCCTTGACTGGCAGTGCTTACTGGAGTTATTTGTTTGTTTGTTTTATTTTTAGAGGTCTAGGATTACTCTTTGATGTATTGGCTTCTCTGGGCCCCAGTGATCCGCTGGCCTAGAGTCAATGGGTTTTTCTCCTAAACATACAAATACAGCTGACTAAATTCCTGTTTTAATTGTCTCAAAATGTGGCAATCTGGCTTCCTTGGAAATCCAGTTATAATCCACTGTAACCACTTACAGAAATGGTCTATTAAGATGGCTTTTCAATGTTGACTGTAAAAAATGTTCATTTCCAACTCACCACCATAAAACAGATCACATCCCTGGGAACAAAATTTTAGAAAGAAGGATCCCCTTCCTTCCTTCTCTTATGATAGATCAAACCATAATATTCTGCAGTTGTGGCCAGCCTGGAGAACATTTTCCCAAGAATATTCTGTAATGTAAAAGAGGATCAACTATCAAAATAAAGGTGAAAATACTTGTCTACTACAGACGGATTTATCTGGCTTATATCTGTTGTTATTTTCATTACTAAAAACACATGGATAATTTATAGTGGGATTAGACAAGTGGCAAAGGATTAATGGAATAAACATTGAGTTTATTTTCATATATCCAATATAATACACTTATCCTTTTATAGAAAATTAAATCCAACTGTAGAAACAATGTCAGAAATATAAAATAAGTATAATACGTATAAGCAGGCACACGTACACCATCATCTACTCAGAAATTCATTCTCTCTATAAATATTGATTTGGTACAAAACAATAAAAATTTAATTAATGAATATGACTTTTAAGTATCATCTGAAATACTCCTTGTGTCTATAATTGCATATAATTGTATAGCTGTCACCTAGACAAGAATTTAACATGCATGTAGAAATCAAATTTCTAGAATATAAGCTAGATGAGAGGAGACATACCCTCATGTAATGTGTGGTGAATTTTTGCCACAATTCTGAACCGTTCCACCTAATACCAAGAGTCATGTGCAATAATTTATTATTTGATGTTAAGATGATTTCTAAGAGCAGAATACACTTAGAATTATTACATTAATTCACAAAAATGAAACAATAATGACATATTATGTGTTAAAATTTAATGCTTCTCAATTTTACAATTCATAAAATATATTGTTAAAAATAGTTTCACTTTCTTCTTTTCTGTAGGTGCTGAAATTAAACTTATATATTTAACATTGAATATTAAGAAATCAATAATAAGTAACCTACTATTAAAATGATATACTATTAAACTTTGATTTGAATTATATTTCTAACAAATTGTGATGTAAACAACATTTGTCATTTGTTATTGTTGGTCCAAGTCATCTCTTCACCTTAATTTTTTAGTTTTCTATTTTATCTCTGTTGGTTTGCTGATTGTGCATTTTGTTTTCCCTTTTCAGTGACTGACATTAGGCTGTAAATCTGTATGCTAGTTTATTACTTCCTAAGGTAAACTCAAATTATTGCTCTCCACAGCTGTTCTACTCTATTATACTACAGTACTTCTCCCACTCCCATCTCCTGTATTGCTGCTCTCATATATTTTATTTTTATTTAAATTTAATTGTCAAGGTAATGTACAGAGGGGTTATCGTTACATAAGTAAGGTAATCAATTCATTTCTTTTCTAATTTTTTTACCCCTTCTCCAATGTCTCTCCCTCTTCACTGCCAACAACCCCCCCAAGATCATTTCCAACATATTGTCTTGTGAGTACATAGTTGCATAGGTTCCCCCTTTGTCTTTTGTCTCACCATTTTATTTTTTCCCTTTCCTTTGCCTAGTTCCCTAGTTCCCTAGTTTTAATACCCAGGGTATGAAAATCAAATTCAATGACTACAGGGGATAAACCATTGGTGGGGAAAACACAAAAGGATGAAAAGAAATCACGTAGTACTTTAAGAACAACAACAACAACAACAAAGAACATGTCTTGGAGTTCATTTCACTTGGAATCACCTTATAAGGTCATATGAATATAGCTATTGAGTTATTCTGTTCATCTAATAAGATTATCCTTATGTGCACAATAATGCTTCCCTTTTTACCCAATAATCCCACTACTGGGCATTTAACCATGTGACTACAAACAAGACCACACTGAAGCTACCAGCACAATTTTGTTTATCACAGTATTATTTACCATAGTAAGATATGGAATCAACCCAGATGCCCCTCAGTAGAAGAATGGATCAAGAAAATGTGACACACCCACACACACACACACACACACACACACACACACACATACACACATACACATTCATGGAATACTATGCTTCCATCAGAAACAATGATACCACCTTATCTGTAAGGAAATGGAAGATCTTGGAACAAATCATATTAACTGAAGTAAGCCAGACGTAAAGGAACATAGGTCTCAAAGATTCCCCTTATTTGTAATAATTAGTTTACTTCAAGGAAAATTTCCTGTATTTTAATTTGACATTTTGTTCTATGTTGAGCATACATTATTGCTATATTTTTGTTATTATTTCCTTTTTTTGAGGAGGCCTAACATTTATTTAACCAATAAAGTGAAGTATGTAGCCACTGTATCAGGTGTAATATAATGTATCTTCTTAATATTTTTTATTGTGAAAATACCGTACACAGGGGTTACAATTACATGGGCAAGGTAATGAGTACATTTCTTATCAAGCGCTGTTGATTCCTCCTTTGTTTCCCCTTGCCATCCTATCAATCCCCTTGCCCCGAGCCAAAGCTGTAAAGTTCGATTTTTGACATAACATCTTGTACATCTCATTGTTGCAATGGGTCCGCCTGTATCCCTATTTAAACAATTTTTTCCTTCCCCTCCACAAATTATACCTACATCAAATACAGTGCAAACCAGGGGTTATAACGTGGGGGAGGGACATACAAACCAGCAAAGAAATATCTTATAAATATTTTAGAAACAATAGCAAGAAAGATTAAAAATAGAGTTCTTATCTTAATGTACTTTTCGCCTAACATCAACTTATCTGACCATTTCTGCTTGTCTCAGATATATACTAGTTATTATAAATAAGGGAAACCATGGGACCTATGATTCTTTGTGCCTAGGTTATTTCACTTAATATAATTTTTTTCAAGTCTTTTCATTTCCTGACAAATGGGGCAACAGGCAGTTATACTTAAAGGCTTATGTTCATCTTATCCATTACTGAAGGAAGAACAACTGAAAAAGCAACCCCTACGAGGAAGAACAACTCCTACTTATCTTCATTCCTATGTAATGCCAGTGTTGTCCCCTGTATGTATCCTCATGTTGTACATTACAACTCTATGCTTGGTCATCCTGTATATCTACTATCTTCTACATAGTGACCTAAATGCCCGAGCAATTCCACTTTGCTTTACTTTTTAAAAAATTCTCTCTAAATGTTTGAGGTTGGTGTGTGTGTGTGTGTGTGTGTGTGTGTGTGTTGTTTTACAAAGATAAAGAAGACAGTATTTTTCTTGATATGAATACATCTTTTAGGTTATTGTAAGTTGTGGCTAATGGGAAAATTCTCTTGCTATTTTAAGTATGAAACAGAAAAATGTATTTGTGCATGCACCACAGTTGCTTTATTAGTCTGTACTTGAACACTTAACTTCGATTTTTATCTTGGCTGTTGTTGTGAATAATGTGAATAATAATGAACTACAGATATATTTATCAGTTACCCATAGAGAAATAATCACATGATCGGTGGATCAGATGATATTTCAAGTTTGCATTTCTTAGAAAACTACATACTACTTTCTATAATGAGAATACTAACCTGTATTATGACCAAGAGTGTAGAAAATCTCCTTTTTTCTACACTCTCACCAACATTATTACCTTCTTAGTTTTTTGAAAGGGCATGTTTTTACTATGTTTAGTACCCTAGACTGGCCTTAGACTCAAATCCCCTTACTCCAACCTCTCAAATGCTTGGAATTACAAGCCTTTACCAGCACACCAGGTTCCTCTGATTTTTTAATGAGTATAATAGTTATGAAGTAGTATCATATTAATTTTGAATTGCATTTCTCTAAGGACTTCTGTTCAGAAAGCATTAAACCAGCATAGAAGTGGTATTAAACATAACTTTATAAAGCCACTGGCGATTTTCAGGCTGTTGGAAAACATGTCTATTCAGAACTTTTGTCCATTCCTGTACATGTAAAAGATTGTAAAAGATTTGCCATTTCTTTACCACAAATAAATCAACAAGTCCCTCATCAGCGCTTCCAATGGAAGGTGTTGCCCCAAGGAATGATGAATTCCCCAACTATATGTCAGATATATGTTGATAAGGCCTTAAAACCTGTTAGACAAAAATGGCCTCACATTTATATTTCTCATTATATGGATGATAATTTATTTGCAGGACCAAATATGACAGAATTAGAATTGGTGTTACAGTGCTTAATCTCTATATTTAAAGATTTTGGATTAATAATAGCAGCTGAAAAAATACAAAAAGATACGGTGGTAAAATATTTAGAATATGTTGTTTCTAGACAAACAGTGACACCTCAAACAATATCTTTACGACGTGATCAATTACATACGGTAAATGATTTTCAAAAGCTATTAGGAGATATTAATTTGAAGCGAATGGCCTTAGGAATTCCTACTTATAAATTACATAATTTGTTTTCATTGTTACAAGGGGAGCCTGATTTACATAGCAAAAGAACTTTAAGGAAGCTGAAAGAGAATTATAATTTGTAAAACAGAAAATAAAAGTAATGTTTTTACATCACTGAATCAACCCATAAATTTATATATTTTGGATACATAAAAATACCCAACAGGAATTATAGGACAAAATGAGCTACCATTAGAATGGATTTATACAAGGCATGGATTTACAAAAAATATTATGCCTTATGAACAACAGTTGCCAATTATTATTCAACAGGCCAGGCAATGGGTATTTACCCTATCGGGGTATGATTTATTTGAAATTACTTTTCCTTTGCCAAAAGACCAAGTAGAATATTTGTTAAACATTTCTGAAATGCTATAAATAGCATTAGTAAATTTTACTAGGCAATTTTGCTACCATTTTCTCAAAGGTAGATTTTGGGATTGCTTGCATAAACAACAATTTGTCATTAATGATATAATTCCCAAGACCCCTATTCCCACTGCTCTTACCATTTTTACAGATGGCTCCAAAACAAAAAGTGCTTACTGGACAACAAATAAATATTGGGTACAGACAACTACTTTAGCATCAGTTCAACAAAATGAACTTTTTGCTATTATTAAGGTGTTGCAAGATTTTGCGTGAGATATTTATATTGTTTCTGATTCTGCCTGTGCTGTAGGAGTTGTGACTAATGTAGTCACTGCTGTTACATATTCATCTAAACCCCAGCTAAATCAATTATTTAAACAATTACAAGCATTACTGTAACAACTTAATGCCAAAGTGTTTGTAAATCACATTAGGGCTCATTCTTGGTTACCTGGGTACCTTGTATATGGCAATAATCAGGTTGATAAATTATTCAGTTTTGCTTCTGCTGAACAGGATCGTGCTCACTTACATACAAATGCTTGCTATTTACATATGCATTATAAAATACCTTATTCTCAAGCTAAACAAATTATAAAAAGGTGTCCTATCTGCAGACCAATGCATTTGAGAGTTGTACCTGCTGGAGTAAATCCTCGAGAATTACAACCTAATGAGCTCTGGCAAATGGATATAACCCATATACAAGCCTTTGGCTGTTTTTCCTTTGTACATGTTACAATAGATACTTATTCCAAATTTGTTTGGGCTTCTGCCCTTACAGGAGAAACTGTTAACCATGTAATAGAACACTTATTGGAAGCTTTTGCCATTATGGGAGTGCCTACCAAAATAAAGACTGATAATGCACCAGCCTATAAAAGTATCAAATTTAAAAGAATTTGTGAACTTTATGATTTGGTACATATTACAGGACTAGAATATAACCCCCAAGGACAAGCCATTATTGAACGTGTTCATGGCACACTAAAACAACAAATTAAAAAATTAAAAAGGAGGAAAAGGTGGATGAAGGTATGGATATGTTGTGGTTTTCCATGTAAAATTATTTAATATTTTGCACAAGGAGATATTTTAACTAGAGCTGAGCGCCATTTTGAACAAATATCAGAAAAATCTTATTTAAATGTTACTGTATGGATTAAGATTACATTGGACACAGAATGGCAACTAGGAACATTATTACATAAGGGGCGATGATATGGTTTTGTGTCTACACAGGATGGCAAACAATACTGGCTTCCTGCCCGATGGATACAGATGCAGCCAGTGAGGACAGCCCCGTATCCTGCAAGGAATCGGCCGCCCGTTGAGGAAGAAGAAATCCCCACTGCCCACCTGGGGACAGGTTAAAAAGTTGACTGGAGAAGGACAAAAGATATTACAACACACTGGTAAACCTGTCATGGCTGAGAACTTGTTCCTGGCCATGTGTGCCCTGTTTACTGTAAACTCTGTCCATGCTAATGCTAATGTAAGTTATTGGGCCTTTGTTCCTAACCCTCCTTTATTGGAACCTGTTGTTTGGGGAGACATGGATATAACTGTCTATACTATTCCTGCTGTTTTATCTCCTCCTTGGAATAATTTGACATTTTACAATAAGGATGATGGCAGCTTTTTAAATTTTACTTACTATTCTCATTCCTTGCCTGTTTGTCTGGGGCCTCCTCCATGTTTAGTTATAAATTGGCAACATTTGGTTTTACCTGGGAAACTCACTTCCAATTCTAGAACACAGCTGCAGTGAATAACTACTTGGTCCATTAATAGTAGCTGGGAAAGTATCAACTTGATGGCGAGTTATCCTTACCTATGTGCCCTGATTTTACTTATATTGATTTAAAATATCAGCCTGTTGTGTGGCAAGAGTGTAGAGGAACATTTGGAAAAAGGTTCAATAATTTTATTAATTGGGGACCTTTTGGACAGTTTATTAACACTTGTTCAGAATGGAATATTAATAGATGTGATTTATCTAATGTTACTAGGATGCCGGATGCCATTAATGGATCGCTTACTGGAGCTCGATTGATGGCCTGGGGAGATGGAGGCATTGCAGATGCTCGATGGACTTTCATGGTTGCACCCACTGCTGTTCAGATTCATCTTTGGAAGGTCGCAGCGGAGCAGAAACCCATGATGCTATCAAATGGATTGTTTTCGGGGACAGCTAATTCTGGGTCCACTTATAATTTTATTTTGTACAAATGTTATGATGTAACTGCTTGTGTACCTCGCCTTATGTATTTTTAGTGGGAAATTTTACATTTTCTCCTACTATTTCTTGTTTTAATTGTCGCCTGTATTCTTGTGTTAATTCCTCTTTTAATTTTAATGACAGTGATAGTATTATGATTTTACAACAAAGAACTCATATTTGGCTACCTGTTAAATTAGGAAGAGAATGGTCGCAAAATACTTTGGATAATGTTGTTATTGAACTTTTTACCAAACTACTAAAACATATAAAGCATATGATTGGAGCCATTGTAGCTGTGATTTTAAGCTTAATTGCTATTACCATTATTGCTGTGGTGTCTGGAATTGCCCTACACACTTCCTTACAAACTAAACACTTTGTGGAAGAATGGCACCGGGAGTCACATGAATTGTGGGTCTCACAGGTAGAAATTGATGCTCAATTACAAACACAGATTAGTATTCTTAAACAGACTGGGATGGTTAGGAAAAAAAGTTATTGGTTGTGGAAAAACAGTTATTGTTAAAATGTGATTGAAATTCTACTACCTTTTGCATTACTAATGTAAAATATAATGAATCTATTCAAGATTGGAATTTAATACAGCAGTATTTATCTGGAAATTCTACTGCTGCTCAATTGATTGCTTAGTTACAATTTAATATACATGATATTTTTGGTAAACAATTTGCAAATATGACACTTCTACTATCACTGATGCATTTATTAAACATTTGGTAGGGTTGGATCCGAAAGGAATACTACAAACTATTTCACATACTACTAGTGGTCTGGAAATTATGATTGTTATTATTTTGTTACACTGGTACTGTTATATTTCATTTTTATGAATCCAATGCAAGATTCTATGATAACCCTGTGAAAAGCTTTACTTTTAAAACAAAAGAAAAAAGGAAATTGTGAAGAATCAGGGTCTATGTTGAAGAGGCAGAATGATCCAGGCTCCAGCCTCAGGGTTATATGAGGACTGTGTTTGAGTATTAGGAAAGCTCTTGGCATGCCAGGCTAGAGAGGGAAAACGTTCTCTCTCCCTATCTCAAAACACATGTCACAGACTCCTGGGAGCTGAGGAAGTAGCTCTTCTGCTTGCTTAAACATAGATGAACAGCTGGTCAAACATTTTCCTGAGACTGGAAAAGTGGTTTGAGCTTGCTCTAAAATAGTTTAGATAATAATATACCAAGATATTGTCTCATAGGTTAAGTAAAAATGTATCTGTTGAAATTTTTTGTGTGAATGTCTTGTGACTAAATCTTGGCAAAGATCCTGCTTGCTTGTCTTTAAATACCCACTAACAATATAGCACAGCATGCAGTGGCAATTGCTGTTTGCACTCTGCATCCCCTGTGTTCTGGTGATTTCGTGACCCTTACCCAGGGACCCCAACGCACTAGACGTTGACTCCCCATGACTGACCAAAGAAGAGAAAAAATATATATATACACACATATATGATGCGATGAATTACATTTAAATATAAATGAATATTTATGGTACACATTTAAATATAATTAATGTATATTTCCCTTAGATAAACATATTTACATATATAAGATCACATTATATTTGTATGTTTATAAATAGATTTGTAATTAATATCCAAAGAGTACATCTGAAGATTTTGGGGAAAATTAGAGTTTCTAAAGGCTTACTACTGACTCATCATACTTTCAAGCAATTTATCCACTTATTACAATTTCTGGAGTATTAAGATTGGATGATTATGAAACAGATTAGCTGTTTTATTCCTTATGATTTTGGAATAGAAACATCTACTTACTTGGTATGAAACCTACAAAAATGTAATCCGGAAATCACACTCCACATACTAGACATATACATCAATTTAGCAACTTACAGGTATGAAACCTTCATTTGAATCCTATATCTCACATAAATTCAGTTTCCTTAGAGTCAGCTACATATAAAAACATGCAAGCATTTTCATGCTCACATACATCCCCACACTCACATGACACGCTAAATGAATCACTGTAATAGGTAATAATATAGATACTGAAAAAGAACACCTTTTCAATGTAATTACATTTTATTTTTTAGATATAATACATTATTGAAATAGTTATAAAAGAGCAGTTGAGATGATGTTTCAAATACTAGAGTGCCTGCCTAAAGACCATGTTTCTCAGTCCAAACCTCATTATTTCCATTATTCTTTCTCCCATATAAAAAACATAAATAACTACAGAATTAAGCTACATGTTCCTTAATCATTAATTGAATAAAGAAATTGTAATATATATGCATATATACACAAGATATATTATTTAGCCAGACATAATAATGAAATTATAGCATTTTAAAGATAATAGATAAAACTGGAAACCTTCATATTGAAGCAATAAGCCATACTATGAAAAACAAATACTAGATTTCTCATATGCAGACTCTAGACCTAGAAAATAAAATGGCCGGGCACTGGTGGCTCACGCCTGTAATCCTAGCTACTCAGGAGGCTGAGATCTGAGGATCGCGGTTCAAAGCCAGCCCGGGCAGGAGAAACCATGAGACTCCTATCTCCAATAAACCATCAGAAAACCGGAAGTGGCACTGTAGCTCAAGTGGTAGAGCGCTCGCCTTGAGCTGAAGAGCTGAGGGACAGCGCCCAGGCCCAGAGTTCAAGCCCCACGACCGACAAAAAAAAAAAAAAAAAGAAAAGAAAATGAATGACTAAGGTATAAAAGATGGAACTGATTAAATTTAGAAAAAAGTAAGAGAGGAGATAAAGAGAAATATTGTGGAGTATATATTTTCAAATAGTTTATGTTAGTATGATGGCATAATAAAAGTATAAAAATAGGATTATGAAATTAATAAAATAAATAAAATTTAGCAAGCTACATTATATAGACCTATGTGTATAACATAATAAAATACTTTTTGAAATTAATATTTGCTAATAAAAAGACAAAAATTCATTCCTGTTGTTATAGATTTATATGTTAATTTCCAATTTTTGTTCAGTTTTTTCCCTGATAAAGTAAAAGGAGAAATTGGTTTTGCTCCTTTAGAAAGACAATCTTGTCGATTTAGCATTAAAATATTCTAGTTAGTTGCTGTCAATGTGAAATTGTTCAATCCAATTAATTATTATATTAGAATATTTTCAATACACTCTTCAAAATATTATCCCTATAAGTATATACTTTTTGCTATATATTGAATATGTTTTCATTACTTAATCGCTACATACCATTTTCTGAATGTAGTTTGGTA
This sequence comes from Dipodomys spectabilis, assembly GCF_019054845.1. NCBI lineage: Eukaryota > Metazoa > Chordata > Mammalia > Rodentia > Heteromyidae > Dipodomys > Dipodomys spectabilis. The sequence goes on from NW_024870997.1 coordinate 761,877, forward strand.
TATGCAAGTAGGATATGTTATACCTGACATGGAAATCAATTAATCAAACAGTTTTTATCCAAAAAGTCTATAATGAAATAAAGAGGTAAATCCAAATTATTTATATTTGAAGACAATACTTGGTTAGTCTTCTTCTCACATTCCCAGTTCCTTTCTTGAGAATAATACACATTGTAAGGAAATGATAAGAATGTTTTGGGGAAATAGGTTGACTTTAAACCAATGAGTTACTCTATGCTGCATTTTTCTTTACTTTATATTCAGAAAAGCTAAATTCTTACCTTATCATTTTTCTTAGGCTTTATACTCAGGATTAATCTCTGCTGAGTGACAAAGATATAAACATTTTTTAACAGTGATTAAATTTAGGCTGAAGAACCTAGGGACAACTATACTCATGCAGATATGCCTCATCAGTCATGAGACCATGATATCAAAATGTTAACCTATGCTTACTGAAATCATGCTTATGAGATTCTGTGTAATATAAACAGTGGTTATTAGCATTTGTTTTGTAATGAACATCATTTCATGGGTTAGGAACTGAAGTGAGACATTATACTCAGAACAAAATTTAAGGAAGCATCCAAAATTAGTTACCAAGTTATACACTATTCAACAAAATGTTTTAAAAATGCAAGCTAAAGTAAATAATTTATGGAAAAAATTATTTAAAATAAATACAGAATTAGTATGATTGATTTTTCTTATATGCCAGTTTGCAATACGGCTTGCATGATAATTTTTTGGATTATATGTTTAGTTAGATCTTGATATGTAGTTGGAGAAGTTATGTTCTTTCATATCTTATTTGTCAGATCAAAGAGGAAATGAATTCCAGGCCCGAGTCAAATCCGTAATAATGTTACAATTGTATCCTGCTACTTTGCCAAAGTTTCAAATCAGCTCGAGTAACTTGGGTCTTTTTTGGATATAACCAATTAGGTGTGCAATTTTGTTAGTGCTAGAAAGATTTTGACCACCATTTATTAAAATAATATTTTTTCCAGAAACTACTTCTATTCTCTGTTTTCATTAGATTTTTTATTTCATTTATATCATGTGTTTATGGTTTCCTTTAGGTAAACCACATTCAGTCTTCTACACTGTAATTTAGAGTAGTTTTAAATTATGTACACTCATGTATGCTCCTCAGATGCTATCATTTGCACATTTTGTTCTTGTTAAATCAGTAGTTAGTTCTCAATACGGATACTATTGGACTTATTCATTGCATTTCTGAAGTTTTCAAGTATGTCATGCTGTTTGTGATTTGATACTGTAGCATTTTTTTCTTTTAAATATGTGCAGATCTTACTTCACATACAGTTACTTTTATTTTAAACAATTTGATCCGTTCACGGGATTTGCTATATTACGTTCATCTAGATGAATTTAATTACAAATTAACACAACCTTATTTCTGAGAGACAGTTATCCTTATACTCTACTCAAATTAACATGTATTTGATGTTTTTGTACTTTAAAAATCTGGGTATAACATGTTTTTTTTTCCTGGGGGAATTCCAATCTCTTGATTGTTTTTCCAGCTGTGGTGACTTCAACATAAGTGTGCATTTTATTTCAATTGTTTTGTGTCTAAATTTTGTCTCATATAACACAAAGTAGAAAAAGAATCAGTGACTTAGACCTTTTCCACATAGAATACTAAGAGAGACACTTGAAGTTTTGTGACAACTGGGACCAGGGAGGTCTTGTTAGTGGAAGATGAGGGAGAATAACAGATAATGTTAGACGTGATTTGAATTCTGCCTCCTCTTGCCTCATTATTTCCAATGGTAATAATCTTGTCTGTATGAACTCAGAATTTTTGGTTTATTTGAGACACACTACACATTCTTATTGGATTTTAACTCTAAAATCTTCTTTCCTTCATTTAAAACCACAGATGTGAATTTATAATGCTAAAATAGCATCTACTAATTTATATGAAATTGTTCAAACTATTTTCTATTTTCACTTCACATGATATGCAGTATAGAATGTAATAATAATAATGTGAGTAGTATGAAATAATTGACTTTGGAGAAAATCAATTACACTGGATTTTTGTGAGATACTTAGTAATAGTAAAAATTATATTTGTTTCTGTTAAAAAATTCCCAGTTACATCTAAAAATAACTCATAGTTATAAACTAATGTTGAAAAAATAGATTTTTTTTATTGGAAAAAAAGCAAGAAGTTTCAATAAGATTGCTTGTTTAAAATTGACTTGGATCTGGGATTTGGTGGTTCATGCCTGTAACCCTAGATACTCAGGAGTCTGACATCTGAGGATAGTGGTTCAAAGCCAGCCTGGGCAGAAAAGTCTGTGAGAAAATTGTCTCCAATAAACCACTTAAAAACCAGAAACATTACTGTGGCTTAATTGGTACAGTGGTAGCCTTGAGCTGAAGAGCTGAGGACAGTGACCAGGCCCAGATTTCAAGCCCCACAACTGACAAAAAAAAATTGACATGGACTTGGACTTTATTATTTCATGATTTTTTATGAGTGGTTGTTCAGTGAAAATGTAATTAGTGTTTATATTTTGTGTTGGCATAAAATGAGCCTACTATTGTGCTAATTTATTCAAAAAAACTCTCTGATTATATGACAGCATAAATTTGATGGATAATGATTAAAACCAGGTTGCCTTTCTGGAAAAAAAATATTTATATCACCCCCATAAAAAGAAGTACAAAAGAAAATATATGCCAGGAAACTTATTCTGTAAATCATAATGGACTAATATTCTGTTATTGGTGAAGATGTTGCCATTTGATTTTAGTATGCCCCAGAAAGGCCTATGTGTGAAAGAAAAATGGCTTTCCGTTCCCTCCCAGACTGTGGAGAATACCTGAATAGTTCTTCTGGAGATTGAGTTCTTCAGAGTGAAACCCATGAAAACATAGTCTCTCATCTACTTTCTTCTTTTAGATTTTAATCATTCTAGGTCATAAACATTTCTCTTTGACATACTCCCCACCTTGACATAATCTTGCCACAGGCCACCAAAGCAATAAAACCAACTGAACATGCACTGAAATCATCAAACTTGTAAATCTGAGTAAGCCTTTCTGCTTAATACATGGACAATATCACTTATTATGGTAGGTTATAAAGCTAACAGAGAAGTCTAGTCTTTCTAACAATGTAGAGTACATAAAAATGTGCCTCATTATAAAATATCTTACTCCTTGTTGTATTTTGTGTTTTTGTTTGTTTTGATCCTAGGGCTTAAACTCAGGGTCTGGATGATGCTTTTGTGGTCAAGGCCAATGATCTACATACAATTTGAACTGGAACTCCATTTGCCCCTATGGTTAATTGGAGATAAGAGTCTAAAGAACTTTCCTACTCTTGCTGGCTTCAAATTGTAATCTTCAGATCTCAATCTCTTAACTAGCTAAGATTAAATCCTTGAACCACCAGTGCCTACCCATGTTGCATATTGTGTGAAATTCCAATTCTCAGCATTGTACAGATGTTCCTACCACAATGTAAAAAAAACTTAAAACATACTAAGGGTATTTGTAAAGTATATTATGAAGAAAGAATTTCATCCTTTAAAAAAATCTATGCAAAATCTATGCTAACTATTGATATTTTACTGTACCTTTCCTGCAACCAGTTTGATATAATTTAATAATTGTCAGGTCAAGTTTCTCTATATTCAAATGGAGATTTACTATTTCACGCATGTAAATAAATGTATATGTATACATATCTATCTATATATCTTCCAATGTGGATCATCAGATTTGATACTTAGCTTTGTTTTGCTGTTCAGCAGTTGAACCTGGTTGGCTCATTCTGTGACAATATCTGTGCTCATTCTCATCATTCCTTATTTACCACACCATCAGCCTTCTAAAATCAACCTCATTTCCTGGAAAGGGTAACCAATCAGTCCAACCCACAGGGTTGTAATAAAGCAAGCTTTAAGAAAGGAAGTTAACATGAAGTGACAACTACAGAATTTCTACAGAGACTTAGTAGGTTATCAAAATTATATCTGACATCTTTCCATTTCTGCCTTTCTTCTCTTCTCATACTTAAGAAAGCATTGACTAACACTATAAATAGATTGCATTTATAACTTAAGAATCAATTTTTTTCCAACCTGCAGCCTTTTTTCCATGATTTTTGACATAAACTTTTGGGAGATTTTTTTGGATTGTTATGAGATTCCATCCAAAACAAAGCCATGTATATCAAGTAAGCCAATGTTTTCAACTCAGAGTATTAAACAAAAGAGGGAGAAATTTAAGGTTAGTTATGTATGTTAATCACAAATATAGGCAATATCAAGATATTTTCAAATAATATACTTTTACTGGATAAAGTGGCTCAAATCTGTAATCTTATCTACTTGGGAAACAGATTAGAGATTCCAGTTCCAGGCAAGCCTAGCACAAAAAGAAGTTTCAGAAACTCTAACCATTTGCTGGGTGCAATCTTTTTTACTTGTGTTAAGATTACCACAGTCCAGTCAGGCCCAGGCATAGTGATACCATCTCAAAATAAGCAATCCAATAACAATCTGCAGGTATGGCAGTAGTAGAAATGCTGTTTCACAAGTACAGGGTTTTGGGTTCAATCCCCCGGTACCGCTAGGAATTTAAGTGTGTGCCAGGGTAAGAATTTGGCATGTCTAAGGTCAAGACTTCATATTTCATACTTCTAATAAAACCTTTACCTCTCTTGCTAATTGTTTTACAAGTACAACCATAACTTCTGTGTCCAAACCAAATAATTTATTATTAGAGATTTTCTTCTATCCATTAAGTAATCTGTTATGTGTTGGATACTGTCCCACTGACATCATACTAAAGATCAAAAACCCATTGCCTCAGAAAGTGACTGCATTTGGAAACAGAATCTCAAAGGTAGCATTTAAGTTGAAGTGTCCTCCAAGAGAAGCAGAAGGCCTTGAATATGCCAAGGAAAGAGGACTCAGAAGAAGACAACTCTGACCTAGGAGTTCTAGTTCCACAATCTCAGAGGCAATGTATTTACAGTGTTAACACTACCCAATCTATGGTAGTTTATCATTACAATTACTAGCAAACATGTGGAATCTATAAGACATGAAAAGTCATTGATTCTTGGGGTCCATGATTCATCTCTATAATCCTAGTGATTAAGAAGGATGAGACTTGGAGGATAATGGTTTTCAGGCTGGTAGTAAAGTTCATAAGGTTCTATCGCCAATTAACTACAAAAATCTCTGGGCTGGAGACATAGTTCAAATGGTAGACTGACTACTGTTAGCAAACAAACAGAGCATGAGGTATATTGAAGCCTAATTGGGAAGAAAGAAAAAGTCCTTAGAAGACTAGTATGAGAAACAGAGTTATGAATAGGAAACCAGAACCAAAAGAAATGAACTTATTGATACAGACAAAGCTTCCCAATGAAATATGGCACGAAATGTAGTATTTAGTGTTTTCCTTCCAATACAGTTGAAATAAAGGTATTTTGACAATGAAACTAAAGTGTAAAACTGTATGCAATAAATAATCACATTACTTTTATGTTTCCATAATTTAACTGGTTTTCCTACAAATTTTTAGAATACTGTAGCTATGGAAAAAATCAATAAATATTGCATTTCCATATAAGATTACATATTCTTGCAAGTGTTGTCTAAAATTGATCTACACTGAAAAGATTGCCATTGATATCTTTCTGATGATTGCAAATGTTTATAATTTCAGCTGACCTTTCACAAAACTCATACCCCAAACATAACTTTTTAGTTTGTTCACGCAATCATATGAACACAAACATATGGCGCAAAATGTTAATTACTTTTATCTGCTGTCATTAATGTAGTATACCTAATAGAATTAAATATATACCCTGAGCATAATAAGATTCTTCCTTCTAAACACAGACTTGCAGGCACACACACAGACACACACACACACAGAGAGACACACACAAACACACAAACGCACAAACGCACACATATTTATCACTCTGATTAGGTTCCTTACATTGGGTATCAGACAATGTTCTAATAATCAAACTTCCCTGCCCAGACATAAAATACACTCATAATTCCACACATACAAAAACACCAGATCATTCAAAATAATAATATTTAACAAACCACTCAGCTCCTGAGCCATCTATTTCCTGATTTCATTCATTCATGATGATGCATTTTTCATATCATATTTAAAAATCTTTTTGAGTCTCTCTGATTAGCAGATAAAAATATGCTATAATATAATAGGCATTGTAGGTAAAATTACTTGTCCCTAGATAATCTTTAATATCTTATCAAAGACTTCTGTTAATTTATTGCAGATTCTTTTTCTGGTATTTTGCTCTAATGTCTAATATTAAATTACAAAGTACAAGCCATATTCCTTAATTCATTTTTCCTAAAGGTTATGCTAAGGAGTTGAATCTGATTTGTTTGCTGATTGTACATTAAATTTTCTCAAAAAACTGGAATTATTGTTTATGTTCCTCCTAAGCCATTTGAAATATCTAAAAGAACTGCAAATTCACCTTGGCAATCATTTGTGAATGGCAGTAATGGTTGTGGAGAGATGAAGGACTTGAATTATCTAGAGTGCCTTAAAAATGGCACTGTTATTTAAAGGGCTGATCGTTTAGTAAGCTTTTAAAGTGTGGTCTTCATATTTCATCTAAGAAGATAACAGTACGCTTTTCATCACATTCTTGCATGCAAAGTAGTTGAATTATTTCCTTTGCACAATTTATGCCCTGCTGCTACTGTAGTGAAACCAACAAACAACTGCACAGCTGTGTTAGCTGCACTATATTTTGAAATTTTCTTCCAGTAGCCCTAGTGATTTTAGTCCAGATTCATGGGATAGTCACATAATCCACAATTACAAACCACCACAATACACAAAGACCATTTCAAAATGAGGTTCAATTTTTATGTTTGTTGTTTCCTTTCTTATTGATTGTCTTTTAAGGAGATAGGGGCTGATTATTTCTCATTATTATTCATGTGACTTAAATAAATTTACCATATTTTTTTTAGTTAAATTTTATTTTATTTGTGAACATACTGTACAGAGGGGTTACAATTACATGGGCAGGATAATGCTTACATTTCTTACCAAGCATTGCAGCCTCCTCCCTTTGTTTACCCTTCACATCCCTTCCCAGCCTCCCCCCTCCCACCCCAATCCCAATCCTTCTCCTTCCCCCCTTCCCCCCCCCCCCCCCAGACGTTGTAAAGCTCGTTTTGGACATGACAACTTGTACTTCTCATTGTTGCAACAGGTCCACCTGTATCCTTAAACAACTGGTTTTTCCCCATCTCCTCCATAAGTTATACTGACATCAAATATAGTGAAAGAAGGGGTTATACTGTGGGGGAGGGACATACAAAGCAACAAAGAGATAATCTTATAAATGTGTTAGAAACACATGCATGAAAGAAAAAAACATTAAAATACATATCTAAGGGTTTCTTTTCCTGAGATCACATTATCTGACCTTTTCCGCTTGACTCATAGATATACTAGATATTGCATATAAGTGAAACCATGGGACCTATGTTTCTTTGGGCCTGGCTTACTTCACTTAATATATTTTTTTCCAAGTTTTTCCACTTCCTAACAAATGGGGCAATGTCATTCTTTTTGATGGAGGCATAGAATTCCATTGTGTATATATACCACATTTTCTTGATCCATTCATCTACTGAGGGGCATCTGTGTTGGTTCCATACCTTAGCTATGGTAAAATTTACCATATTTTTGAAATAAAATAAAGAGATATAAAAAAACATATTTAGTCACAAAATAAAAGTAAATATTTGAGTGATTCTTTCCATTCTAGTCCTGTTCTCAGTTATCTTCAAATAACATTGAGATGAGCAAAGCATATGTGTAAATTGGCACGTATTAAGCACACAGGACACTGGAATCTTTGGGCTTTAATTTCTTTATCCAGTTCACCTAGAAAAGAAAATTATTACATGTTTCATGTGTTAAGTAATCTCGTTAAAATAAGTTATATTAATTTTATCAATAGTTCTCATAACTTATGGAATTGATGCATTGCAATTGTATTTGATTTATTACTTCCACTAAATTAATATTACATATATTTTACCTTTTTGCACATGAAGTTATTTAATTTTTGGGGGGAGGGGTCCAGTCGTGGGGCCTGAACTCTGGGCCTGGGCGCTGTCCCTCAGCTCTTCAGCTCAAGGCTAATGCTCTACCACTTGAGCCACAGCGCCACTTCCGGCTTTTTTCTTTTTGCTTATGTGGTGCTGAGGAATCGAACCCACGGCCTCGAGCATGCAAGGCAAGTGCTCTACCACTGAGCCACCCCAGCCCAAAGTTATTTAATTCTTGAGGATAAAACTTTCCTGTTTTTCATTTTGGTTGCCAAAATGGAACTATTAGACATTTTGAAAACTTAACTTTAAATCTAAACCTTCAGATTTCACTAGGACTTGACTTGTGTTACACATTTAATGTTAAAATAAAAAGCATTACTTAAATAGAAAGCAAACTTATAAGTTATCACACTTCAATCCCTGAATTGACTTTATGATAAACAATAATTATATTTATATAACATGATTTACATAACTGAAACAAACTATGAGATATAGAAACAGAAGACTTCTTTTTTGTTTTGTGTCTGATGTTGTTGTTTATAGTTTGTGATGATTCTGTCTTCTTTACCTTATGTCTGGTATATTCATTTTACGTCTTCAAGAAGGTGGAGGGTGAGCACAGAGCTATAGGGAAATCGGTGAAAAATGGCAGCAGTGGAGTTCATTGAACATTGATGAAAGTGAACGATCTAACACATGGGTGGGGACAGTAGCGTAGGACTGGGAACAAGTAAAGGAACTGAAGACATTCCATAAAAGGAAATGTACTCATTACCTGACTCATGTAATTATAATCACTCTTAAAGCACCTTAATAATAAAAACAGAGTAAATCTATTTAAAGGCAAACAAATCTTTGTTTCTTAGAATCCTAGTAGTCTGTTTTGTTCACTGGTTTGAGCGGTTGAGTCTATCTCTGAAAATAGCTACACTGACATTCATTGGGCAAATTTGTGAGCTACTAGTAGATAAAAGTCAATTATGATTATTTGTATGTTTTTTGAGACTCTGATTCATGTATTACTTTAATCTAATTTGTATTATTTCTGTCTACCGGTTTTTGGTTTGGTTTGTTCCTGTTTTTCAAGGACCTAGTGGTGCATCATTAGTGTTGCTTCAAGATTGTTCTAGTTTGTTGAGGCACATACTCAAAGCTATAAATTTTACTCTGAGTATTTCCTGTGTTGTTGTGTCCCAGAAGAGGCAGTATTTTGTGTGTTCACTTTCACTGATTTCCATAAACGTTGGAACTTCCCTCCATATTCCATCAGTGACTCACTAATCATTTAACAATGTGTTATTTTGTCTCTGTGAGTTTCAGAATTTTCTGTGATGCCTTTTGATGTTGATATCTAATTTGATCTCAATGTGGTCTGTCAGGATTCAAGGAGAATTTCATTTTTATTTTTGAATTTCACAGATTTTCCTTGTGATCTAAGATATGATCTATTTTGGAGAACATTCCATGAGTTGCTGAGAGGAATATATATTATGATGCTGCTAAGTTAAATAATCTCTAGATATCTGTTAGTTACAGCTTGTCAATACTGTTATTTATCTCTAAAGTTTTTTTGCTAAGTTTTTACCTTAATGGCCTGTCCAGAAGTAAGAATGATGTGTTCAATCAACCAACAATCTGTTTGGATGAATGCATGATTTTAGGGTAAGTGGTACTTGTAGAAAAATTTAGGAGCTCTAGGATTCAGGGCATTGATATTTAGAATTCTTCTTTTGTTGTTGTTGTTGTTTTTTGGTCCAGTCATGGGTCCTGAACTCTGGGCTTGGGCACTATCCCTCAGCTCTTCTTCTCAAAGTGAGTGCTCTACCACTTGAGCCACAGCGCCACTTCTGGCTTTTTTCTGCTTATGTGGTGCTGAGGAATCGAACCCAGAGCCTCATACATGCAAGGCAAGTCCTCTACCACTCAGCCACATTCCCAGCCCAGAATTCTTACATCCCCCTGATGGAGACTTTTCTTTATCAATATTTAAGGTCCCTCTTAGTCTCTTTTTACTTTCATACCACTTTTAATTTAAAGCTTATTTTATCTAATATTAGTATAGCTACTCTGGCCTGTTTATGAGGTCCATTTTTAATTTGTAAAAATGATGTACAGAAGGGATACAATTACATAAGTCAGATAATGAGCACATTTCTTTTTGAACAGTGTCACCTCTTCCCTCATCTTCTCCCAGTTTTTCCCTTTCAACCTCCCTGCCCCCAAGTTGTATAGTTCAGTTTTAATGTAGTGTCTATTGAGTAGCACTGCTGCATTTGTTCACCCTTTGTCCCACCATTTCTGTTCCCCCTTGCACTTTTCAAACTTACATATAAGACCAAAGGTGCAAAAAAATAACCAGCTTCAGAAGACAGAAGGAAAAATCAAAACAATAAAAGAACCCTCATTATCATTTGTTGAAGGTCATTTTGATGAACATTATTTTATATGATAATATTCATATAGCTATTGAGCAATTGTGATACTCTCCAAAGTGCATCCTCCTTTGAGCTCACTGTATAAATGTTTAGAATCTTTTATAATTTATGATGTCTAAGTGTAATGTTTTCTCTTTTACCATCCAACTGTGTTTTACTTGTAGAATAATAGGCACATTCTAATACAACAAATGAGGGAAATCAGACAACCTATATTTCTTTGAGTCTTTCTTTCTATAAATTTTGTTTTCTAAAGTTTCTTTCTATAAGTTTGTTCCAAGTCTTTCCATTTCCTCATGAACGGTGTAATATTATTTTTTCTGGATCAATGGAATTGCTTCATACTGAAGTTTTTTCTTCATAGCAAAAGAAAAGTTAGCAGGATATAAAGAGAACAGAATGGAAGAATATTTTTACTAGCTAAGCATCAGACAAGGGTTTTCATAACTAACCCATAGTTAGAGATCAATAAGTTAAACCCAACAAAAATAAACCTTCAAACAAACAAGAACCCAATTAATATATGGGATAAAGATTTAAAGATAACTTCTTAGAAGTAGTAAGAATGACAAATATACACATCTCTCTCCATAAAAGAAATGCAAATCCAAACACAACTGAGATTCATCTCACCCCTGTTACAATGTCATGAAAAAACAAACAATCACAGATACTGATAGGGTTGTTGCCTAAAGGAAACTCTATTACAGTGTTGGTGGGAATGTAATCTTGTTCAACCACTTTGGAAAACACTATGGAAGTTGCCAACAGAACCGAATAGAGAGCTACCTATGATCCAGCAATTCCACTTAAGAGCATTTATCCAATAGAGCAGAAACAAGGCCACACTGGTGCTATCAGAACAAACATGTTTATGTTACATTATTTTCTGTAGCCAACATATGGAATCAGCTCAGATGACTCTCATTGTAAAAAGAGATCAAGAATTACATATGTATATATGTATTATATATACATATAAGTTATATATATATAATTTTATTGATCCCTAATCACAAGTATGTATGTATATATATGTGTGTATACATACATACATACATATATACATATGTATATATACACATATATGCATACATATATACATACATAATGGAGTTCTGTTCATCCATAAGAAAGAATAATATAGCACCATTCTTAAGGAAAATGAAACACTTAGAAATAATCATATTCAGTGAAATAAAGCAGACCCAGAAAAACTTAGGTTGCATGATTTTCCTCATTTGTGGTAGGTACAAGGTGCCTATTAATGTAAAAGTAAACACACTGGATGGTACAAATGAATTATCTGAAATGTCAGAGTTCATGGAGAGTGAAAATACCCTAAGTTTCTTAAAAGACTAATTAAAACTCAACAAAATAATTTCCAGTATATATGTACTGCAAGAGAGGACGGGGTGGGGGGACAATTTGACAGGGGTAGGAAATTGAACGTGAAAAGGATAGAATACAGGCAAGAATCCATTGTTTACTTCCCAGAATTGAAATATACAAAGGAAGGCATAGTGTTAAATGAGAGTGAAGATGTTGAATTGATAACACAATTCCAGGTGCATTGTACACATAAACTGCTTTGTTAAATGGCAAGTAATTCGATAACATAATATTGAGATACATAAGGATTGTTGTTGATTGGGAGGGGTGGATGAGAATGTTTAAAGTGATGACATTGTTCAAGATGCACTGTATCCATGTACTGTTTCAATGAATGGCAACTCCTTTGAACAACTACTTGAAGATAATAAAAATATTTGAAAAATTAATTATGAGTTGATTAGAGTTGAAACTCAATTTAATTCCCATTTAAAAATATTTTTAACCTGGGGACTTGGAGAATAAATTTTAAATAATAAAATATTATGAATCCTTTTTTATCAGACTTTGTGATATTTAACTCAAACTTCTGTGCTTTTTGTCAGCCATTGGGCTTTTATAAGTGAATTCTTCAAAGTATGTGGCATAAAACCATCCGAAATATATTACCCATATTCTAGAAGCTTGAACATTGATTATAAAAATGGTTGTTCAAAGCAATTCCTTGTCTTATGGGGTACTACTTTCTGGTTCATCTTAATCTATTTGCTGGACATCCACATGGCAGAGTAATTATATTGGCTCCTTTTATCAGGATCATTATTGTAGTGTCATCTCTGAAAGGCTGATTCTAATGTCACCAGAAAGGGAAATAGAATTTCAACATGTGTAACTGAAAGGAATTACATCGTCCAATACACTTTGCAACTTTTGCTTTAACTCAGTGTAGTGTATTATTGGGATATTTTTTCATAGAAGATAATAACTTAAGGACAAGCTTATATCATGTGACTTATGTGAATGATTCTTCTTACAATGGGAATAATTATCGTGATTGTAAAGTGAAGTATGATAGATTAGTGGCTCTTGAACCACATCTTATGTAGCCATGTAAAGCCATGTACAGCTTTTCTAAGGTCCTTCTGATGTATTTGAAAATCTCTGATGAGTTAATTGCTTTCAGAAATATGCATTTGAGACAACAAATACAGATCTCCTTTGATTGTAATAGACACCAAAATCAGAGGATTCTAATTTCTCTGATAAAGTACATAATAAAAATTTTATAATTAATATAACATGAAGAGTGTAATATTAATAGCATTATAAATACAGTATTCACATTATATAATATATTAACATCCTTTGGTTACATCAATTTTTAGAATATTTATAACTAAGTGTAAATTGTTTGCAATGTACAGAAAATGCGAAAAAGATTCGCATACATATTACTACAGATGCAAACAGATTCACCTGGCTATTTATAATGCTTCATTTGTTGGTTTCATTCATGCATGGAGAACATGCGAAGAAGTGAAAATTGCAAACTTAAATTCACTAAAGGGTTAATTACATGAAGTTTATGTAGGACTAATAACAGATTTTATAAATTAAATTGTTTTGTCCCTTCCTTTCTCCCTCTCTCCCTTCGTTCCTTCGTTCTTTCATTCCCTCTTTCTTTCCTTCCTTCTTTTTTTCCTTCCTTCCTTCCTTCCTTCCTTCTTTGTTTCCATCCTCCTTCCCTCCATCCCTACATCTCTCTCTTTCTCTCCTTTCTCTCTTTCCTTATTTCTTTCTTTCTTTCTTCCTTCCTTCCTTCCTTCCTTCCTTTCTTTCTTTCTTTCTTTCTTTCTTTCTTTCTTTCTTTCTTTCTTTCTTTCTTTCTTTCTTTCTTTCTTTCTTCCAATCTTCCTTCTTTCTTTTACTCAGAATATTTCTTATGGCTATGGAAATAATACCAACTGTTGTCCTCGAAGGTGTTATGAGTAATTATATATATTAACTAGTTTAATATTAATTTTAATAACCTATGTTTATCTTAAGACAAATTATACTAAAACAACTTCACAAACGTTGCAAGATATATGACAAATATTACTTTTCATGATATTGTTTATTTCTTCAAACTAAAATAAGAATTTTGGTATAATATTTTGTGTGTGTTTCTTGTGATTTGAACTCAAGACTTATCCCTTAGGATTTTTTTCCCCTCAAAGATATTACTCTATCATTTGAGTCACAATTCCGTTTTTGGCTTTGTGTAAGTGTGTGTGTATGTATGTGTGTGTGTGTGTGTGTTTGTGTGTTGTGATGCATGTGTGATTTGTGTGTGATATATGTATGTGTGTTTTGATGTGTGTGGGCTTTGAACCTCAGCGTACTGAGTAGCGAGGATTACAAGCCGGAGACACCCATATTCAGCACAAGTTTAATATATCCAAGACTAAATTAAATTTCATATTATTTGAATTCTAGGGGCTCAAATTAACAAATTAACATTTAGATATTTATTTAGTTATTAAACCTGAACCTGCAATTTGAAAAATAGTTTTCATTTTTTTAAAAATATACACTCAAAAGTTGAAATGACAGAATCTTTGGACAAATTGAAATATTCTATTATTTAAAAGTGAAAAAGGGATGGTTAATCAAATTTTTCATGTCAGCTAAAAACAATAGGCTCTTTCATGCTGAATAAAGCAATTTTACATTGAATTAAATATTATCTACTGTGGTCACATGATTTTCTCTTCCTTTAAACCTAAACTATATTTGACATAAAAATGTAAATTCATAAAATTTTTGATTATATAAAAATCTCAGTTATTGGTCATGTATTTCTGAGGTTTGAGTAACAAGTAGTTTCAGAGAAACACTGAATTTTGTGTGTTTTATGTCAACAGTTATTTTTAGAAATTGAATCAATCTCAATATGAGATAACTAAAGCAAAATATTCCATCACTTATCCAATTATTCCAATAGACTTGAATATAACTTATTTTTGAATGGCAGGAAATTCATAATATACCTGCTCTCTATAGAATAACTAAGAAATAAATGATTGTGATAATATTCACTTTTCCTTCAACTGGCAAGAAAGAACCTCACTATAGAGGACAAATACTTGATTGGAAATGCCATAAAATTATGAAAAATTCAAGTCATTATGAGTTAGATGAAATAGTCATTTTTGAGGGTCAAAAATGAAATCTCTTGAAGCTTCTTTATCTGCTAAGTAAAAGGTATTTGCACTCAAAATATTTCATTCATCTTTCCAGCAATGGTAAAACCAAACCACCTCTATGCCAAATAGCTTCTCTGCTTAACTCAAGTAAATATTTAGGTGTCCCTAAATATTCTGTTGAGGTTACCACAATTGTATAGAAATATTATGCACCACTCTAGAAATTAAATCTGAAATCATAAAGGATTGGGATTAATAATTAGCTTTCACTATGTTGCCATAAATAGGTGAACCCTTTCAAGTGGGCATAGTCGTAGAGATTTGGTCACTGAGAAAGAGTGATCAAAAAGGATGCTAAGATCAAAATCCTTTCTTCCTCTTCCTTCTTTTTCTTCTCTGTCTCCTTCTCCCTCTCTCTCTTCCCCTCCTCCACTTTCTCCCTTTCCCGACTTCTATTCCTCCTCTTCTTTACTTCCTGGCTTCTGTGAATACACATACTCCATCACATGATCCTGACATGGGGTAATGTGCCACCACCAAACCAAAGCAATCATAATAAGAAACATAAACTGAAATGTATAAAAGCAGAAGTCAAGATTAATCTTTCCTTCTTTTATGTTAATTTTATAAATATTTTGTTATATTATTAGGAGACTGACACAGCATGCTTTCATTTATTATAAGGGATAAAATTTACTGGAAAAAATCTGACCAACATCGCCCTAATGAAATGATTGATTAAATTAATATTATATTAGGACAAATCTACTTTAAAATATAAGATATACTTCAATAAGAGGCAAACAATTCACCCTATTGTTTGCTATCAAAAGACAGCAGAATTCACCCTGTTCCTCAAGGAAATTGACCTATTATTGGCAGTATTGTCAATTTAATAAATGATGTAAGAAGACTGAAGAACATTTCAACCCAAAGTGCATGATATAAAATTTACTTTGTCCCCTGTAAACAATCTTTTAATCCTATGTCTTGTTCCCAAAATGACTTGTATTTTATTCTAATCACATTTTTTAATTAACTTGAAGTGGTTTTATGGAAATTGCTGTTTGACAAAGCAGTTTATGAATAGTGTTTATTGAGGTTTTTTTATTTTTTTTTTCTCTCCTGAGGTTTGAACTTTGGATCTGGGCGATGTCCCTGAGCTCATCTGAATGAACGCTAGAACTCTGCCACTTGAGGCACAGCAGCACTTTCAGATTTTTCTGAGATTTAATTGGAGATAAGAATCTCACAGACTTTCCTGGCTGGGGTGGCTTCAAACCTCAATCCTCAGCCTCCTGAGTATCTAGGACAGCAGGTGTGAGCTGCTAGTGCCTGGCTTAATACAATGCATCTTTTTTATTTTTAGGCTAGCCCTGGGGTTTGAACTCAGGGCATTGGCAATGTCCTTGTGCTTCTTTTCCTCATGCTAACACTCTACAACTTGTGTCATAGTGCCAATTCCATCTTTTTTTGTTTAAGTAGTACTGAGGAATCAAACCCAGGGCTTCACACATGCAAGGCAAGCAGTCTACCACTAAGCCACATTCCATGGCCAGTACAATGCATCTTGCTGATCATTATCCCTCATCCCTCTCAATTATCTCTCATCCCTTTGTTTACATAATTTTTTAGAATATTCACTCACTCACAATGTCATGTATAGTCACTCAGAGAATATATCACAGATCATATTTTCTTGATAGTCTTATTCATCGACATACTAAACTTATACATTTCAGAATTCTGTGCTTTTAAATTCTAAATTATCACTCAGATTCACTGACTACTATTCTAAAATTTGTCCTAAGGTTAATGTAAATGTTCTCTGTAATTCTTCGATAAAATACAATGATTCTTAGAATGTTAAAGAGTTGGTGTAAGAACATCACCCTCAGTTCTAGAACATTTTATCATCACTCCTCTTTCAAAGTACTGCAATATTTATCAGTAATCACTTCCTGACATCATTTCAACCTACCCTCCTCTTGAGCAGCTATTATTTCATATTCTACATCTACAGATGTGCCAACATTAAAAAGCTCATGTAATTAGAAAATATAGTCTATTTTATCCATTTAGCCCATGTAATATTACTGTTTCCAAAGTAAGTCCATGTAAATTTTTCTCATGGATAGAGCATATTGTTTTATATGCATGTGTATATTGTATAACATCTTCAATGGGGATTTCAATATTTTATTATATGTTATTGTAAAAGGTTTTTCTATGTATATTCTTGTACATGTGTCTCATTGGACTTATGTTGAAACATATTTTGTATATAAAATTATGATTCAACATCCTGGATCATAGAGGCAACTCTATGTGTACTCTATGTGTAATATATTAAAGATCGCCAGTATGTTTAACAAACTGACTATATCATTTTAAGTGTCAATCACCAATGTATAAGGATTCCAACTTCTACACAGTGGTCGTGCAGGCTATCTTATTGTTGTTTCTATTTCCCCTAATCTCTATATGTATGCAATGTCTAGGTATGCTATGATCTTTCCATGTCTCCCTTTGTTGTTGTTATATTACTAAAGAGATATGTATTTGGACTTTTTGATAATGTATTCAGGATGGCTAAAGTTTTTCATTGTCATTAATATGCTCTTAATATATTTCTGATTCGTCTCTTTAAATAAATATATATGTATACACATTATGTGTACATATACATATATTCATACTTAATATGTGTATATATACAAATACCTATAGATATGTATACGTATATATGAATATACAGATGTGTATGTACATGTATATAGACATATGTACATTATTATTTTCATTTGTCTGTATCTTATCTGTATCTTTCTTTCATTTCACCACAGAAAATGTATTTATCCTTTATGTCATATTGAATACCAATGCCTTTGGAAGATATTTATTTTTTGGTGTATATTAATTGTACAAAGAAATCTTATTGAAATATTTTACACACTCACATATTGATCAAGGGCCTGATTAACCTGTTTCTGTCTTTCTCCATTCCCATTGTCCCTTATTTCTCAACTGTTTACTGTGAATTTGTTTGTGCTAACTCCACACACTGTCAAAATGTATTAAAGTGATATTCACCCACCGTCATTGAAAATTATACAATGCTGAATATAAAATCAAAATTAAAAAATCTAAATAAAAATCTGAATAAATGGGGACATATCATTTTTGTGGATTGGAGGATACAATTGAACAAAGATATAAATTGCCTCCCTACTTTTTTTTTTGATCATTCATGGGACTTGAAATCTGGACCTAGGTGCTGTTCCTCAGCTCTTCAGCTCAAAGTGAGGGCTCTACCTATTGTGCAACAGTGCCACTTCTGGCTTTCTGGTGGTTTGGACCTAAGAGTCTTTCGGACATTCTCGTTCCGCAATCCTCAGTTCTCAGCCTTGTATACAGCTAGGATTACAAGAATGAGCTAACAGCACCCAGCTTCACAGTTTTATTTATAGGTTTATGACAATTTCTAAAAACACCTGACCAGTACTCTTTGATTCATTGACAAAGGAAAATAAACTGGAACATATTTCTCTGTCGAATATTAAACCTCTTAGCGTAAAATGTTATGTTTGTAGAGGAAAGATTACACAACTCAATAGGTCTGTAAGGCACCATATTAGAACGACATAATTATTATCAAGGAATAGTTAATAAGGGGTAAAACTAAGTATTTGTGGAATGAAATTCTCTTTAATAAGTGGTGATAGGTTAGACAGTATTGGGGAGAATTAAAGAGTGAAAATTTACTTATTGAAATATTACCTTCAAGCAGAATTAAAACATGCATATAAAACAAAAGGAGTGATGTAAACATAAAGCAAAGAAAGATGTCTTGACAATTTTGGAAATGAAGCATTCTTAACTTACACATTAAAATTATAGGAAAGGAAAACTTGGTATAGTTGAACTCAATAAAAGTGTAAAATAATTTGGTCTGTGAAAGCTCATATACAATTAGTGAATAGAATTTGGGAGCAGGGGCTCATGAATTTCGTCCTAGCTACTTGGGACGCTGTGATATGAGTATTGCTGTTTGAAGCCAGACCACAAAATAAAGTCCCTGAGAATCTTATCTCTGATTAATCAGCAAAAAACAGATGTGAGGTATGACTCAAAGGATTAATTGTTAACAAAACGCAACAAATCTCAGAGACCCTGAGTTCAAGCCCCAAGACCATACATACATGTACAAATGTAATGGTAGTAATTCTAATAGTGATGAAGATGATGATGAGGAGGAGGAGGAGGAGGATGTTGATAATGATGATGAAGGGTACTCATAGTCAATGATAAAATATTTGCAAATCTTATAACTGAAAAATGCCTCAAATCTAGACTGTGCATAGAACTCTCAAAACCTAATAAAAAGAAGGGTCAACAAAGGAGGAGGCTGCAATTCTTGGTAAGAAATGTATGCATTATCCTGCCCATGTAATTGTAACCCCTCTGTACAGTATGTTCTCAAATAAAATAAAATTAAATTAAAAAAAAAAACAGAACATCAATTCAAAACCAGCAATATACATCTTGTGTAACCAAAACCTAACAAAAAGAACATCAATTCAAAACCAGCAAAATACATCTTGTGTAAAAGAAACACAAGAAAAGCATCATCAATCCTCAAATAAATGCACATTAAAATAAAATGACATCACAAAACATGTATGAGAATTACTTAACATAAAACAATAATGACCTTAATAATGATATCAAGAAACAGAGAAACTGAATGCTGGTAGAAATGTCAAATGGGAAAGCCAATTATGAAAACATTTTGACAGGTTCCTAGAATATGAAATATGCAACCACCCACACCCACACAGGAATTGAGCTCTTCAGGCTTTGTCGCATAGAAATAAAATGTAACATTCACCCAAAGGCCAAAACACAGGACTATAGCAGCATTATTTCCTCTAGTCAAAGAAATGGAAATCAATTCAGGCTTTCTTCAGGTAAATGTGAAACGAATTTTGCTACATTTTCTAATAACAGAACCAAAAGGCAACTCGAGTGAGTACAATACAATATTAAGGCATAAAATAACTGGGAATAATCTACCATAGATTTGAAGGTAATCTTAAAAGCTTATTTATTGCATGGTATAGAAGTCGGTTGCCAGGATGAAACAGGTTTGGAATGGGACAAAGAGAAGTAGTGGGTTTAATTATTAAAGGGAAGCATGAAACAGACTTATTTTTGGTAAAGTAACATATCTGTAGATATGGGATATTCATATAATTGTTAAAAAAATATATTGGACTTAATATGTGGACAAAGTAATTAAAATAACTGAAGTATTTGTGAAATATTAATGTCCTACTTGTGATGTCATACTATATATAAATAAACTGGAAAAAGTATTCAACGTATTTATCTGTGTTATCATAACATCATAAAGATCCATATTAAACTCAGTATACTTTAATGATATCTAGAAAACAGAAGTCAACATTGAATGTTTACATTGAAAAATAGTCTAGGTTCAAGTTTCAGATGAATCATACCTTGCATATCAGAAGATAGATTTAGAAGACTGATATCAGGGCCAGTTTTGACAAAATTCGTGAAAAATTACCAAAAAATAAACTAGATATATTGTAAATTCCCTGTTATCTCACACTTTTGGAAGCCATAGGTAGATATCATCGCTCATGGAGATTTGGCCTGAAAAATAATCTAAAGTGGTTAGATCCTTAGAAACTTCAAGCACCAGTAGTGCCAAAGGAACAAAGAAAAGAAGAAAACAGAAAGGAAAGGATAGAAAAGGAAACTATTTCCTCTTCATACTTGTAGTTTCATGTCATTAGGTACAAGAATTGAGAGGATTTGTTTATTGTTTGAGGATTCAGGCCTCTCTAATATGAAAGCATTTATTTCAAATAATGATTGTATTACTACTATTCATTAACTTATTATTTTTGGAGATTGAACCCATGGCTTTGTACATATTAGTCTAGTTCTACAACGGAGCAGTACTCCAGGTCTCTTGTATAGTTTTGGAAATTGTTTATGAATTCTTCAATAGTTAGCTATTCTACTTTTCATCTTATCTTTTCTCTCCCACCTTTTCCCCTACATATTTTAGTTTATGTGTTGAAAACTTTCCTCAATTTTATCTTCTATACGTAGAATCTTGCTGCTGAGTTTACAGAGAAGTCGGTTGTTTTATGACACCTTTTAAAAATATATACATATATATGTAATTCACATGTATGATTGATTCTTAGAGTTCATTACAATAAGCAACATTTAATCTCATCATATGCATATAGGTATTGAGCCATTGTGATCCTCTCCTAGGAATAGCTTCCCTTCTTCTTGCCATGCGAATGCTTAGAGGGCTGTTAGTCAATCATGTCCAAGTGTAATTATTTGTCTTTTACTATCTATTGTATTAAATTGTAGATTTATGGACATGGTGCAATTATTACAAATGAGGAAAACCATGCAGCATATATTTAATTGGACCTGGCTTATTTCACTTAATATCATTTTTTCCCAGTCTTTCCATTTCCTCAGGAATAGTGTAATGCCATTCTTTCCAATGGAAGCACAGAATTCCATCAATACAAG
Source organism: Dipodomys spectabilis (assembly GCF_019054845.1). Classification (NCBI taxonomy): domain Eukaryota; kingdom Metazoa; phylum Chordata; class Mammalia; order Rodentia; family Heteromyidae; genus Dipodomys; species Dipodomys spectabilis. Next base: position 783,555 of record NW_024870997.1, read on the forward strand.
AGAATTGAAAACCCAGAAATGAATCCAATCCTATAGGCACATAATCTGTACTCAGAAAACTGAAGTTAGATCCTTATATATCCCCCTTCACCAGAATTGATGCCAAATGGATCGCAGACCTCAATGTAAGTCCAGATACCTTGAGAATGTTACAGGAAGATTTAGAGGAAACCCGAGAGCTCCTTGGCACAGGTCACAACTTCCAAAGTAAGTCCGGATAAATGAGATTACATCAAACCAAATCAATCATTTGTCAGACTCAAAAGCCATGAAGAAAAAAGAGATAGTGTAGCACAGATTTATTAGGGTGCAAACCTATAGATGAGAGTCTCAGCCAATGATAAACCCTTACTGCATTTTCTAACTAGGTTATTTATTATGGTTTTACATGAATACAAGTGTTTTCTGATGGGGATTAGTAAGAAAACAACTAATGCTAAAACACAGATAGCATGTAGAATGTGTTGTAGCTGGAGAAAGGGCGGGATTAAGGCGGGGGGGGTGTAGTTCAAAGACTTGGTTTGGTGCCAGCTAAGTAATGTAAAGCTGCACAAAGGGACAGGTGTAAAGCAGAGTGGTTATAAACAAAAGCACTGGTCTTAAGCCTCAAAATAAGGACCCCAGTCTGTGTGAACAAAACAGTCTCTAACATGAGATTCTTTTTAAATTAACAAGTATGATTTTAGATTTTTACAGAGTGGGATGGTGCATAGTCACAGGCAATGTCTGCTATGTCAGGTAATCCAGTCTGCTCTTTCAAATGTTACCCAATAGCCAGGTTTCAATGCAAATAACTACAATGAGATTGTACAAATGAGACTGTGACTTTTCCCTCTCATGAATCAAAATTCTGTCAAATGATTTCTGTCTTCCAGATGTTTGCACAACATTTCTCATGACCTTTTCTACTATTTTGTCTTCATTATTGATGTTCATAATATTTTTTGTAGTTGTCTTGTGTGTGTATGACATTTATAGGGCTTGAACTCAATGTTTATTTTATCCCTTGTATTTTTTTGTTCATGGCTGATGACAATCTATTCCTTGAGCCACATCTTCACCTTCTGCTTCTTGTCTGTTTAGGCTGACATTTAACCCAAATCTTCAGGTCTTTGCCTCCTGAGTTTCTAGGATTCTACACATGAGCCGCAAACACCAAGCCTTACTTTACTGTTATTTTAATTATGTGTTAGAAGAAAGTGGAAGCATATTTGTGTTAAGTGTGCGATTTTCAAATATAAGTTTGAATCAACTTGATATAATGTAACTGTTATCAATTTTAAGTTAAATCAATGAATATTACACATTCCCAAATAAATATAATTGGAAACAAAAGGCATAATTTTTTTCTTAAAACAAGTAATGGAACCATGAATTTCCTTCACTTTACAAATCATGTTTTATATAACTTTAATTAGCAGACTTTCATGACTATAAGTAAATCTACTAATTGTATACCACAAGATGTAAAATGATTACAGTTCAAGTAGAAATTTCATCAGAGCCAGAAGATAAGTTTTTGAGCATTCTCACTAAAAAGAAATGTTACACAACACATACATGAATGGGATTACCATTGAATACATCATAAATATGTAAAAACTAATTGTGTAGCTAGGTGCTAGTAATCTTAGCTACTAAGGAGGCTGAGAGCTGAGAATCATGGTTCAAAGCCAGGCTAGACAGGAAAGTCCATGAGACACTTATCTCCAATGAGCCACCAGAAAACAGGCAGTTGCTCAAGTCAGAGAGCAGTAGTTTTGAGCTGAAGAGCTGAGGGACATTGTCCAAGCCCAGATTTCAAGCCCCATGACCAAAAAAAAAAAGTTAAACATATTTTGACATAAATATTAAAATATATTCTAAAAAATTTAATTTCCTTTTTCAAGTTTTTAAAGTTTTCATCATAGAGGTCCTTCACTTCTTTGGTTAAGTTAATTAATTCCTAGGCATTTTATTTTTTGTGGGTTATTACAAATGGAGTTGCTTTCCTAATTTCAGCCCCACTTTTCTCATTGTTGTCATACAGAAAAGCCATTGATTTTTGAGGGTTTATTTTATACCCTGTTACTGTCCCAAAGTTTTGAATCAGCTTGAGTAATTTGGGAGTGGAGTCTATGGGATTCTTTAAATACTAGATCATGTCATCTGCAAAGAGGGAGAGTTTTATTTCTTCTTTCCCTATTTGGATCCCCTTTATGTTTGCATCTTGTCTTATTGCTGTAGCTAGGCATTCTAATAGGTTGAAGAGAAGTGGAGAGTGTGGACATGCTCTTGGTTTGGAAAGATTAACATCGTGAAAATGGCAATACTTTCCAAGGCTATCTACAAATTCAATGCGATATCTATCAAAATTCCAACCTCATTCTTCAAGGAAATAGAAGAGGCAATCCAAAAATTCATATGGAACAATAAAAGACCCAGAATAGCAAAAACGATCCTCAACGGAAAGAACACTGCTGGAGGAATATCAATACCAAATTTCAAACTCTACTATACAGCCATAGTAATCGAAACAGCTTGGTACTGGCACAAAAACAGACCACAGGACCAATGGAATAGAATTGAAAACCCAGAAATGAACCTACAGACTTATAGCCATCTAATCTTTGATAAGGGAGCTAAAAAAAAAAATAGAATGGAAGAAAGACAGCCTCTTCAGTAAATGGTGCTGGCAAAATTGGTTAACTACTTGTAGAAAACTAAAGCTGGATCCTTCTATATCACCCTGCACCAGAATCAACTCCAAATGGATCAAAGACCTCAGAGTCAAAGCAGATGCTCTAAAAACATTACAGGATGGAATAGGAGAAACTCTAGGTCTCCCTGGCTCAGGCCGAAATTTTCTTAATAGAGACCCGGAAATATAACAAATCAAAAAAGGTTGGACAAATGGATTGCATGAAGTTGCAGAGCTTCTGCATGGCAAAGGACATAGCTAGCAAGATCAATAGAAAGCCTACGGATTGGGAGAAGATCTTCACTAGCCATACAATGGACAAGGGTCTCATATCTAAAATATACTTGGAACTCAAAAAATTAAATCTCCCAACAACAAATCCTCAAAGAAACAACTGCCCAATAAATACGTGGGCTAATGACTTAGAAACTTCTCTGAAGAAAAAAGAAGGATGGCCAATAGACACATGAAGAAATGCTCAACCTCTCTAGCCATATAGAAATGCAAATCAAAACAACATTGAGATACCACCTCACATCAGTTAGAATGGCAAAAATCAAGAAATCTAATAACAACAGATGCTGGACAGGATGTGGACAGAAGGGAACCTTACTTCATTGTTGGTGGGAGTGTAAACTTTTCCAAACTCTTTGGAAAGTATTATGGAGGTTCCTCAAAAGACTCCACATAGAGTTCCCCTATGACCCACCAATCCCACTTTTGGGCATTTACCCAAATGTTTACAAACAAGACCACACTAAAGCTACCAGCACAACTATGTTTATTGCAGCATTATTTACCATAGCTAAGATATGGAACCAACCCAGATGCCCCTCAGTACATGAATGGATCAAGAAAATGTGGTATATATACACAATGGAATTCTATGCCTCCATCAGAAAGAATGACATTGCCCCATTTGTTAGGAAATGGAAAGACTTGGAAAAAATTATATTAAGTGAAGTAAGCCAAGCCCAAAAAAACATAGGTCCCATGATTTCCCTTATTTACAATATCTAGTATGAGTCAAGAAGAAAAGGTCAGATAAGGTGATGTTAGGAAAATGAACCTTAAGATATGTATTTTAAATGTTTTTTTTCTTTCATGCATTTGTTTCTAACGCAATTATAAGATTATTTCTTTGTTGCTTTGTATGTCCCTCCCCCACAGTATAACCACTGCTTTCACTGTATTTGATGTCGGTATAATTTGTGGAGGGGAAGGGGAAAAACAAGTCGTTTAAATAAGGATACATGTGGACCTGTTGCAACAATGAGAAGTACAAGTTGTCATATAGAAAATGAACTTTACAACTTGGGGGGGTGGGAAGATTTTGTGGGGAGGGAGGGAGGATGGGAAGGGATGGGAAGGGTAAACAAGGGGGGAGGCTACAATGCTTGATAAGAAATGTACTCACTATCTTGCCCATGTAATTGTAACCCCTCTGTACAATATTAAACTAAAATAACAAAAAAACAGAAAAAAATATTCTAAAAAATTTAAATCTTTACTAGATATAATAGTTTATATAAATGTAGAGCAGTGTTTTCTGGTTTTAGTTGTCATTGAGTCAATTGTGTAAATCATACATTTCTCACTCAATTCATATTTGTATGTTTATACACTAATATGCCATAAGTATAATTAACTGGTAAGCGATAGGCAGTGCTGTTTTATTAATCTCCCTAGGGTTTTTAACATTAACCCTTCTACTCTAAAATCGCTATGCCTTCAAACCTTGTAAAAGGTTTCATCTCATTAGATCAGAATAGTATAAGCCATAATCATTGTTTGGAACAAGTGTAACATTTTACATGCATTTCACTTAGTTTAAGAACCAAAACATTCAAGTCATCTTAACCATACCAGTAATAGCAAAATGTCTTCTGAGCTTTTCTGTCTCTTAAGAGATGAAAATCTTTAATTATACATCTTTTATTTTGTCTAACATCTTATATCTTAGGAATATCTTTTTGTGTAACCCTGTGTTCCTGATTAGAAAACCGGACCAAAGGCAATAATGAAAATAGCCAAGGAAAATACTTGAAAACAATTAAAAAGCAATAACATACACTCTTGTTTTCACCGGTTTCAATGAGAATATGCGTTAAAGTTTCATGCTTTTTATTATCATTTAAAAAGCAATAATTAAACTTGAATTATCAATGAATAAGAGAAAAGAAAACTTTGAAAACAGCTTGACTGAACAATCCAACATAAGCATAATGAATTTATATCGTTTGTCTATGTTGTTGCCAAAATAATAGAGAGCAACACCCAAAAGCAGGAAAGTAACTAAGCCAAAGCAATAACGTTTTGCTATAAAATAATTGTGAGGTTCTGACTCTTTCAAAGTCAGGCTTGCAAAGAGGAAAAGTGTATTTGATTTAGTGTGAATAATAAAAAGTATAAAATTCCTTTATTAATGTTTTACCTATCTTTACTAGGACTTCTCATGTTGGAGAAGAGGAAATGTATGTAAAATTTCAAGATTGTTTGACTATTCCCCAAAATCATTCTTATTTATCAGCTATAGCAACACAAGTAGCTTTGATTACTCTTAGAATCATGCTTGTTTACATTTAGAAGCTTTATTGGTTGCTGGGTTATAACTGCAAACCCTTGAGTATTAATAAAAATTCATTTCCTAAGTGAGGAAAATTGCTGTGAAAAGAAACATAAAATATCAAAGACTTAGCATAGTGGAAACTATTTTCTAGCTACATTACAATCTGTAGGTGTAGATTTTGTTTCACATTGTTCCAGGGGACCCATTTTTGTTATCTTCTTTTTCAACATCTAGTGATCCTATAACATCCTATGACATCCTGGGAATCTATATCTTCACTGGATTCTCTAATTTCTGTTGGAAATATAGGAAGAATAGGAAATTGAGTTTCTGTTTCTGTCATCATATTTTGTATTACTTTACACACTATAACTCAAAATGACAAATTTTCTTTATAATATTAGGAGACAGATTTCATTTCCATATTCTTACGCTAGCCTTCTACATAAGTTTGGTAGTTAGTAATCCCAAAATGTGAAAATAAAGTTAGGGAGCTTCTTATTTAGATATTATTTAGAATTTCAAGACGTCATTAATGAAGGCCCTTAGTAGTATTTACATCATACACGTGTACAAAGCCGGTGGCAACATTTTCTTATTCTCAGAAACTAGGACATGTGGTGTCCCTTTAGTTGCATCAGGAAAAGGCCGAAATTTAGTTAGTTTTATCTCCTGCAAAAAAATTTCTACAAGTTAATTGGCTGGAATAATGCATATTTTCATTTTACACTTCTAACGGACAGAAATCTAAAAGAAGTCTCACTAGATTAAAATCAAGCCATCTACAGAGCTAAAATATTTTTCAGATGATTCTAGTGAAAAAGTCATTTACTTCCTGTTCTGCTTTCCACACACTTCAGAATCTGGGTGGTTTTCCTTTATTTTCTAATGTAGCATCTTTACATATTTCTGATGGTTCTTACCTAATCATGTCCCTTTGAACTACAGCTGGGACTTTTAAGTACCCGTTTGAGTATACTTTCCCCATCTGATAATTATTGAAATTTGTGTTCCTTGGGTAATGAAAGGTGATTGTTTTACAAAATTATATATAAAATGTAAATCTACATTTGAGGGATTAGATATATGGGGACTATGTATATTTTGGGAAGGTATTTTACTGCCTACCACAGTGAGTGTGTAAGCATTCTTTCTATTATAACCTGTTATCCTTTCATTAATTTTGAACAACATATTTCTTCAATGAAATATAACTAGAAAAAAATTTAGTTCCTGAAAGCATTTAATCCTGATTAGAACATTGTTATGTACAAGAAATCTTAAATGCTAAAGAGCAGCTCTTGAAACAGTTCTGGAACTATCACTTTTTATACACTTTGCTTAAAAATCTCTTTTCAAGAGCATTTGATTGTTATTATTTTGGAATTATGGTTAATATTTATTTGACTGCTATTTTTAAAGAACTCATCACCCAATACTGGTTCTTTTCTTCTAACATTTTTGGGTCTAATCTAGTTCTGAAAGAAACACAGTTATTTGAATTACATGAACTGCTTGTTGAAGTTGAATCAGTGTGGAGAAGAAAAGAAGAAAAAAGATGTCTCTGTGTGTATGTCACGTTAAAAATGTATCTAAAAGCTATGTATCTTAAAATCATCTATTTTTCATTATGTTTAGATCCTGATAAAATTTAGCCTCTCAACTCACACAGTGTTAATGCAGTCTTATTTCATACCTCCTAAAAGCAAACAACAAATTACTATTTATTTTAGAAATATTCTTTTTAATTTTTAAAATTCTATTTATTTAAAAAACTATATTTTTAAAAAGTTAGCCAAAGCAAATTGTGTATTAGTTATTTAGAGTCATGTTCAGACTCTATGATGGAAGCCAGAAAGGGAAAATAGTTATGTTATTATTCTTACTCTTGCCACTCTGATTTACTTCATCTATTTCTGAAAGAATGAAATTCTGGCTTTGAAGCCTTTTGCTTGATATCCACAATGTGTCATTCTTCCTTTATTAATAGGAGAATTTGGAGAACGGATGAGAATTCACACTAGAAAAAGGAGAAGAGCAAAAGAGAAGGTGAAATCTAGATATTTTGTTCTTCCTCATCTCAATCACAAGGTCTGGATAATGATTGTGGATATTAGATACAGTGGTCTAAAGTGATTAAAAACATTTATAAAAAAGTTAGCCCGACAAGTGATCACATAGATAATGCTTATTTATTAAAAAATGTAATAGCATCAAACAGGAAGTGTTATCTATTTGTTTAGTACTTATTCAGTATTTGTTAAATTTTGGTGTGTTATAGTCAACTATCATAAAGGTAAACAACAATGGTAAGAAACTAATATCTTAATATCATACTCTAATATTAGCTTAATTCTTCCTTGTTTGAGTTTTGCCTCAATTTCACATACTATATTCTCCCAGTATGTAAGTAGAAAGAAGATTCCCTCTGTATATATGCTTTTTTTATAGCTAAGCGAAAAGAAGTTAGTTCTTAGACAGTGACAAGGGGATAGAAATCTTCCCCTAAAAATAAAATCTTTGACCACTTCTGGTTCATTTTTGTAAGCTTAAGTATGTCACATGACCCATCTTGACATTGCAGAGTAGAGGTAAATCTCACCTACAGTAAGCTGACGCAGGGCAGAATAATATTCCAAGGTATGCAACACTTGAGATAAAGAAGAAAAAGAAGAGAACTATAGCACAATCAAACATACTTGCCATCACATGTCTCTGCAGGAAGGAAGGTATTATGTACCTTTGTTTCTAAAACTACTGATATCTTCAAATTATTTCTTTTATGCTTGGATATTACTAGAATTAGAGAACATTTTGATTCTGAGACAGCATAAAATGTCAAAGAAATCTGGAGTAATCATTTCAATATTACATTTTTGTTTTGCTAGGAACAATACTTTATACTTTCTTAGCTAGTCTCTTTTGTTTCCAGAACTGGATTTTGATAGTATATGTGACTATCCACCAGAAGAAATATCTTCATTTATCTGCATCTTGTGCAGATAACATAGTCAATTATATGTATGTGCGAATTCATCAGTAACACTTTTTAAAAATGCAAAAAAATGTGGACAGGGAGCCAATATACATATATTCCCACCATCAACTTTCACATCCTCCTTCTGCCTTCCTTGGAATCACACTCAATCACTAAAAGGCTGACATTTTTGGCTCTTTTTTATTTTTTATTGTGGAAATACTGTACAGAGGGGTTACAATGACATGGGCAAGATAATGAGTATATTTCTTATCAAGCATTGTAGCCTCCTCCTTTGTTTCCCTTCCCATCCCTTCCCATCCTCTCCCAGCCCCCCACCCAATCCTTCCCACCAAAGTGGTAAAGTTCATTTTCGACATAACAACTTGTACATCTCATTGTTGCAAAGGGCCCAGCTGTAACCCTAGTTAAACGATTTGATTTTGCCCTTCCCCTTCACAAATTATACCAACATAAAATACAGTGAAAACAGGGGTTATGCTGTGGGGGAGCGACATACAAAGCAACATAGAAATCACCTTATAAATATGTTAGAAACAACTGTGTGAAAGGAAAAAAAAACATTTAAATACTTATCTTGGGGTTCATTCCCCTAACATCAAGAAAATGTGGTATATATACACAATGGAATTCTATGCCTCTATCAGAAAGAATGGCACTTGTTAGGAAATGGAAAGAATTGGAAAAAAAATTATATTAAGTGAAGTAAGTCAGGCCCAAAGAAACATAGGTCCCATGGTTTCCCTTATTTGCAACAACTAGTATTTGTCTGAGTCAAGCAGAAAAGTTCAGATAAGTTGATGTTAGGGAAATGAACCCTAAGATACGTATTCAAATGTTTTTTTTTTACTTTCATGCCATTGTTTCTAACACATTTATAAGATTATTTCTTTGTTGTTTTGTATGTCCCTCGTCCACAGTATAACAACTGCTTTCACTGTATTTGATGTCGGCATAATTTGTGGAGGGGAAGAGGAAAAACAAATCGTTTGGCTCTTGACCTTGAAAGTGAAACAGAATGTTTTGGATATCGGAGATAACTGTTAAATGTTTTTTCCCCCCCATAATAATGTTACATGAAACAGCCTTATGAGTCCTGCAGTTCTTAACACTGTAATTCCTTAGTGATGTGATAGGAATGTCAACCTTACTGGACTTAGTATTGGTTTCCACTTCCTTTTCTACCATCCAGTCTAAATTAAAATAATGGAATGAAAAAGTAATGCCATCTTAAGAAAGTCATTTAAGGCTATGAAAATGTGGCTTCATGGCAGAGATTGCTTATCATGCATGAAACCCTGGGTTCAATTCCTCAGTACCACATAAACAGAAAAAGAAATGGTGATGCGCCTCAAGTTGTAGAGTGCTAGACTTGAGCAAAAAAACTGAAAAGCTCCGGGACAGTTCCATGGTCCTGAGTTCAAGCCCCAGGACTGGCAAAAAAAAAGTCATTTAGCTAGTAAATGACAAATTAGGAAAGTATACTTGAAATATATAATTGTTCTTCCCAACTATGTCTAACAATCGTCCTTAATTCATATACTTTACCTATATTAGAATACTGTGTTGACAACAAAACAAAAAAAGGTTTGCTAATAAGTCACGACAATTAATGTTAGGAATGTGCTTAGATATCAGGTGAGGATTAATCCTGGAAATTCAAATATTCCAGGCTTCTGAGTGGTCACTGCTAATAACAATGAGGATAGTCTAAGTGAGATTTGGAAAACTTTTTGTTCAGTTATGGCACCAAGAAGCACAGGCTAATTAATAGTTTTGACAGAAGTGAAGAAATAACTCCAGATGGAAGAAATAAATGATAATAATAAATAATTATACCGGAAACTGTTCTAGGGAACCAGTTTTGGTTATTGAAGAACTAGTTATCAACTATGCTTATTCCTCATTGCCTTTAGCATTCTAATCTCTTAGGCTAGTTCTTAATCTCTGTGGGATAAGTTGTATCTATTTCTATGTTGTTTTTTCATATCGGATCTTCTTTGCTTTCTAAAAATCTGTCTTTCTCTATTTCTCTATTAACAGTTATTGATACTAAGTCCACATTCACAGACAGCAGAGGATGCTAATGTAAGAGTCCCATAACTCATGAGTCATTAATGTAACAACATGGAAAAGGAGGACATATTTATTGCTACCTCAATTTTTCTGAAAACCTGCAATGTCACATCATTTGATTCAAATTTCCATTCTTTGTCTACATAGTGTCATTAAGTGCACATAAATGCAAATATGAGCCGGGTGCTGGTGGTTCACGCCTGTAATCCTAATTACTCAGGAGGTTGAGACAAGAAGATTGTAGATCAAAGCCAACCTGGTCAGCAAAGTCCATGAGACTCTTATATTCAATTAACCAACAGAAACTCGGAAGTGGTGCTGTAGCTAAAGTGATAAAGCACTCAACTGGAGCTGAAGAACTGAGGGACATTGCCCAGAATCAGAGTCCAAGCCTCACGACCAATAAACAAAAGTGCAAATATGACATTAACTTTCCCCAAAAAGACCTACAAAGTCAATAGTAATCTTCCCAAGCAGAAAAACTAATTCTAAAATGATTCAGTGTACCTACTTTGGCTGTTATTTGTTATGGCTTCTTTGTTGGACATATTCTCTTCTTTTAAAAATTGTCAAATATTAGCTTTATAACAAACTTCATCTAATATTTCTCAAATGAGAAGTCCATATAGTTGATGTCACTTGGCTTTCTTACTATCACAGTTCAAAGCCAACCCTGGCAAGAGACGTCTGTCAAATTCTTATCTCTAAACACCAAAAAAAAAAAAAATAGAAGTGGAGTTTTTGTTGAAGCAATAGTGTACTAGCTTTGGGGTCAGGTGGGCAGGAAAGACAATTGTTCAGGGACAGGGTCCAGCCTCTGAGTTCAAGCCCCAGAACTAGCACAAACTAAACAAAAAAAATAACGCCACATATTTCTTTGGGACCATCGTTTAACACTGTTTGAGAAGAGGCTCTTTTTGCTGATCATACACGCTGCATCCTGCTTTTTGGAATCTTTACTGCTATGGCAAACTCAGGACCAGATTAAAGGAATGGATAAAGGACTTCTGCAACAAGACAATCATGTCAGGAGTGAAATATCCATGCATAAGAAAGTTTAAAACCTCCATGTCTTTCTTTCTTTGCAGTAGGACACTTTAAAACAAAGTTATTTCGGTTTTTTTTTCTATGCTGGCCTGCGAATGGCATATTGTTTCTTTTTGTAATACTCTCAACTAGAAGTTTACAGAAAAGTTTTATATGAGTAAAGAACACACTCTAAAAAGTCAGGGACAGATTTTCCTTCCAGTCTTGGATTATTTTCTTGTTCAGTAAAAAGAACAGCACAAATTATCTTGAACTTTGTCATTTCTCTATGTTCAATTCCTGTCTTGGAATCATTTACCACTGCCCATAACAGTTCCTTCCATCTACTTCCAATAACAATCTATGATGCTGCTCCCAGTAAAAATGAATATTTTCTAGCTTCATTGAAATAGCAAAAGTACATCTTTGGACATGAGGTAACACATGTTTCAGAAACAACTTAGAAATGAGAAAATATGGCATTTACATGGCTTATAAAAATTATCCTTGTACATATCGCCATAGAAGATGATGTTAAGTGAAATGAATCCCAAGATAGGGACACAACTTTTTTTTGCTTTCTTGCTATTTTTTAATGTATCTAACATGTACTATGTCTTTTTTTGGGAGGGGGTTCCGATGGTGGGTCCTGAACTCTGGGCCTGGGCGCTGTCCCTCAGCTTTTCAGCTCAAAGCTAGCACTCTACCACTTGAGCCACAGCACCACTTTCGGCTTTTTTCTTTTTGGTTCTGTGGTTCTGAGGAATCGAACCCAGGGCCTCATGCATGCAAGGCAAGCACTATACCACTGAACCACCTTCCCAACCCTACTATGTCGTTTGTTTGTTTTTGTTCTATTTTCATCCTCCACGGTATTTTTTCACTGTATTTGAGTTTGGTCATCTGCTTCTTGCACTTACATTTTCCTAATGTGGGGATGGGAAGGGAAATATCAAAATGCTGAAACAAGGATAAAGTATGATCCATTGTAACAATAAGATGAACAAGACACCATGTAGAGAACAAACTTTACAACTTGGGGAGGGGAGGAAGGAGTTGGGGAGGGGGAGAGAAAAGGAATGGCAAGGGACAAATAAAAGAGGAGCTAACAATGCTCGTTAGATAATATATTCATTAGCTTACTTATGTAACAAACCCACAATAAAAAACATGAAAGAAAACATTATCCTGGAGCACATTAAGTATAAATTTCCTAAATGCTCTGTAAATTAAGCCCAATTTTAATTGGGAAGAAGGTTCTCAGAAACATTTTATTGTGAGTGTGGGTGCTGTTCATTCTTTCCCAAGTGTACATAGGTTAGCATTAGGAGAAACAATAGGAATAATAGGAGAAAGAGAAGTTCTGTGTTTAAGTATAATGGTTCAAAACACTATAGAAGACTCTGCAAATAAGACAACTTTGAAACAATAAGGCCTAGGCCAACATGTCAATCTATGAGTGTGATATAGAGAAAGCATTACTACTAAGTGGAACATGACTTATGAGGCTCTTTCATCTCTTTCATCATGGTAGCTAATCATGTAAATTAGTGAAAATTACAGTGGAGGTATAATTTCGGTTCCTAGCAAGTCAGATATAAGAGCATGGACATAACTGGAACAAAAAGGCCATGTTGAGAGAGCAGGAATGATACTAGCAATGAACTGGTGGCTAAGATCACTTTTCTTTTTTTCTTTCTTTTCCTTTCTCTCTCTTTTTTATGGTAGTGGGGCTTAAACTCTGGGCTTGGGAACTGTCCCTCTGCTATTAAGCTCAAGGCTAGTGCTCTACCACTTGAGTCACAGTGCCATTTCAGGATTCTGGTAGCTAATTGGAGAAAAGAGTCTCTGGGCCTTTCCTAGCTGGGCTGGCTTTGAACCCCATCCTCAGATCTCACTGCCACCGGGCTTAAGATCACATTTTTAACAGTGTACACTCAGGATATGTAATGTGTATGTTCATCTATCTTTATGTGTATTCTTGAGTTAAAAATTTGGGCTACAGCTCAGACTTTATACTCACAAAAATGTTTGTCGTTTAAAAGTTGATACTCCTGGAGAAATAAAACCTAAGAATATAAAGGAGTCTGGGAAGTTCAGTTTATATCCAGCCTGGGAAGGACAGGCTTTGAGACACTGCCTATAATTATCCAGGCAAAGCTGAATTGGAAGAAGGGCTCACGAGATGGAATACCAGTCATGAGCAAGATGGCTGAATAAGAGATTGAGGCTTTTGCATACATACATACAAACATACATATACACATACACTCAGAGGCACTTATATGTGCACAAACAAATGCACAAATGAAACAACTCTCAGAATATGTAGAAAAGTTAGAAAACAATAGAAAATATTTCCTGAGTAAGACTAGAATCAAGTGATACTTTTTCATATTAGAAAGTATTCAAGTGAACTTTCTTCAAAAAAGTTTGAGACTATTACATAGGTAGGGACTAGAGATAGTAAGAGAGTCAAGTAATCATTATTAATGGGATCAGATCCATGGAGGAATGAATCAGAGACCCCTGCAGGTGCATCTGAAAATGTTCATATCCTGTGTCAAATGTTAGAACATCTTTCAAAACTGTACATAAACAGTCTGAGCAGTCAATCTCATGGATAATATCATCAGAGAAGTTCAGAATTGCTAGTCTGTATCTAGATTAAATAAACCAACAAACCATGGTAGGAGAATGTGATACAAGACAAAAATTCTAGCACTGAGACTAAGACAAGAGAATAGAGAGTGGAATTACATAGCGATACCTTCCCTGGACCAGGTAGCATAATTTTGTCTCAATAAAACAAACCAAACAACAAGAAAGGAATACATAGTTTGAAGTTTGGGCTAATTTTGTCACTATGTTTTGAGATGTCAAGTTTCCTATTGACATACAACTCATATATAATCCTCAGTTGTGTTTTAAATGCTCTTTTCCTTACAGAACATTCCCAGATGCAAAATGACTCGTGATTCCCAACGAAAAATTTGAAAAAAGTAAGCGTCATTCCGTTGGATTCCAAAGAAATGATGAAGTATTATGAAAGCTTAAGCCTGGGGAAATAGCAAAGTTCATCTAATGTAGGACTTAGTAGACCTGGCTAAATTAGAATTTAGATTTAAAATAATGTTTTGGGTTTGTAATTTCATATTCTATAGGATATTACAAAATGCTTTTCAAGTAGATGATTTAATCCCATCCCTGGCCCCTGGCTCCTGAAAGCTTCTGGTTATGGACAGGAAAGTTCATTTATATCTGTCCCCAGAGGCCTCCTCCCCTCCCAGCATGTAGGGGCATGCCCCAGCCATCACTCTGGGCCCCGAACTGGCTCCAGAGCCAGGCCAAACCATCCCTCCTTCTCCCCTTGTGCCAGGACTCGTGTGGGAGTTAGAGTCCACCCGGTCTTCTGTTCCCATGGCCGCCATGGGCCTCATGCTCTACAGCCATTCCCACCCCCTATCCCATGCCCCGAAGCCTGGATGCTAACTGCTCCCCCCTTTCCTGTTTCTCCAGTCCCCAGTTCCTGCATGTCCAGCAGTCCAGGCCATAAGTGTGCCTGCCCCTAGGACAAGAGGCCCACTGGAGCCTTCCCGCACTTCTGTGCCAAGCACCAGATGGGGTTTTTCACAACTCTCCCCCTCGCCCCCCACCCCCCGCCAGCTCTTCCCTGCTCCACCCACTGCTGAGCCAAAGGGTGCTCCCTGTACACCATGCATCCTCCATTGCTCCTTCCTGGGCTTGATTCTGCACTGTGCTCTCCCTCTCCACCTTCCCCGTGCAGGAAGGACCTCTCCATGGCTGGATAAGGCTTGTGGGACATGCCCTTGCCCCCTCCCCCACCTAGGGAGCCAAAGGCGCAATCCGACCCCTCCCTACACTCCAGGGAGACAGCTCAGTAGGAGAGATGGACTCCCTGGTGGGGCAGGGGTAGGCCCAAGCACCTGGCTCACGTTTCCCCCTCTTCCTTCCTGGCCTGTTTCTGCTGTGGTCTCTGCAGGTGCATGCGGCCTCCCCCAAACCCTTTCCTCTGGAGATGCCTTTCCTCACCCCATCTGGGGAGGTCACCAGCTGATTCCCCCCACCCACTCATCCCCAGCGCCTTCTTGGCTCCCTCTTGGCTGCCCAGCCCTATGCAACCAAGTCTGATCTGTGTAGGAAATCCAGAAGCTGGGCTGCCCCGTGGGAGGCTCCCCCCTCCACTGCTCCCAGATGTGTCTTGAGTTCCATCCCGCAGGCTCACCCATTTACCCGGGAAATGACCTCACACACAGCCACAGCCACACACAGAGCTGGGTCATGTCAGCCACAGTGTGTCTGAATTAGAGAGGCCTCAGGAGCCAGAAGGGACCCACAGGTTGAGGGCAGCGTTTCCTATCTCCTACATTCCCCCTTCCCAGGATGTTATGCTGGGAGGAGGTAGGCCTCACCAACTGATGGTGCTGGTGCCCCGTGGCCCCACTGGTATGGTCGGATGTGCTGTAGCAAAGCCTGCTGGAGGCCTACCCCCCCCCCCCAGGCAGATGGCAGCAGCCCCGAGTTCCCCCTTCCACACTGCTGGGTTGGCCTGCTCTCCATTTGCTGCCCTTCCCTGGCAGCCCGGGTTGGTTCTCATTGAGAAAGCCCAGAAATCCTGCCTTCCACTTCCCCGCTTGGCCAGCCCATTCTCACTGATTGCTCTTGCCTCTCCTGCCCCTCCAATCCCTCTCCTGCTTCTCCTAACCATAGAGGCATAGGGGACCAGCAGCCACAACACCAAGACTCCCTCCCCATCTGCTCCCTCCTTGATCCTCCATTTAACCTATCGGCCCCACCTCCTCCATTCCTGGCCTGCCCCTGTCCTAAGTTTCATGCCCCTTCCACTTATTCCAACCCTCCTGGGCAGCCCGGCCCTCTCAGAATGGCAAATGCTCCATGGGCCATCAAGAGTCAGTTCCCAGTCCTGGAGCTTGCTCCAACCTCATCCCTTCCGGTCCGGCTCCTTCCAAAGCAGCCTTTCCTGGGGCAAAGTTCCCAGGTGCAGGCCCCCATTCCCCCTTCTACTCCCAACCCACAAATCTCTACTGAGGGCCCCGCTCCCCAAGGGTGCAAAAGCACACTTGGCTGGCTCAGCTCCTCATTCCTCTGTCAAGGGCTCTGCACCAGTTCTCACTGGGTCTGGGTAGGAAAGCCCACGGGATTCAGAGGCCATGCAGGACAATAGCACCTTGGATCACCCATGTCTTACCTTCCAGCTTCCCAGCCTGTTCCCAACATGACTTCCTGTGGTACAGGGCCATCCCCTGATTTCCAGGAAATGACTTCTGGAGCTTTCCCACTCTCATGGGCTAACACGGGGAGGAGGAAGAGTTGCTGGGTCCTCAGCCTGGAGGTCTTGCCTGGGGTACCGGGGCTGCAAAAGGCCTACTGGGAACAAGGCACTGGTTTGTGGGTCTGACCTGGGATCCAGGATACGAGCAGCAGCAGGAAAAATGGGGTGGGACCAAGCTCAGGAAACAGATGTCAGCAAGCCTGAAAGGGCAGGGCCCTGGCACAAGTCTGTCCTGTGATACAGGTGGGAGCAGGAGTAAGTGGGTGGGCTCAGTCAGGCCCCTGCATCTGTTCTGCCCTGAATCTAAGGGATGGCGGGAGACCTAAAGGGTGATTCCTGCCCAAGGTGCGGGTACTGGTGGGCAAACCGATGGGATGGGGCCCTAGTTCAGATGCTGCCCAAGGCACTCCTGCCAGAGAGTCCCATGGCAGAAACCACCCCAAGCACCTCTGCTGGCAGGCAAGCTAGGAGGTGGAGCCCTGGGGCTGGTCTTGTCAAATGATGCTGGTGCCTGCAGGCAAGAATGGATAGGTGGAGCCCAAGTGCCAGCAGGTGCCAGCCAAGGGGTGGAGGCCCGTGCTGTCTCCTCCAAGGCAGGGGATTCTGGAGGCTGGACTATGGGGTGGAGCCCAAGTGTAGTTGCCAGTCCCTCCTAAGACACCTCTGCTTGTGAGTGAATTGGGGGACAGAGCCCCGGTGCAGGTCCTGCCCCAGGCAGGGGTTGCAGGCAGGCAATATTAGGAACAGAGCCCCAGTGCCAGTAGGCTACATAAGGGGCAGATCCCTAATGCCGGTCCCGCCCTAGGCAGCCGAAGGGGCAGATTCCAGGTGTTAACCTCCTTGAAAGCGCTGGTGCTGGTGTTGGCGGGCGAACTAAGGGGTGGAACCCTTGTGCAGGTCTCCCTTACTGGGCAGTGCAGGAGTGTGAACGAATGGGCAGAGCCAAGGTGTGGATGTTGTCAAAAGGACCACTGCTGGTGGGCAGTCTGAGGGGCAGAGCCCCAGTGCTGATGTCGCCCAAGGCACCACCACCATCAACTGATTAATGGGTGGAGCCCACCGGCCATCTCTCAAGGTTGCCAGTACTGGCGGCTGAGTCAAGGGGTGGGGCCCCGATGCAGGTGTCATCCAAAGCACCTATGCCTGCTAGCAAACAGAGGGGCGGAGCTCCTATGTTAGTCCCACCCAAGGCGCCCATACTGGCCATCTAATGGAGGGGTGGTGCAGGTCTCGCCCAAGGGTCAAGCCCCAATGAGGGTCGTGACCTAATGCAGGGAGCAGGGGTGGTTGTGACCTAATGCGGGGAGTCCGGGGTTGGTCTTGCCAAAGGCCTGGGGACTGGTGGGCAAACCAAGTGGTGGAGCCTCCCTGCAGTTCTGTCAGAAAATTAGAAAACAAGATAAACTTGCAAGGTTCATGGAACAGGGACTTTGAAGCCTCGACTGGATTCAAACCGCCATCCTCTCCATGTCAGGTTCCTGAGTAACAGTTTGGGTAGCAGGCCTGAGCAGGTTCAAATGTCGTTCCATACTACCACTTCTTTGAACTCCACTCCGCTGCTGGATACCCCCTAATGTGCATGACACCAGGGCCTGGGTCCTGGGACTATGCGCCTCTCTCCTCTCTCTATGTATATTCACATCAATACATTTGCCATATGTGTATGTATTTATACATGCCCTTTTTCTGTACTGGACTTTTTTGACTTCGGTCATGCAGACTCTATAAATACACACGAGTATATATACACACACACATTCATGCATTTTGTCTCCGATGAATGATAGAAAAGTGAGGTTGCCCAACATTAGTAAGCTAGGACCCGACTTGGGTAGGGCTTTTCTCCCACAGAAACTCTGTAGGGGACTCAGGTTTCTCCTGAGATCTAAAGCTTTGAGACACTAAATATTGACAGGGAGAGACTTCAAGATGAATGTGGACCTAGATCTTCTCTTGGTTCCATAATTAGGGAGTCAGATGGCATTCTGAGGAGGTTGCCTGCACCTGCACCTGCCACCAATCCCAGTTCAAAGGAGAGAAGGCACCCAGACCCCTGACCCCCCACATTGGCCTCTTTCAGTGGCCACGTCAAGTGGGTGCATTCCTTTACACTGGAGGAAGGAGGTGGGGGGGGGGGTCTATGAGGAATGTGCCTTTCCCCTCCAGTGACCTGAGACCTGTGGCCAGCTATGGGCTCCCGAACAGGACTGAGAAGGGCTAACACAAAGAGTCTTGCTTCTTGAGTCCTTCCTTCAGCCAACCAGACCTGTTTCCTTCTATGCTAGAAGCCAACTGAATCACTTCTGGAAGAAACCCATTAGCAGACAGTCTAGGATAGGGGCTTAGTTCCTTCTGGAAGAGAAAGACCAGCCTGGTGGAACACTCCAACTGGAAAGGCAAATGATAGATAGATCCAGGCACCAGTTCTCGTTTGAAAGGAAGGGAGAGTTTACACACCAGAGATGTTGGAGGTCTTCTCTCCTCTAAGAGTCCCTAGTGTTAGGATGGAATGGGATTGTATGAAGCCAAGCCTGACACATCTCTGAGTGGCCATGAATGACTGAAATCAGGAATGGTATATCTCTAATTTCTGGGCAGGGTGTGTGTGTCTCAGCACCTCATTCTGCACAGACCGCCATGGATAGTTCTTCACTGGTCTCTCAAAATCTTCCACATGGTGACGCCGTGCTTGCAGACTGCTCCCGTGCATGTACCCATCCCATAGCAAGTAGCTTTAACTGGAGAAACCTGAGGCATCATGAGACCAGGAGGTGGTTCATGGTTTCTGAGCCAAGAAAGGATTTTAAGCTGAGTAAACACAGCCAGGAAGTCTGGATATGAACACATATGTTCTCATGAGTTCATGTGCACGACTTGAACTGAGGGTCTGGATGCTGTGCCCGAGCTCTTTTGCTCAAGGCTGGCATTCTAACACTTGAGTGATACCTCCCTCCACCTTTGGCATATATATATATATATATATATATATATATATATATATATATATATATATTTGGTTCTTCATTGAAGAAGAGATACTTGTGAACTTCAGTCCCTGGCTGGATTTGAACCACGATGCTCAGATCTCAGCCTGCTCACTAGCTGGGTATTACAGACACGAATCATCGGTGCCAGGCCACATACATACGTTATAAGGGAGAAGCTGGTGGCCCACTGAAAAGATGTGGTTCAGGAACAGGAAACTGAAATGGGATGTGCAGCCTAGTAGAGTGCATGGGAGAATGTTCTAGTCTAGACACCAGGCACAGATAGAGAACAGGCCCTCTTAGAACACTTGAGAGGAGCTTAGGGTTGGCTCAAAGGGCATTGACCATGCACTACACACCAGCAGTCTGGTGAATGAAAGAATACTGAAGAGGTAGGCCTTTGGAATGAAAGCCCTGATGTAGGAGACACAGGAGGGCAGGGTGGGGCTCTAGAGTACCAGGCAAGGCTTCTGGGGGGACCAAAGGGAAAAAGGCCCAGCCACTAGGGCAGGAGGGACTTTTCTGCCAGGGGCCTAAAGGTGCTTGCATTTGAATTTCCGCCCTGTGAGCCACATCCCCAATACAGCTTCTCAGCCAACGTGTCTGCCCATCTGTGTGACTGCTGATCATGGTAGTCACTCTGGCTGACTGTCATGTCTTTTTGACTGTTCAGGTAGATGAGCCTTAGGTGTTAGCTGCAGGTTCCTTAAGCTTCCTAGCTGAGCTTGGTCTTACAGGAACAAGGTTGGCACTGACTGGCAGTGTACCTGGCGGAAGCATAGCCCCACCCTAGGGAGACATAGAAAGGAGGTAGTGGCCTTCAAATGGCTTCTGGGGGTTCTGGCTGGCTGTCTTCCCAGAGCCCACTGGGCCCACTGTCACCAAGAAAAGGCATCTTGCTTCCCACTCTCCTTGAATTTTCTGGGGCTCTCTGAGTCTTTCATGACATGCACCCCTGCCATCTCTTGCTCTGTTTGTCTCTTCACCTGATTGTTTCTGATTGGTCGGCCAGCACTTTTTCTCTCACTTCTCTGGCTGTCTTTGTCTTTGTCTCCCTTTCTGAATGCCTATCCATCTATCAACGAATGTTTTTTGTCTGTTCTACTCTAATTGTGTCCCATCCATCTTGCTCCTGGGCCTCTGTTCTGTCTAGTTCAGTATGTGTCATGGTGTCTGTGTGTGTGTGTGGATTTTCCCCTCATCTTTCTCTGTCCCCTCTCTGGGTGCCTGTCTGTCTCTTTCTGACCTCTGATGGGGCCCCACCTCCATGCCGACCTTGCCTTTAGACCCCTATCAGGGTCTACAATGAATCCTTAATTGCCAGATACCCGCATTCCAGATATTCATTGGGGCCCAAGTCTGGCCTGTCCAAATCTTTGGCCACCTCCTGGAGATTCTGGGTCAGCAAGGCCAGCTGGAATTAGGGTATCCGTGGGTCTTAGGGTGGGGCTTAGTCATGGGATGTCCTGTCCTTTCTTCAGCTGGATTTTTGGCTGTGCATCCCTCCCAGCAGGCTGGCAGTGGAGTGGGAGAAGGTAGGAGCATTGCCAGGGGCTCTGGTCAAATTGACCTTGATAGCTGACTGAAGGCCACCCAAGCAAGTAGGATCCGGGGCTACATGGGAGGTGGGGCCAAGGTGGTTGGAAGTGTATCCGTAGGTGTCTAGGAAATGTCAGCATACCTTATCACAGGCAAGTCTATCTCCTGGCCCCAGCTGGGCCTCTCAGGTCCTTCTAGACATTTCCAGATGCCCAGAATACAGAGGCACAGACTTTAGATTCCAGGGCCATGGAACTGGGGAATGAGAGAGTGGTATGGACAATGCCTTAATTTTCTGGGGCATTAGCCTTGATCTGGCTATGCTCCCCTTGTGTATGCTCACTTTTTAACCCAGTGCTGGCCACAAACCAGCCACTTCTGGCAGTGCTATGGAAGTGAGATCTAGGGTGACTGATGTCTGGATTTATGGCCTGATTGGGGGTGGGGTGGAGGCAAAGGGTGTCTTTAAAATAAATCTTAGAGCTGGAACTCAGGTTCTAGGCACTGCCCCTGAGCTTCCTTTGCTCAAAGCTAACATTCTACCACTTGAATCACAGCTCACCTTTCATCTTTTTTAGTAGTTTAGTAGAGAGAAGAGTCTCACATACTTCCCTGCCTAAGCTGGCTTCAAGTTGCCATCCTAAGAGTGAAGCTTCTTGAGTAGCTAGGATTGCTTGTTTGACCACTTGGCACCTACTAAGGATGTCCGTGTGTGTGTGTGTATGTGTGCGCGCGTGCACGCGTGTGTGTGTGTGTGTGTGTGTGTGTGTGTGTGTGTGTGTGTGTGTGTGTGTTTAGTGGGGCTTGCACTCAGAGCGTAGGTGGGTATCCTTTAGCTTGTTTGCACAAGGATGGTGCTGTACCACTTGAACTACAGCAGCTATGCTTCCCACCTTTTTGATGATTTATTGGAGATAAGAGTCCGCCCAGGCTAGCTTTAAATCTTAATTGATCCTCAGGTGTCAGCCTTGGATAGCTAGGATTATAGGCATGAGCCACTGGCACCCAGCTGCAAGGATGTATTTTCATCCTCTCTTCTGTTCTAACAGCTGTCTACTTGCCCTGGCCTAGATCAAGGGTGGGTATGCTTCATCTGAAGCCTGGGGTAGGAGTGGTAGCTGTAGATGGGTGCACGGCTTGGAGAAAGGTAGTTTGTATTAGCCAAGAAGGAAAGCATGGCCAGATATTAATAGCTCATATTCTCATATTCCTAGCTCCTCAGGAGGCTGAGATATGAGGATTGCCATTCAGAGGCAGCCCAGCTAGAAAAGTCTGTGAGACTCCATTTTGCAAATAACCACCTGAAAGCTGGAAGAAAAGCTGTGGCTCAAGTGGTAGAGTGCTAGCATTGAACAAAAAAAAAAAAAACAACTATGGGACAGAGCTCAGGCCCTGAGTTTAAGCCTTAGTATCAAGATGTGTGCACACCCACACACACACACACACACACACAGAGGAAGGTAGTAATGATGAGCTGAGCTAGAACTGTGGGCAGTCCTGAGGCATAGACATAGTAAACTCTCAAGGCAAATCAAGTAGTTTCTCTCTATCCTTCTTGGGCTGAGGATTCTGGGCCATGGCAGTTAGTGTCATGGAACCTGCCCCTCCATCCATGCATGGGGCCACAGGACCAAGGGAAGGACACTATGGATGCTCCTTTGTAGTCGGCCCACGATTGCAGACCTTCATATACCCCCAAGCACTGGTGAGGAAAGCAGGGCTCTGAACCCTGGGATTCCAGAGATAGCCACTGCTACAAGCAGCAGCCAGCTGACTTTAGATTCTTGAGCCTACAAGTCTATCATGAGCCCAAATCAACACCCGCTCAAGGTGTGCCTGATGATTCACAGTTTTGATACTCATGTAAGTGGGTGTTATCTGCTGTGCTATTTTGCAGCCCTTGCCCCTCCTGGCCCAGAACTATGATCTGAGACGTCAATTGCATGGTCTGATGCACACTGCACCCATGACAGATGCCGTTCTGATGACCTGACTGATGACCTCCGTACCCCAGGGCTCGATCCTTCTCTGATACTGTGGCCTGCTCTACAGGAAAAGGCCTCAGAAGAGGCTACACTCAAGACTTGTAATACACCAAGACATTAGGAGATCCTCAGGGGCCCACTGGAAAGTACTCTGCCTAGAGTCACAGAGTGAGGTCCAAGAAGGCCAGGTGTTGGTCATGGAGCTGGAATGCTAGTCCTGGGTGCTGTCCCCCAGCTCTTCAGCTTACCATTTGAGTTACAGGGCCAATTCTGTTATTCAGGACGTTACTTTTAGATCATAGTCTCCCAGAATTCCTGACTGGGGTTGGTTTTGAACCGAGATCCTCATATCTCAGCTTCCTGAGGAGGTAGGAGAGGTGTGAGTCACTAGCACCTGGC
Organism: Dipodomys spectabilis; assembly: GCF_019054845.1. Lineage (NCBI taxonomy): Eukaryota > Metazoa > Chordata > Mammalia > Rodentia > Heteromyidae > Dipodomys > Dipodomys spectabilis. The sequence continues at coordinate 807,128 of NW_024870997.1, forward strand.
TGATCTGACCTTTCAGGAGCTCCTGAAAGTTTTATTTTTTAGGTGCCAATGCTGGGCTTGAACTCAGGGTCTGGCCTCTGGTCTCTTAAATTTTTCCCTCAAAGCTGACACTCTACCACTTGAGCCACAGCTCCATTTCTGGCTTTTGGTAGTTCATCGGCAAGAAGAGTCTCACTAACTTTTCTCACCTGAGCTGGCTTGACCCATGATCTCTGATCTCAGTCTTCTGAATAGCTAGGATTTACAGGGGTTGAGCCACTTCTGGCATTGTGTTAGAAGCTTTTCTTAAGCAAGCATTCTTCCCTGTGTTTACCTTGAATCCTCCATGCAAAGGAGGCCTGAGGGTCAGGAGGTGTGAAAAATAAGCTTCCAGCCACAGGAAATGGCTGGGGTCCATGGTGAAAAACCAAGCTAATCTTCCCCCGGGCCCCATTCTGGTACCCCACCATTTGCCCTACCTGTGTCTCAACAAACCTTGACCCAGCCTTGAATGTTCTGCCAGAATGTCTGAAGCCACAGTACCTTCATTCCACCTACACCACTTGCTCCAATCGACATCGAAGGACCGTTGTCCATCCATGATGGACCTTCTGCCTGAGACTCTCTGTCCCGTTCCACGCCTTAGAACTCTTGTGGAATTTTGGCATTGGTTATATCACCTCCTGGAGCAAGTCTTTCCTTCCCTTCTACCTCTTTTTTTTTTAATATTGAGTTGCTATAGACGGAACTTTGTGCAGGGTGACTGGCAAATGCTCTATCTTGGTGTGTTGAGTGTGTGTGTGTGTGTGTGTGTGTGTGTGTGTGTGTGTGTGTGCGCGCGCACGTGCGTGCACAGGTGCGAGCATGCGCGTGTGTGCGTGCCAGTCCTGATGTTTGAAATTATGGCCTGGACATTGTCCTATCCCTGAGCTTTTGTGCTCAAGGCTAGCACTCTTCTACTAGAATCACTGCTCTACTTCTCGCTTTTTGGCTGTTTAATTGGAGAAAAATGTCTCATATAGATTTTTATGTTTGTAATTGGGATCCTCAGATATCAGCCTCCTCAGTAGCTAAGATTACAGGGGTGAGCCAGCAGCACCTGCCTTCTACTTTACCTCTTACCTATAACCTCGGCCCTCCTCTGTGTCCCAGAAGAATATGTCTCACCAGACTCACTTTTTTTTTCTTTTTGCCAGTCTTGGGGCTTGAACTCAGCGTCTGGGTGTGTTCCTGAGCTTCTTTTGCTCAAGGCTAGCACTCTCTCACTTAAGCCACAGTGCCACTTTTGGCTTTTTCTGTTTCTGTGGTACTGAGGAATGGAACTCAGAGCTTTGTGTGTGCTATATAAGCGCTCTACCACTAAGCCACATTCGCAGCCCAAGGTTCACTTCTAACAGGAGTTATGAGGGTGGGATTTATTGACTTACCCCTTTTGGCATAGAAATCACTGATTATTTCATGTCTATGCCAAGATTTGGGACTAGCCTTTGACTTGACAATGAGGAATGATAGATGAGTGATAGCCACCAGGCCCCAGAGCTCTAGGCTCACATCCTACAGAGGGATAGAGACTATGGAGAGAGAACCTTGGACAACTCCTACAGCCTAGGGACTGTGGATTCTCTGAAGGCAGTGGCTGGCTGCAAAGTGTCCCAATGGGATGCCTCAGTCAGAATATTATGCACCCATTGCACACACTAGCCCAGGCAAAGCCTTCAGTGCTTCAGTTATTAAATGGCAGAGGGTGCTTTGTTCAAGCTGCCAGCTCACACTTAGAACTCTATGAGGGCTTGTCCCAGTTTGCCCAGGTTGGGACGGCTGGGCATGGGCAACCTGCTGAATGCCCATCATCCATACAGAGATCCATGCATGGAGTTATTGTAACCTTTTTAGGGAAGGGCAGGTACACTGTTGTACTATGATCCTAGCCCCCGTTCTTGACTTCCTTTTCTCAAGGGTAGCGCTCTGCCCTTGAGTCACAGCCCCATTCATGTTTATTTTTCCGGTGATCTCTTAGAAAGAAGAGTCTCCTAGACTTTCCCACCCCAGCTGAATTTAAATTGGCATTTTCTATATCTCAGCATCCTGAGGAGCTAGGGTTATAGGAAGGAGGCACTGGCACCTTACTTTCTTCTTGTTGTTCTTTTTTTCAATCATAACAGTCCGAAATTTTCAATGTGTCATTCCAATGGTTTGCATTCAAAGTAAACTACCCAGGCCTGGAGCTCGAATACTAGGACTGCCACCCACAAATAGAGGGAGATCCTGACAAACTCATTCCTGTTCATGTGAATGCTAATGGAATGTTATAAAAGTAATAAATGTGCCATTGATTCATGATTCTATTTTAGAATGCCACACAAAAAATATTGGATTTATGTCTTCCATTCTAGCACCATGGTATGATTAAGGATATTGAATAATTCTTAATTGATATTTTTATAAGTATTCAACAGTGATATTTCATTAAATGGAGGCATAATTTAATAACTAATAATTGGTAATAATATATATAATTTAATTTCCTCACAGTCCCTCTCTTTTTATATGTATATATATCAATGTACGCACGTCTCTATCTATATCTATCTATCAATCTATCTATCTATCTATTTATCTATCTATCTAAGTACCAGGCACTCCTGTGGATTGATCACAGGTACTCAGAACTTCCTGGCAGCTCAGTTTGCCAGAGGCTGGTCTGATAAGACTGTGATCCCATTTATGGATTGGGCATTCTAGGCTGTGAGTTGAAATCGCAGGATGGCCAAAAATTTGTTCATGCAGTAAGAAGCCAATATTAGCACATTGTTTTCCTTTTCTGTTAAAGTCCATGGTCTCAGAATGATGTATAATCTATATTTACATATATCCTATGTGAGATGATGTAATAAAAGAAATGTTATATGTGTAATAATGCTAAATAAGTAAGGGTAATAAATGTCATATTTCTACAAAATTTTGGTCAATCGACATTCAACAATTCATCCAAAAAATCATACACCACGATCAAACAGGATTCATTTCAGGGATGCACAGCTGGTTCAATATATGCAAATCAATTAATATAATTCGTCACATAAAAAGGAGCAAGGATAAGAACCACATGATTATCTCAATAGATGCAGAAAAAGCATTTGCCAAGATCTAACACCCCTTTATAATGAAGGTTCTGGAAAAATTAGGAATCCATGGAACATTCCTCATTACAATAAAGGCTATATATTACAAACCAACAGCAAGCATTATACTTAATGGTGAAAAACTAAAGCCATTTCCTCTTAACTCAGGAACGAGATAAGGAGGTCCACTCTCTCCTCTTCTTTTGAATCTAGTATTAGAATACCTAGCTACAGGAATAAGACAAGATGTAAACATAAAGGGGATCCAAATAGGGAAAGAAGTAAAACTCTCCCCCTTTGCAGATGACATGATCTTGTATTTAAAGAATCCCACAGACTCCACTCCCAGATTTCTCAGGCTGATTCAAAACTTTGGCAAAGTAGCAGGGTATAAAATTAACCCTCAAAAATCATTGGCTTTTCTGTATGCCAACAATGAGAAAAGTGTGGCTGAAATTAGGAAAGCAACTCCATTCGTTATAGCCCCACAAAAAATAAAATACCTAGGAATTAACTTAACCAAAGAAGTGAAAGACCTCTATGATGAAAACTTCACAAAACTGAAAAAGGAAATCAAAACAGAATTTAGAAAGTGGCAAAAACTCTGATGTTCCTGGATTGGAAAGATCAACATCATGAAAATGGCAATACTTCCAAAGGGTATCTACAAATTCAATGTGATACCCATCAATATTCCAACCTCATTCTTCAAGGAAATAGAAGATGCATTCCAAAAATTTATATGGAACAATAAATGACCCCAAATAGCAAAAACGATCCTCAACAGAAAGAACAGTGCTGGAGGAATATCAATACCAAATTTCAAACTCTACTACAAAGCCATAGTAATCAAAACATCTTGGTACTGGCACATGAACAGACCTCAGGACCAAGGGAATAGAATTGAAAACCCAGAAATGAACTTACAGACTTATTGCCACCTAATCTTCGATGAGGGAGCTAAAAAAATAGAATGGAAAAAAGACAGCCTCTTCAGTAAATAGTGCTCACAAAATTGGTTAATCACTTGTAGAAAACTAGAGATAGCTCCTTATATATCACACTGAACCAGAATCAACTCCAAAAAGATGAAAGACCTCGGAGTCAAAGCAGACACTCTACAGGTTGTAATAGGAGAAACCCTAGTTCTCCTTGGGACAGACCAAAATTTTCTTAATAGAGACCCAGAAACGCAACAAATCAATGAAAGTTTGGACAAATGGGATTGCATGGAATTGCAGAGCTTCTGCATGGCAAAGACATAGTAAGATCAATCAAAAGTCCACGGATTGGGAGAAAATCTTCAGTAGCCATACAATGGACAAGGGTCTCATATATAAAATATAGCTGGAATTCAAAAAATTAAATCTTCCTAAAATAAATCTAGACACATGAAGAAATGCTCAACCTCCCTAGCCATTAAAGAAATGCAAATCGAAACAACATTGAGATACCACCTCACCCCAGTTAGAAAGGCTATAATCACGAACTATAATAACAACAGGTGCTGGAGGGTATGTGTACAGAAGGGAACCTTACTGCATTGTTGGTGGGAGTGTAAACTTGTTTAACCACTTTGGAAAGCAGTATGGAGTTTCCTCAAAAGACTCCACATAAAGCCTCCCTATTACCCAGCCATCCCACTTTTGGGCATGTACCCAAATTTTCACAAACAAGAGCACACTAAAGCTACCTGCATGACTATGTTTATTGCAGCATTATTTACCATAGCTAAAATATGGAACCAGCCCAGATGCCCCTTAGTAGATGAATGGATCAAGAAAATGTGGTATATATACACAATGGAATTCTATACCTCTATCAGTAAGAATGATATTGCCCCATTTGGAAATGGAAAGACTTGGAAAAATTATATTAAGTGAAGTAATCCATGCCCAAAGAAGCATAGGTCCCATCGTTTCCCTTATTTGCAATAACTAGCATATGTCTGAGTCAAGCAGAAAAGGTCAGATAAGTTGATGTTAGGGAAATGAACCCTAAGATATGTATTCAAATGTTTTTTTTTTCTTTCATGCAATTGCTTCTAACACATTTATAAGATTATTTCTTTGTTGCTCCCCCATGGTATAACCCCTGCTTTCACTGTATTTGCTGTCGGTGTATTTTGTGGAGGGGAAGGGAAAAATCAAATCATTTAAATAGGGATACAGGTGGACCCATTGCAACAATGAGATCTATAAGTCGTTATGTCAAAATACGATCTTTACAACTGTGGTGAGGGTGGGGGACATTGGGGGATGATTGTGTGGGGAGATGGGAGGAGGGGAGAGAATGGGAAAGGATAGAGGGGGAAACAAAAAGAAGAGGCTATGATGCTTGATAAGAAATGTACCCATTTTCTTGCCTATGTAAATGTAAACCCTCTGTACAGTATTTTCACAATTTAAAATAAAAGAAAAAAGTAACAATTACATTTTTGATTATATAAAATTATACACAACAATTATACTACATTGACTAATTTTCAATTAATACTTTATTAGTTATTCAATCATGTTACTTAAAAAAGGAAGGAATAATTTAAATAGCAATAATCGGTAGTAAAATTTTATATGCAATTTCCTAGTATACAGATATCTTTCTCTTGTTTTATACATATGCATCTATTTATCTATCTACCAATCTACATATTTATGTATTCATATTTACATATTCATATTTACATATTCAATTTACATATTTATGTGTTCATACACTTGTCAGTCATGGGGCTCATTTGTAGATTGCTCACCTACTACGTACAAAGCCCTGGGTTCAATTCCTCACTACCTTGTGCACAGAAAAATCTAGAAGTCGTGCTGTTGCTTAAGCAGTCGAGCACTCGCTTTGAGCATAAAGCTTCGGGACTGTGTCTAGACCCTTTCTCAAGACCCAGGATTGGCACCAAAAAAAAAAAAATAGAATGTTCTGACTGCAACAATATAAGTATAGTACTGCAAATACCTCATCACAGAACAAGCATGGAGTTTGGTGCTTGCAGCTGCCATACTACCTGACTTAGCCAGAAATAAACCACTGCAACCCAGCTCGACGGAACCAGAAGCTGCTGGTTCACTCACCACTGTCATCCAAGATACTCGTGGGCTGATCTGTGAAACTCTGAGCTTTGGTTCACAGTAGTAGAGATCTAGCCTTGAGCAAGAGATCTTAGAACAGTACCCCCAAATTTTCAGTGCATTCCCTGTGGCTCCTTGCAACAGAGTTATGATCTAGACCTCTGTAGCTGAGGTCTGTCACCCTGCCTACTCAAGAAACTGAGATGTAAGGATCTGGGTTCCAAACTATCCCAGACACAAAAGTTCCCATGAGACTATTATCTCCTATTCACCACTTAGAAACTTGAAATGGAAGCTAGGCACCAGTGACTAATGCCTGTCATCCTAACTACTCAGGAGCCTGAGAGCTGAGGATCATGGTCCAAAGCCAGCCTGGTCAGGAAATTCCTTGAGATGGACAATTCTCTCCAGTGACCCACCAAAAACCTGAAGGGGTGCTGTAGCTTAAGTGGTAGAGTGCTTGGTTTTAGCTGAAGAGCTCTAGGATAGATAGCACCCAGGCCTAGACTTCAACTCTTCCAACTTACAAGAAAAGAAAAGAAAGAAAGAAACCTAAAGAGGAGGGGTTAGACTGCTTTGCATGTATGAATCCCTGGATTTGAATCCTCACTACCACATCACTAGAAAAAAGCCTGAAGTGGCCCTGTGGCTCAAGTGGTAGAGTTCTATCTTTGTACAGGAGAAACTCAGGAACCATGCTCAGGTCCTGAGGTCAAGTTCCAGGACAAGTGTATGCGTGCGTGCACACACACACACACACACACACACACACACACACACACACACACACACACAGATACCAGAAGTGAAGCTGTGACACCAAATGGTGGTAAAGCACTGAGCTTCTCTTCTGAGCTCATGGTCAGCACCCTAGCCCTGTGTTCAACCCCGAAACCTAGTCATCCAGGGCTCAACTAGGATAGGTCAAAGGTTTCACAATTTGATGCACTTCACCAGCCCTAGATGACAGGAAACTTTGGGATTTTGCACAAATGTTTATATTAACAAGCTTCTGGAAACCTAGGGAGGCACCATTGCCAATTAGGAATCTTTTCATTAGGTTTAGCTCCCTTATTGACTGCCAGAAGGACCCATGAATTAATTGTAGCAGGTTATTTCAATACTGGAACATAATCTAACGAAGACAGGATAAGTGCAGGGAACTTGGCCTGCCACAGGAGTTGGCACAAATGAAAGATTCCTGGGAAGAGAGATAGCTTAGAGTACAAAGAGGCCTTTTTCTCCTGGCCTTCAAATTCTGCCTACACTCATCCTCACTAATTGGCTCAGATGGAGTTGTTTGTTACACAGCTATACAGGAATGAGTCCTTTTTGTCTGTCTGTCCAGACCATGAGGCAGACTTCCTCCAATAGCCTGGAGTGCACAGAAACCCTCAGGCAACACTGGGAACAGTGAGGGGAGCCCCAGAACAGGCATGTCTTGAAAACACTCCCTGTGCTATGAAATCATTCTATTCAAAGCAAATTTCCTAGCTGGGTGCCTTTCAACATAGCGACTCTGGATCTTCACCAATACAAATACATGCATACATACATGGGGAGACATGGATTTACTGGCTTTTTCTTTTTTGGCAGGTCCAGGGCTTGTACTATGAGCCTAGGCACTCTCCCAGAGCTCCTTTTGTTCAAGGGTGGTGCTCTGCCCTTGTGTTTCAGTCCCACTCATGGGTTTTTATATTCCTGTGATCCCTTAGAAATGAGAGTGTCCTGATCTTTCCTGTCCCGACTGAATTCAAGCTGCCATTCTCTAACTCTCAGCCTCCTGAGGAGCTATGATTACAAGTATGAGCCTCTGAGACCTGGCTTTCTTTTATTCTTGTTGTTCTTTGTTTTATCATGACAATCTGAAATCTTCACAGTGTCATACCAATGGTTTGCATTTCAAAGTAAATTACCCAGGCCTGGAGTTCAAATGCCAGGACTGACACCTACAAATAGAGGGAGATCTTGAGAAAATAATTCCTATTCATGGGAGTGCTTAATGGAATGTTATAAAAGTAACAATTAAATCCACAGTTTTTCATGATTCTCTTAAAGAATGCCACACAAAAAGTATTGGATTATGTCTTTAATTCTAGCACCATGGTATGATTCTCCTAATTAAAGAATACTGAATACTTTCACTTTAATGCTTTAATAAGTATTCAACCATGATACTTCATTAAATGGAGGCTTAATTTAATAACTAATAATTCACAATATATATTATTCAATATCCTCATATTGTCTCTCTCTCATATATATATATAGAGAGAGAAAACTACACATCTATCTATCTATCTATCTATCTATATCTATATTTAAATCTATATCAAGGCCACTACTATGGCTTGATCACACGTCCTCAGAACTGGCTGGCAGCTCAATTTGCCAAAGGCTTTGTCTACAACTGACACTTTCATGAATTGGGCATTGTGGGCTGTGAGTTCATATCCCAGAATGGCCAAAAGTTTATAGGTGGAGTAAGAAGCCACATTTGACATATATTTTTCCTTCTCTGTAAAAGTCCTGGGTCTAAGGATGATGTAAAATCCACGTGCAAATATATCCATGTGATACGATGTAATAAATGAAATAAATATTATATATGTAATAATAATAAAATAAAGAATAAATAAATAAGGGTAATAAATGTAATATGGGGTAAACACATGTATGTAAAAAGATCTCATACATGAATATTATTTTTTCCAGTGCCGGGGCTTGAATTCGGCCCTGGAAATTGGTCTGAATTTCTTGTTTTCAATGATGGTGAGTTTCCTCTCTCCCACAGTGCCACAGAGTTACCTAGACCCTGAGTTCAAATCCCAGGCCTGCCAGAAAATTGGTGAAAATTCCAACCCAGAGCCTCATTTTTCTATGGCCAGGCCCGGGACTTGAACTCAGCTTGTATCAACTCTGCCTCAGCTTTGATTATCCTAGGCTGGGGTGCAACCTCTGGACCCACAGCCCATCCTGAGATCCCAGGACCCAAGTTTAAATCTCGGGACTGGCAAAAAGAAAAAAAAGGTGAAGGGCTGGGAAGGTGGCTCAATAGTAGAGTGCTTGCCTTGCATGCATAAGGCCCTGGGTTCGATTCCTCAGCACCACATAAGCAGAAACTAGCTGGAAGTGGTGCTATGACTCAAATGGTAGAACGATAGCCTTGAGCTGAAGATTTGAGGTACAGTGCCCAGACCCAGACTTCTGGCCCCACAACAGACAAAAAAAAAAAAAAGATGGGGAAAAAAGGAGAAGTATAAAACTGGGAAGTTCTGGAAGGCAGTTTTACATTTTTTTTTTTCCTTTGCATTGTGACCATCCTGTGTCTAAATGACAGGACCCGAAAACTGTACATGGCCTTGCATTGTTGAAGTTTGGTAGGCTATCAGGGAAGCCACAGCCTGAACCAGCAACCTAGGTCCAGGGTTGGGATCCCCTACTGCTACTTAGAAATGGCAGGAGATCCTAAGAAACATATTCTGATAGACATCCATATGAATGGAATGTTGTAAAAGTAACAATCACATTAGTATTTAGTGTATGATTATATTAAAATTATACACAATAATCATAGTACATTGACTAATTTTCAATAAATCCTTTATTATGTATTTAACCATGATACTTAAATAAAGGAAGAAATAATTTGTTTTGGTTTAGTTTTCTCCATCATGAACATTCAACTTAGAGCCTAGGCACTGACTTTCCTCTTGGGCTCATGGCTAGTGCTCTACTTCGTAGCTAAGGACCCCCTTGGAGCAAAGTGTGTCTTTAGCTGAGGTCTGTCCTCCTGCCTTCTCAGGAAGCTGATGATCTGGGTTCCAAACTATCCCAGACACAAAAGGTCCCATGAGAATATTATCTCCTATTCACCACTTAGAAACTTGAAGTGGAAGCTGGGTACTGGTGATTCATGCCTGTCATCCTAGCTACTCAGGATCCTGAGAGCTGAGGATCACAGTCCAAAGCCAGCCTGGGCAGGAGATTCCTTGAGATGCTTATCTCCAGTGAACCACCAGAAAGCCTGAAGGGGCGCTGTAGCTCAAGTGGTAGAGTGCTAGACTTGAGCACCCAGTCCCAGACTTCAACTCCTCCAACTACAAGAAGAGAAAGAAAGTAACCTGAAGTGGTGTGCTGGAAATGTGTCTTAGGGGTAGAGTGCTTTGCATGTATGAAACCCTGGGTTTGAATCCTCAGTACTACATCCCTAGAAAAAAAAAAAGCCTGAAGTGGTTTTGTGGCTCAAGTGGTAATGCACTATCCTTGTACAGGAGAAACTCAGGTACAGAGCTGAGGTACTGAGTTCAAGCTCCAGGACGTGTTTGCACACACACGCACAGATGCACACAGACACACACACAGACACACACCTACACACACACACACACACACACACACACACACACACAAAGATACCATAAGTGAAGCTGTGACACTAAATGGTAAAGGAAAGAGCTTCTGCTCTGAGCTCTTGGTCAGCACCCTGGCCCTGTGTTAAACCCCAAAATATAAACACCCAGAGCCCACCTAGGAGAGGGCAAAGGTTTCAAAACCTGATGAGTTTCACCAGCACTAGATGACAGGAAGCATTGTGATTTTGCACAAGTGCTTAGATTTAGCAAGCATCCAGAAAACTAGGGAGGCACCTTTGCCAATTAGGAATCATTTCATTAGGTTCAGCTCACTTGTTTTCTGCCAGAAGGACCCTTGAATTAATTGTAGTAGTTTTTTCAACACTGGAAAATAGTCTAACAAAGACAGGGTGAGTGCAGGAAACTTGGACTGCCCCGAGAGGCAGCACAAATGAAGGCTTCCTGTCAAAACAGAGCACTGGGAGGAGAGATAGCTTGGTGTACAAAGAGGCCTTTTCCTCCTGGCTTTCAGAGTCTGCCCTCATCCTCACTCTTTGCTCATCCTCACTAATTGCTACGGATGAATTGTTTGTTACACAGATGTTCAAGAGGGAGGCCTTTTGTCTGCCTGTTCCAACATTGAGGCAGACTTCCTCCAGCAGTCTGGGGTGCACAGAAGCCCTCAGGGTACACTGGGAACAGTGAGGGGAGCCCTGGAACATGCACTGTCTTGAACGCATTCTCTGTGCTATGAAATCATTCCATTCATACCTTTATTCATAGCAACTCTAGATGTTCACTGCTAGAAATACATGCATACATACACAGACACATGGAGTTACTGGCTCTATTTTTGTAGCAGGTCCTGAGGCTTGAACTGTGACCCTAGGCACTATCCCTGAGTTTCTTTTTCACAAGGAAGCACCGAATTGTGTCTTAACCCATGATTACCCTAGGCTGGTTTGCCGCATTTACACCCACAGATGATCCAGTCATCCTAGGACCCCAGTTCAACTCCCAGCACTGGCAAAAATACATCAAACCAACAAAAATGGAGGAGGAAAAATCCAGAAAATTTTACACAACCGTTTTACCTTTGTTTCCTTTTCACTGTGACCACCATGGGTCTCAATATCTCGGCTTGAAAGTTGTATGTGACCTTGCATGGCCAAAGGCTCACAGATTGTTGTTGAAGCCTGAGCCCAACCCAGATACCTAGGCCGTGAGTCCGATCCTCGGACTGCCACCTACACACAGGAATCTCGTTCCTATCAATAGGAACATTAATAGTATGTTTGGCATGTACAAATTGAATTACTATTTAGCTAGACTTTCTAATATAATATTGTACGCATAAATATATGTCATCGATTAATTTAATTAATAACTTATTAAGTCTTCTACCGTGATTAATTAATGGAGGCATAATTTTAGACCAAATAATTGGTAGTAATAGAATATATAATTTGTAGTAATAGAATATATAAAAATAAGATATAGACATCACTTTATATAAAGAGTTGTACACTAGAATCTACATAAATGTCTGTCTCTGTATACATTATTTATAGATCCATATTCATACGTAAATACACACCCACTTCAATCTATATATCTATCTTTTTATATATTGGTCACTCCTAGGGCTTGATCTCAGGTCCTCAAATTTGCCCGACAACTTCATTTGCATCAGACTGGTGTGCTAACATTGAGCCATTCATGAAGTTGGCCTTCTAGGGCCGGAGTTCAAATCACAGAACTGCCAAAAACTTAATCTTGGTGGAAGAAGCCAATTGTCCCACTTGTTTTCTTTATGGGTGTCAAAATTCCTGGGTCTCAGGAATGATGTATAATACATAGGCAAATTTATGTCCTATGTAATAGGATGTAAAAAATGTTATATGTGTAATCATACTCACTAAAATACATAAGAAATACATAAAAATAAAATAAAATGAATAACTACACTAACTGCAAGATAAGTAAACATGTGTATGCAAATATAAATCATGTATTTAAAATGTATATGAATATTATTTTTTGAGTGCTAAGACTTGAATTCAGGCCCTGGGAACAGGCCTGAATTTCTTGTCTTCCAGCACGGTGAGCTTCCCCTTCCCCGACAATGCTGCAGATTTACCCAGACTCTGAATTCAAATCCCAGGCCTGCCAGAAAAAATGGCCTGAATTCCAAGCCAAGGAGCCTCATAATTTTTAAAAATATTTTTAATGAATTTATTTATATATTTTTAGTTTGTCAAGCACAGGGCTTGAACTCAGGTTGTGGCAACTCTGCCTCATCTTTAATCGCTCTAGACTGGGGTGCAACCACTGGACCCACAACCGAACCTGGGTTCCTGGGCCCCAAAGATTTACAGGAAAAATATAAATAAAATGACACAGATAAAAATCTGGCAACTTGCAGATGGCTGTCTGTTTTACATTTGTTTTTTTTGCAAGGTAACCATCTTAGGTCTGAATGACATTGCTGAAAATTTTGTAACCTGACATTACTGAAGGCTGGTGGGCTACCAGGCAAGTCATAGGTCAACACTGCAACATAGGCCCTGTGGTTGAGACCCGGTCCCGACCCCTACCAATGGTGGGAGATCCTAAGGGTCTCATTCTTATTCATAGGAATACTGATGGAAGATTATGAATATCAAGATTAAATTAATTGTTCCTGAATGATACTACTATAAAATTAGTGATTTTAGGAGGCTGATGGATTTTAAGGAATATTTTCACACATTAAAGAATATTATTAATTACATGGACGCAATAGTTTTGTGATAGTGGTTAATTAAATTAATAATTCATTAAGGATGAACACAATAATATTAATTACATGGGGGCATAATAAATACCCAAGAATTGTTAAAAATGTAGTCTATTTAACTGAAGAATATATAAACATCTCTGCCACTCTATAAAGATCTATATTTATTTGTGTACTACCATCCACATGTCAATCTATCTTATTTTGTCAATCCCTGGGGCTGGATCTCAGGTGCTGGGAACTGCTTGTCAGCTCCATATGGCCCAGGCTGGCCGTGCTGACACTTACCCATTCATGAATTGGGCCTTGTAGGCTTTGAGTTCAGATGCCAGCACTCACAAAAATTGAATCGTGGAGTAAGAAGCACTGGTGACACATGTTTTCTTTTTCTGTGAGCGTCTGGGTTTCCGGTGTGAAGTTTCTTACATAGGCAAATCTATATCCCATGTAATAAATGTAATAAATATTCTATGAGTAATACTAGTCAATAAAATAAATGAATAAAACAACAAATAAGATCCATAACTACACTAAGCACAATATGGGGTCAACATACGGGGCTCAGTCTCATGGCCTGGGAACTGCCTGCCAGCTGAATTGGCTAGAGGCTGCTGTGCTGACAGTCACCCATTCATGAACTGAGCCTTCTAGGCCCTGAGTTTAGATCCCAGCCCTGCCAAAAATGCAATCTTGGTGTAAGAAGCCGAGAGTGACAAATATTTTCCTTTTCTATGAAATTGCTCGATGTCAGGTAGGATGTATAATTCATATGCAAATCTATATGCTATGTAATAGGATATCATAAAGGTAAAAATGTCATAGGTGGAAGAATTGTCACTATAATAAACGAAAAACAGATTGAATTATTAGTGAATCATTCTGAGATAATATTAGACAAAATAATTATAGAATGTGGATTAAGTTTAATTACTGTATTATTAAGCATTAACAGAATGAAAAGTAAATGGAGACATAGTTAAAAACCTAATAATTGGTAGTAACACATGATGCATAAATTAATATAAATAGACATCTCATTCTATAAAATATGTAATTGTATGTATGGATGTATGTACATATATGATAAACAATAACAGTACATTGAGTAATAATTAATGTTTTATTAATTGTTCAACTGGGATCCATCATTAAATGGAGACATCATTTAATACCTAATAATTGGTAGTATTATTAGCTATAATTTAATAATATGCATACCTCTCTCTCTCTTTATTTTTTTTTTGGGGTCCAGTCGTGGGCCTGAAGTCTGGGCCTGGGTGCTGTCCCTCAGCCCTTCAGCTCAAGGCTAGCACTCTACCACTTGAGCCACAGCACCACTTCCGGCTTTTTTTCTGCTTATGTGGTGCTGAGGAATTGAACTCAGGGCCTCATGGTTGCAAGGCAAGCGCTCTATCACTGAGTCACCTTCCCAGACCACATATCTCTTTTTGTATATATAATATTTATATACAGCAATCTCTATTTATACCTCATGCACTCCTGGGACTGGGTGGTTGAGTGCTCTCCTAGTAAGCAGGAACCTCTGGCTTCCATTCCTCAGTACCACATACAAAGAAAAACTGGAAGTTCTGCTTTCTTTCAATCAATTGTGTACTAGCCTGGAGCACAAATGCTTGGGGAGAGTGTCTAAGCCCTTACTAAAGGCCCAGGACTGCCGCCAAAAAAGGTAGACTGTTCTAACTGCAACTATAGAAAGTCAAGACTTCAAATACCTCATCACAGAGCAAGCTAGGAGTCGGGTGCTGACAATTTCCACCTAACCTGACTTATCCAGATGTAAATCGCTGCAACCCAGCTCCACCAAACCAGACGCTGCTGGCTTACCTCAGTCATTCTAGCTGCTCATGGGCTTTAAAACCCAGCCCTGGCAGGAAGTCTGTGAGACTCTTCAAAATGTGGTTCCAAGTAGTAGGGCTGTAGCCTTGAGCAAATGTTATTAGAACACTATCCCTATATTTGAGTTCAAGCCCCATGGGTAACCTCCCCCCCTAAAAAGAAACACCCCACTAAACCATTAGATGTGAACTTGTGTGGTTTGTGAAATGTTCCTCAAAGAATGGTGATACTGAAGAAAGCATGTTGATTCTAATGACAGCTTGTGGAATAGAGCTATGTGCTGAGTCCTTCATAGGGTGCTCTGTGCTGAGTAATGCACAGGGTGCTATATGCTGAGTCCTTCACAGGTTACAGTGTGCTGAGTCCTGCATTGGGTTCTGGGTGCTGAGTCTTTCACATGATGCTGTGTGCTGAGTCCTTCAAACAGTCATGTGGTCTGTCCTTCACAGGGTGCATTTATTCATCTGGTCCTTGTAAGAGCTCCACAACTGAGATGCTTAAACAGATAAGAATATTGAGGCTCAGATATAACCCCATGGAAGGGACAAAATTAAGTATTACTGAAGACTAGTGAGTTGTCTCCTGCAGACCATTGTTTTGCTTTGTTTTTTTCTCAGTCATGAACCTTGATCTCAGGACCTAGATTCTGACCCTTACCTCTTGGGCTCAAGGCTAGCACTCCACACGTGGAGCCAAGGATCCCTTTGCAGCAGAGTTCCATGGCCTAGGGGTCGATAGCTGAGGTCTGTCATCCTGCCTTCTCAGCAAGCTGAGATCTGAGGATCTGGGTTCTAAACTATCCCAGACACAAAAAGTCCCATGAGACTATTATCTCCAATTCAGCACTAACAAACATTAAGTGGAAGCTTGGTGCTTGTGGCTCATGACTATCATCCTAGGTTCTCAGGAGGATGAGAACTAAGGATCATGGTTCAAAGCTGGAAAAGCTGTTGCTGCTATTGATGCATAACATACTGCTATTATTGGTCTTTTTATAGAAATATATATATATATACATATATATAATTTGAATTTTTGGAAACTTTACCTGTGCTGTCAGCTTTGGAAAAAGTATCCCAGTTTAACGTGTTGAGTTGGCATTGTACAGAAATTAATAGCCATATTGGTCTAGAAACGTTAAACTTAAGTTTTTTCCATTTGTACAGAGGTAAAAGCATTGTATTAAATATGTAAGGTCTTATCTATGTGGGTTTGATTACAGAAACTAATAAAGTATTCTCTAAATAATGAGAAAAAAAAGAACTAAGGATCATGGTTCAAAGCTAGCCTCGGCAGGAACGTCCTTGAGACACTTAGCTCCAATGGACCACCAGAAAACCTGAAGTGGAGCTGTGACTCAAGTGATAGAGCACAAGACTTGAGCTGAAGAGCTCAGGGACAGCACCCAGGCCCAGACTTCAACTCCTACAACCGACAACATAAAAAAAAAAAAAAAAAACAGAAACAATCTAACAAACTGAAATACAAGGTTGGGAATGTGCCTTAGGGGTAGAGTGCTTTGCATATATGAAACCCTGGGCTTGATTACTCAGGACCACATCACTAGAAAAAGTATGAAGTGGTTCTGTGGCTCAAGTGATAGAAGGCTATCCTTGTACAAGAGAAATTAGGTACAGTGCTGAGTTCAAGCTCCATGACTGTATGTGTGCACACACATGGACATACACACAGACACACACATAGACCAGAAGTGAAGCTCTGACACAAAATGGTAAAGCACTGGACTTCTGCACTGAACTTATGGTCAGCAACCAGGCCCTGTGTTTAATCCAAAAACCAACCCACCCAAGGCCCAATTAGGAGAGGTCAAAGTTTCAGAACCTGATGATCTTCACAAGCCCTAGATGACAGGAAGCTTTGTTATATCAGACATGTGCTTGAATTTCTCAAGCTTCCAGAAAACCAAGGAGAGGTATCATAGGCCTATCATCGCCTGCAATGTAATATTTCATTATATATTATATTGAGCACTGTATCTGAGCACCGGAATATAGTCTCACAAAGGCAGGATAAGTGCAGGGAACTTGGACTGCCATGGGAGGTGGCACAAATGAAGGCTTCCTGTAAAAACAGAGCACTGGGAAGAGAGATAGCTTGTAGTGAAAGAGGCCTTTTTCTCCTGGCCTTCAGAGCCCACCCACACTCATCCTAACTAATTGGCCTAGATGGAGTTGTTGTTACAAAGCTTTACAGGTCTGAGGCCTTTTGTCTGCCTGTACAGAAAATGAGAGAGACTTCTTCCAGCAGGCCTGGGATGCAGAGAATTCCTCAGGCTACACTGGGAACAGTGAAGGTAGCCTTGGAACATACATTGTCATAAAAGTAGTCTCTGTGTTATGAAATCATTGTATTGAAAAAAAAATCCTTTCTTGGTGCCATTCATCATATCTACTCTGGAGATTTGCCTATAGGAATACATCCATACATACACAAAGACATGGAGGTATAGGCTCTATTGGGGGTGGGCAGGTCCAGGGGTTGAACATTGAGCCTAGATATTGTCCCTGAATTCCTTTTGCTCAAGGGTAGTGCATTAACCTTGAGTCACAGCCTCACTTCTGGGTTTTTCTGGGATCTCTTAGAAATAAAAATGTCATGTCCTTTCCTATGCTTGCTGGGTTCAAACTAAGATTCTCTACATCTCAGCCTCTTAAGAAGTTGGGATTGCACTGACACCTGCCTTACTTTTCTTCTTCATTTTTTTAATCTGGACAATCTGACTTCTTAACAGGATCATTCCAATAGTTTGAATTTATAGGTAAACTACCCCAATATTCTTTATAGCTGCTTTCTCTGAGAAGGATTTTCTCTCCTCATCTTCTCTGGTCACAGATTTGAAGCCAAAAGTGAGAAATGAGTGTCACAGGATTTGGGAGCATATGTCCACAGGACATGCCAGTTCTGTCACTTAGCATTGAGCTGAAATGATTTTACTGTCTCAAGATGAGAGTACTGAAGCTGGAGTGATCCTCATACTGTCTGCATTGCTCCTTTTGCCTATAAAATGATCTAATAATTATGAGTGTTTTGTGTCTCCAACCTTAAGTATCTGGAGAATACTAGAAGCAACTGCATGTTTCTGTTTTCTCTAGTACCTCCCGAGATTTAGACTAAGGGTTTGTGTGGAGAGGCTCCTCAGTGAATCCCTGAGAGAAGCCGCTTAAAACCTCCTCAGGAGATCGCCATCCAAAGTCAGCCCAAACAGGAAAATCTGTGAGACTCTTATCTCCAATAAACCACCAGAAAACCAGAAGTGGAGCAGTGGCCCAGAGGGTAGAGCTCGAGCTTTAAGAGAACAAGCTGAGTGGGAGATTCAGTCCAGACGAGGCAGGAAAGCCTGGGAGGTGCTTATGTCCAATTAACAACCAGATGTCTGGAGCTGTGGCGGTGGTAGAGCCTCAGCCTTGAGCAAAACAGCTCAGCAACGCATAGGGCCCTGAGCTTAAGCCCTGGGATGGCCAAAAAGAAAATTCAAAAAGAGGAGGCCATGTTTATGAATCAGTGTCCTACCTATTTATGTGTGTAAATTACCTCCCTGAATGTAAACAGAGCACATGTAATGCTTCTGCTTTTATTTACTGATTGATTTTTCAGATATGTTCATTGTGCGTACTACATCATTCTCTTCACTTAAGGCCCATCTCTTTTCTCTTCTAGGGTTCCTGGCCTCTGTCTTTATATGATGCACACTTAAGCTTTTAGCAGCCTTTATTTACATTTTCTTATGAGGCCAATGCCACAAATGAGGCAGGGAAAGAGAAGATCAGGTTTCATAGTAGTAACCGGTATTCAGAAAATTAAATGTAAAATTAAACGTGAAATGGAAGCATGCTTAAGTAAAAACTACCATTAACAAAAAATGAGGGGGCTGGGAATGTGGATTAGTGAGAGTACCTAGCATGCAAGAAGTCCTGGGTTTGATTTCTCAATAGCACATATACAAAAAAAGCCAAAATTGATGCTGTGGATCAAGTAGTAGAGTGCTATAGACAGTGCCCAGGCCTAGAGTTCAACCCAAGAACTGGCAAAAAGATACCTAGCTGGCTAGGTAGGTAGATTGATGATAGATAAATAGACAGATAGATAGATAGATACATAGATACATAGATAGATGACCTAGCTGGCTAGGTAGGTAGATTGATGATAGATAAATAGACAGATAGATAGATAGATACATAGATACATAGATAGATGATAAATGAAGCTGATCTTGGTCGTTAGAAGGAAAGAAAGGAATAATTCTGTCATGAGGCCTTTTACAGTGTGCCAGACACCAGCATCGCCTTCACACAATCACAGAGCAAGAAGACAGTCTCTGTCCCACTTCTCAGGCAGCCGATGGCCCCAGAGCAAAGAGGGCACAGCCAGGTTCTCACTCAGGTGCTTGGAGAGAGTAAAGAAAGGGCATTGCCTCTCTTTGGACTGGGGATTTGCATTAATGACGTGGAGAATGAAGGAAGGAGAATGGCCTGGAAGAGGTAGAAGAAGGGCCTTCAAATCTGACAGATGGAGAGTCAAAAATCCACTCCCTAAGTCCAGTGAGCATGGCGTTTCTACTCTGTTCCTGCCCTCTCCCTCACTAAACTGGCTCACTATTATGAACTTAATGATAGCTTGAAGCTCGGTTCACCTGAGGGAGGAAGGTTAATTAGTCATTGTTTGAAGAGGCTGAGAAAAGCCTGACCCTAGTGAAAGTCTAACAAATATTTCAAGTTTCCCCCTATTTCTGGCTGTGCCTCGAATGAATGAAGTGGTTTTGCAGCTCTCTTCATTTTTGAGTGTGTATATTCTGCCTCCTTATCCTGCAGGCCTAGGTCTCTTCACCTAGCCTGGCTTTTGAAACTGTTTTCTGTCCTCCAAATATAGTGTTTCAGTGGAGTTCTTCCTGCCAATAGGGCTAAGGCTTGGATCCTGAGAACTTCATTTGAACCCAGGATGGGTCAATGATGTTTCTTTCCAGATTCTATAGCTCAAGAATTCTAAGAACATTTAGAATTCTTGAGCTATAGAAGCAGGAAAGAAACATCATAAGAACATTTAGAGTGCGAGTAACTTCTCATCACCAAGCGAAACACAGGAAGCTCTTGAACATCTGACCTTTCAGAAGTGGAAGTCAGAGTGTCATAGACTTTGCTGCCCTGGCTGACTTCAGCCTGTGATACTGAGACCTCAGCCTCCTGTGCTAGGGTGATGGGCATGAGCTACTGGTACTCTGCTAGCTTCAGAACTGTAATGACATTGAGAATAGAAGTCAACTGCTTATCACAAAGGGCTTGGGGATGATATTAATCCCTTCAACATTGGACCTTTCAGAACCCTGTAGGACACAAAGTTATAATGCTAGAGTCAGAGAGGCTGGGTATATGGATGTGTTCACTTGAACCTTGAGCTATGACTCCAATTCTGGTTACATCTGTGTTCATTTTCCACAGGATGTTCTCATAATTAGCAAATAGGAAAAGTACTTTCATTAATCCTCACTTTTTTCCAGTTGTGTATCTTGTATCAAGCCTGGGCACTGTCCCTGAGCCCTTCAGTTCAAGGTGAACACTCTACCACTTGAGCCACAGCGCCATGTGAGGTCTTTTGGTGGTTCCTTGGAGATAAGAGTCTAACAGGCTTTCCTTGTGCAGGCTGTCTTTGAATTGTGGTGTTCAAATCTCAGCCTCCTGAGAAGCTAGGTTTCCAAGAGTGAGCCACTGGCATCTAGCCTATTGTTTTTGACAGTCCTGGGGCTTGAATTTAGGGCCTGGGTACTGTCTCTGAGCTTCTTTTTCTCAAGCCTAGCGCTGTACCACTTGAGCCACTCCACAGCTTCTGGCTTTTTCTGAGTATGTGGCTCTGAGAATTCAAACTTTGGCATTCATGCATGCTGAGCAATCTCTTTACCACTAAGCCACATTTTAACCACACCCTTTCAATTTTATCCGTCAATTTGCCTATCCTCAAGAAAAGGCTTCTGAGTATAAATCATGTAAAGAAATCCCTATAGGAAGATGCCATAGATAAGTAAGACAAGGTTCATACTAGGGACAGATTCTAAACATGTTAAGACTGTGACAAATACCTCCATTTTATTATGTATTTTGTTTCAACATGTAATATAGAATTAATGAAAAATGAGTCAATGTCCTAATTTATTTTGTTTCTTTTATAATACATGTACAACATGTAAAATATGTGTATAATAACACTAAATACAATAAACAATAAATGAATCAAATAAACACAAAATCAATAATAAAAATAATAATATGTAATAAACATACATATGTAAGTATATATCATATATTACACATGCATGGAAATATTTTTTCCATTGCAGGGCCTTCATTTAGTTCCTGGGAACTCTAGCCTGAATTTCTTTTCCTCAAGTACAGTGAACTTCACCTTCAACCTTGTTGCAAAAGAGTTACTGGGCAATGCAATCAAATCCCAGCAATGGCAGAAATACTGGCCCAGTTCCAAGACAGTGACTTGATTTTTTTTAATGGAAGCAGTTATGTTTATTCAGTTCCATACTGAGCATTAAAAGCAAAGCAGTGTAGAATTTTGTACAGCTAGTTAGACATCCTTGCCTTATGCCCCAAATGCTTCTCTGAGCATTATATTGTTTTGTTTTTTTTGCACATTTATAATTGTAAAAATGTTGGACTGAGAGTTACAGTTACATGAACAAGGTAATGAGTACATTTTCTATTGAGCATTGTTGCTTCCTCCTTTGTTTTCCTCCTACCATCCCTTCCCTCCAATCTCCACAATTGCTCCCCGTGCCAAGGTCCGTGAGTTAATTTTTTATTTTTGGCTTGGCATGGGGTTTGAACTCAAGTATTGGCAACTCTGAACCTTCCCTGACATTGCTACAGATATACCAAGACCCTGAGTTCAAATCCCAGGGTAGGAAAGAAAATTAGCATATATTTCATACCAGGGAGATTTTTTTTATTTAGTTAAATAATTAATTAATTTTGTATTTATTCTTTTTACTTTTGCCAGCCATGGGGATTGAACTCGGGTCGTGGAAATTCTGTCTCAGCTTTAATCACCCTAGGCTGGGGTGCAGCTTCCAGACCCACAGCCAGTCCTGGGATCCTAGGCCTAGAGGGTTTGCAGGACGAAACAAAAAGTGGGACAGCACAAAAAGTTACAAGCTACAGAGGGCTGGAGGTTTTACATTTTTTTTTCTTTGCATGGTGACTCAGTTGCAAAGTGGACCTGACCTGCCATAGCTGAAGGCTGGTGGACTATCAGGAAAGCTATAGGCCGACCTGTCAACATAGACCTCATTTTCAAATCCCAGTCCCGACAACTACCAATGGCAGGAGATCACAAGAGACTCGATTGAGAGAGTAGTTTGTGCATCAGTCAAGTCTAAAATTGGATGCAATAATCCTAGGATGCTGATGGATCTTTTTTTTGGGGGGGGGGGTGCATCCAGTCATGGAGCCTGAAATCTGGGCCTGGGCAATGTCCTTCAGCTCTTCAGCTCAAGGCTAGCACTCTACCCATTGAGCCACAGCACCACTTTCAGCTTTTTTCTTTTTTCTGCTTATGTGGTGCTGAGGAATCAAATTCAGGCCTCATGCATGCAAGGCGAGCGCTCTACCACTGAGCCACCTTCCCAGCCCCTGATTGATCTTAATTAATAGTTTATTAAGCATGGAAAGAATAATATTCCTTCAATGGCAGTATAATAAATACCTAAGTGTTGGTCGGAATGTAGTAGAGGTCATTCAGTCATAGATAGACAGCTCTGGCAATCTTTACCAATATATATTTGTTTGTATACCACCGTCTGGCTATTCATGTATTGCTGTTTTGGCCAAATCTGGAACTCGATCTCACTATGTGGGAACCACCTGACAGTTTCATTGTCTAGCGGCTGTCGTGCTCACACAGACCCATTCATGAATTGGGCCTGCTAGGCCCTGACTTCAGATCCCAGCACTGCCAAAAATTTAATCTTGGAGTAAGAAGCTGAGTGTGACACGTTTTCCTTTTCGGGGAGAGTCCTGGGTGTCAGGCTTGATGGAGACCACATCTGCCAATCTAGATCCTATGTGATAGGATGTAAACAATGTAATAAATGGTATAGGTGTCATCAGAGTCAATAAAATATATGGTAAATAAATGAATAAAACAAGAAATAAAATGAATAACCACATCAAACATGATATGGACTGAAGATCTGTATGGAAGTGTAAATCCTATCTTTAAAATCTACGTAAAGAGTATGTTTTCCAGGACTAAGGCTTGAATTCAGGCCTAGGGAACAGGCCTGACTTTCTGTCTTCAAGCATGGTGAGATTCCCCTTCCCCCACAGTGCTGCATATTTGCCCAGACCTTGAGTTCAAATTCCAGGCATGGCAGAAAAAAAATACCATGAATTGCAAACCAGGGAGTTAAGTAATTTTTTTTTTTACTTTTTTTAGTTGTCTTAATTTTTTTCTTTTTTCTTTTCTTTTCTTTTCTTTTTTTTATTTTTTTGGCCATGCATGTGGCTTGAACTCAGATCGTGGCAGCTCTGCCTAAGCTTCTATCACACTACCCTGGGGTGCAGCCTCCGGAACCAAAGCTGATCCTGGAATCCTAAGACCCGAGGTCTGACAGGAAAACAAAATGAAAATGGCACCAAAAAAAAAAAGCCGCGAGCCACACATGGTAGGTGGTTTCTTGGCTTTGGTTCCTTGCACGGTGACCATCATAGGTCTGAATGACATGTCTGCAACACACAGGTGACCTGTCATTGCTGAAGGCTGGATGGCTGTCAGAAAAGCCATAGGCCAACCACACAACAGAATGTCTGAGTTCAAATCCCCGTCCTGACACCTACCAATGGCAGAAGATCCCAAGAGACTCCTGCCCATTCATAGAAGTTCAGATGGAATGGTATCCAACTCATGATAGAATGAGTAGTCCGTGCAGAGGTCTAGTCTCAAATTAGATGCAATAATCCTAGGATGCATATTGAATTTAATTAGTGGTTAATTAGGCACAAAAAGAATAATATTCCTACAATTGAGGCATAACAAATACCAAAGACTTGGTAGGAATGTAGTAGATGTCATTGAATACTAGATACATGGCTATGGCACTCTGTACTAATACGCATTTATTGGTATACCACCACCTGACTATCCATCTATGGCTATTTTGGTCACCCCTGATGCTCGATCTCAGCTCCTGACAAAAATTTCATCCTGGAGTTAGAAGCCAAGTGTGACATCTGTTTTTCTTTTCTGTGAGAGTGCTGGGTGTCAGGCATGATGGATAACAAGTCTACAAATCTAAATGCTATGTGATAGGATGTAATACATGGTTAGGTATCATCACAGCCAATAAAATAAATGGCAAATAAATGAATAAAACAAAAAATACAATAAATAACCACATCAAACATAATATAGAAT
The DNA here is from genome assembly GCF_019054845.1 of Dipodomys spectabilis. NCBI lineage: Eukaryota > Metazoa > Chordata > Mammalia > Rodentia > Heteromyidae > Dipodomys > Dipodomys spectabilis. Next base: position 831,729 of record NW_024870997.1, read on the forward strand.
GAACATCTGTATGGAAGTTCAATCCTATCTTTAAAATATATATAAGGAGTAGGTTTTACAAGGCTAGGGCCTGAATTCAGGCCTAGGGAAAAGGCCTGACTTTCTGGTCTTCAAGTACAGTGAGCTTCCACTTCCCCCACAGTGCAACAGGGGTACCTGGACCCCAAGTTCAAATCCCAGGCCTTGCAGACAAAAAATGTCACACATTCCAAGCCAGGGAGCTTCATTAGCATTTTAAATATTTTTTTAAAGTTCACTTTGCCTTTATTTGATACATTTTGATTTTAAAACATGAGAGTTTTTCAATAAAGGGGTTTAAACTTTTACATTTTAGCATAGCACATTGGTGTTTCTATTTTGGCCATCTGCCATGAAGAGTGAGAATGAAAATGAGGACATCATTTCTCCCTAGAAGGTTGGTAGAGTTGATGATATTTCTTTTTTTTTTTTTTTTGGTAGGTCCTGAGGCTTGAACTCTGGGCCTGGGCACTGTCCCTGCGCTCTTCAGATCAAGGTGAGCACTCTACCTCTTGAGCCTCAGCACCACTTCCGGTTTTCTAGTGGTTTATTGGAGATAAGAGTCTCATGGACTTTCTTGCCTGGGCTGGCTTTTAACCGTGACCCTCAGATCTGAGTCATTGGCACCTGGCAACTGATGTTTTTTTCAATTCAGAGTTACTTCTGTAATTATAAACTGTCTGCAATTTGTGTGAGTTTTCCTCATGCCTACCACGAAATACACTAGGGGTGTCTTCATACCACAAAAGGTTGGGTTTGTGGATAAAAACTCACTTGTGTGAGGAGAGTAGTTACTTGTAAGCATTTTGGGAATAAACTGGATTGTAAAATTAAAAACAAAAACATTGGGACTGGGATGTAGCCCATCAGTGGAGTAGTTGCCTAAAGAGCATAAGACCCTGGAAGAAAAGATTCCTAAAGCTTAGAATGTTAGAATTTTGTATGAACAAAGTTCTTTCTTCGGTGGTGGGGCTTGAACTCTTGGCTTGGGCGTTATCCCTGTGCTCTTCAGACCAAAGGCGTGCACTCTACTGCTTGAGCTACAGCACCACTTCCAGTTTTCTAGTGGTTTAATGGAGATAACAGTTTCACGGCCTTTCCTGCCAGAGCAGGCCTTGAAGCACCATCCTCAGATCTCTGCCTCCTGAGTAACTAGGATCATGGGCATGGGCCTCCAATGCCTGGCACATGAACAAACGTCTTAAAGATTGATTCTGAAGAAAGAAACTTGGAATATACTTTTAGTACAAATAATTTATAATGCCATGGTTAAGGCACTAATTCAGAAGTATTTATTCATTGACCGGTTTCTTAGTTTCTTCACATATATATACATTATTAATATATATACATAACATACATTATTAACATATACATATATATTACTAGAAACATAGCTTTGAAGTGTACCTAAGAACATATGTGATCATGTAAAGTTATACAACTGCACAAGCTTGATCTTTTTTTCCCTTTGTTTGGTAACCTAAATTAGGTGGGATTTGTGTACTGTTGTTTGTTCTCTGTTTTTGGAGGAGTTCTCTCCCCTTTATGCCCCAAACCCCCTCTCCCTGCACTTGATCTCAGCTTGCTCTTTCTTGGCTTTGTTTTTCATAGCTGATTTTCTACCAATTCAGCCATCCCTGTAACCTGGTTTTTGACCAGTTAATTGGAGATGACATCTCTCAGACTTTTCTGCTTGGATTGGCTTTGAAACTTAATCTTCCACTTCTCACCTCTGAGTAGCTGGGATTACAGATGTGAGCCACTGGGGTACCTATGGATAAATTAGACTTTGGTTGATGTATTCATTCTGTTTTTCTATGCATGGGATGATCTACTATAGAATTTCTGTGAATGTCCTGGGTCTGAAGTAAGATATATAATGCATATGTAAATCTGTATAGTTCTCAGAAGATGTAATCAATTTAATACATAAGTATAATAATAGTCAATAAAAATAATGAAGGAATGAATAATACAAAAGTAAAATAAATATACTCAAAGCAATATGCAATAAGCATAAGTATGTAGATATTAATCATTATTTCAAATGTGGATGAATATTACTTTAACAGGGCTGGGGATTGAATTCAGGCCTAGGGAACAGGCCTGAATTTCTTGTGTTCAAAGTGGGTAAGTTTCTCTGTCCCCAGCAGTGCATTAGAGTTACCCAGTCTCCGAGTTCAATTCCCAGGCCTGGCAGAAAAAAAAAGGCATGAATTCCAAGCCAGGGAGCTTCATTAGTTATATATATATATATATATATATATATATATATATATATATATATATATATATATATATATATATATACACATTGGGACTTGAACTCTGGCCTTGAAAGATGTCCTTGGGCTCTTCAGCTCAAGGCAAGCACTCTACCACTTGAACCACAGCGCTACTTCGCTACTTCGGGTTTTATAGTGGTTTAATGGAGATAAGAGTCTCAAGGACTTTCCTGCTTGGGCTGGCTTTGAACCGCGATTTTCAGATCTCAACCTCCTGAGTAGCTAAGATTACAGGCGTGAGCCTTTGGTGCCTGACTATTTTTAATATTTTAAAATTATTTTATTTATTTATTTATTTATTCATTCATTCATTTATTTATTGCCAAGCACAGGGATTGAACTCAGGTCGTGGCAACTCTGCCTCAACTAATATCACCCTAGGCTGGGATGGTGCAGTATCTGGACCCATAGCCCATCTTGGGATCCCAGGCCTAAGGGGCTGACAGGAAAACAAAATGAAAACGGCAGTGAAAAAAAGTCACAAACTGTGGATGGATGATGTTTTCTTGGTTTTCCTTACTTGCATGGTGACCATCCTGGGTCCAAATGACAAGACTGCAACCTGTATGTCACCTAGCATTGCTGAAGGCTGGAAGGCTGTTAGCGAAGTCATAGACCAACCTGGACACCTAGCCCCTGAGTCTGAATCCCGGTCATGCCAGTATAAAGGGCTGGAGAGCCTAAGAAACTATTGTCTGTCCCTAGGAACACCAGAGGAATGTTTGTATGAGTAGTTCATAAATCAGTCTAGCATAAAATTAGACCTAATAATCACAGGACACAAATTGATTTTAATTCATAGTTTATTATGCATTAAAAGAATACTATTCATTAAATGGAGTCCTCACTAAAGACCTGAAAATCCGTAGGAACACAATATATGTCATTTGATACAAGATAGACATCACTGGCAGTATCTAAATACCTAAATGTATATTTATCTGTATACCACTGTCTGCATAGAAAGGTATTGCTCTTTTGGCCAAACTTGCGGCTCCATCCCAGGTCCTAGGATTCACTTGGCAGCTGAATGGGCTAGAGGATGCCATGCTGACACTCACCAATTCATGAATTGAGCCTCTTTGGCCCTCAGTTCAGGTCCCAGCATTGCCAAAAATTTCATCTTGCAGTAAGATTCCAAGTGTGACACCTGTTTTCCTTTTCTTTGCAAATGCTGGGTGTCAGGTATGATGTATATGGTATTAGTATGTCTGCAAAACTACATGCTATGGAATAGATTGGAATAAATGAAATAAATATTATAGGTGTACTCAGGATCAATAAAATAATTGGTAAATAAATAAATACTAAAATATAATGAAACACTCCAGCAAACACGATATGGACTGAACATATGGATGTTAGTATAAATCATATACTAAAAATTACTATAAATGTTATGTTCTCCAAGATTGGGGCTAGAATTCAGGCCTAGGGAACTGTCCTGAATTTCTTATCTTCCAGGAGGGTAAACTTCCTCTTTCCCCACAGTGCACCAGATTTACTCAGACTCGGAGTTCAAACCTCAGGACTAGTAGAAAAAAAAAGGCACAAATTCCAAGCCAGGGAGCTTCATTAATCCTTTTAATATTTTTAGGTTTTATTTATTTATTTGCCAATCACAGGGCTTGAACTCAGGTCATGGAAACTCTGCCTCAGCTAACATCACCCTAGGCTGGGATGGTGCAACCTCTGGACCCACAGCCCATCCTAGGATCCTAGGCCTTAGGGGCTGACAGGAAATCAAAATGAAAATGGCATTGAAAAAAAGCTGTGAACTGCGGATGGTCAGTAGTTTCTCGGGTTTCCCTTCCTTTCATGGTGACCATTCCTTTGTCCAAGTGACACGGCTGCAACCTGTAGTTCACCTGGCATTGCTGAAGGCTGTTGGGCTGTCAGGGAAGCCATAGGCCAACCTGGACACCTAGGCCCTGAGTTTGAATCCTGATTATACCACTTACAAAGGGCTGGAGGGCCTACAAAATTATTGCCTGTCCCTAGGAGCACCAAAGGAATGTGATCAATGTCATGGTTGGATGAGTAGTTCATGAATCAGTCTAGCATAAAATTAGACCCAATAATCACAGGACACAGATTGATTAAAATTCATAGTCTATTTTGCATTAAAAGAATACCATTGATTAAATGGAATCCTCACTGAAGACCTGAGAATCCATAGGAATGTAGTATATATCATTGAATACCAGATAGACATTTCTGACAGTATCTAAATATCTAAATTTATATATTTATTTATATACCATCATCTGCATAGAGAGTTATTGCTATTTTGGCCAAACCTGGGGCTTGATCCCAGACACTGGGATCCACTTGGCAGTTGAATGGGCTAGCGGCTGCCATGATGACACTCACCCATTCATGAATTGGGACTCCTTGGCTCTTAGTCTAGTTTCAATCATTGCCAAAACTTTCTTTCTGGTGTAAGATTCCATGTGTGACACCTGTTTTCCTTTTCTGTGCAAGTACTGGGTGTCAGGTATGATGTACATAATATATGTGCAAAGCTACATGCTATGGAATAGATTGGAATAAATGTAATAAATGTTATAGGTGCACTCACAGCCCATAAAATAAATGCTAAGTAAATCTATCAATAATAAAATATAATGAATCACTCCAACAAGCACGATATAAACTGAATATATAGATGTAAGTATAAATCATATATTTAAGATGTCTCTAAATGTTACGTTTTTCGGGCTGGTGCTTTAATTCAGGTCTAGGGAAGAGTTGAGAAGTTAATGCATGATTCACATAGGAAATGATAGACAAGACCTTTGGCACAATGATTATTTTAAATTAAGACTTCATGAAGTGTGACAATAATACTTACGTTCAGGAAATCAAGGCATTGGGAAAGATCCAAGAATCGGTACTCACATGGTAGATAGGATTCCAACACAGTTCGCCACATCTCCTACTCTATACAAATAGGTATTTATTAGCACACAAGTTTCAGCATAAGAATGGATGAATATGCTGCACCAGCCCCACCCTGAGGCTCAAGCTCAAGTTATGGGAACGCCCTAGCACCTTAGTGGCTCACAGGCTGATGTGCTCACCTTGACCCATTCACCAATTTTGCTTGCTAGGCCCTGAGTTCAAATCCCAGTACTTCCAAAAGATCCATCCTGATGTGAGAAGTCCATCAATCTACCAGTTTTCCTGTCCTGTGAAAGTCCTGCACCTAAGCGAGAATGGAGAATGCTATATAGGCAATTCTATAGCCATGGGAATAGGTTGTCATCCATGGCAGCACAGATATACCTGTCACCATACTCAATAAATACACAATACATCCATGAATAAGACTCAAAATAAAAAAAAAAAAAACTACATTGAATGGAAGATGCATACCACAACTGTATGTAAATAGAGATCTTATGTTTAAAAGAGATGAGCTTTATATTTTGTCTAGTGCTGGGGCTTCAAATCAGGCCCTGGACTAGGCCTGACATTCTAGTTTTCAAGGATGTTGAGCTCCCCTTCCCCCACAGTGTAATGGAGTTAACCAGACCTGAGTTCAAATGACAGCACTGACAAAAGTTTCATCCTGATGTCAGAAGCCAGTCATTGCACCTGTTTTCCTCTAATGTGGAAGTCCTTGGTCTCAGCTAGGATAGAGAATGAATGCATAGGCAACCCTATAACCATGGGAACAGATCATCATCCATGTCAGCACAGTTATATCTGACACCATACTCAGCAAAATGCACAATACCTCCATGAATTAGACCCAAAATAAGGAAAAGGAGTGCACTGAATGCAAGATGCTGTTCACACATATATGTCAATATAGATCCTATGTTTCAAGCATGAATCTATGCCTATCCTGGCCCTCCCTGGGGCTCGATGTCAGGTCCTGGGAACAGCCTAGCTCCTCAGTTGCTCACAGACCAGTGTCCTCTCCTTGACCCTTTTGCCAATTGGCCTGCTGTGTTCTGAGTTCAAATCACAACAGTACCGAAACATGAATCCTGATATTAGAAGCCCATAGATCCACCTGCTTTCCTGTCCAGTGAAAGTCTTAGGTCTCAGCTAGGATGGAGAAAACATAGGCAACTTCATGGACATGGGAATCGGTGTCCATCCATGTCAGTATAGTTATATCTGTCATCATACTCAGTAAAATACAAAATGGAAACACACTGAAAGCATGAGGCATTCCACACACATATGTAAAGAGAGATCCATGTGTAAAATAGGTGGGCATATGATTTTTGCCAGAGTTAGGGCTTCAGTTCAGGCCCTGGGAGCAGGCCTGACCTTGTAGTCTTTTTTTTTTTTTTTGGGTCCGGTCGTGGGGCATGAACTCTGTGCCTGGGCACTGTCCCTCAGCTCTTCAGCTCAAGGCTAGCGCTCTACCACTTGAGCCACAGCACCACTTTCAGCTTTTTTCTTTTTGCTTATGTGGTGCTGAGGAATTGAACCCAGGGCGTCAGGCATGCAAGGCAAGCGCTCTACCACTGAGCCACCTTCCCAGCCCTGACCTTGTTGTCTTTAAGGATGGTGATCTTCTCCTTCCCCCACAGTGCAACAAAGTTACCCAGACCTGAATTCAAATCCCAGCTCTGGCAATAAAATGGCGTGAATTCTGAGCGAGGGTGCTTCATTCATAATTTTTTATTTATTTATGTTTTTTTTTTTGCCAAACCCAGGCCTTGAACTCAAGTCGAGGCAACACTGCCTTTAATGCAATCATCCTAGGCTTTAGCCTCTGGACCCACAGACCATCCTCGGATCCTAGGAGCCCCGGGCTTGCAGAAAAAAAAAAAACAAAAAACAAAAAACGGCCAGAAGGGGAAAAAAGCAGCAGGAATTTCCATCTCGTGCTTGTACGTTTATTTTCCTTTGCATAGTGACCATGTTGGTCTGAACCCAGCGGCCTACAGAGTGAAGGTGACCTGGCATGGCTGAAGGCCTGCTGGCTATCGGGGAAGTCACAGCCAACCATGCAACGGAGGGCATGGGTTGGAATCCGGGTCAGCCCCCCTACATTGTGGGAATGGTGGAAGATCCTGAAGTACTCCTTTCCGGACCTAGGAAGTGTGGAATGTGATCATCTCATCCTTGAATGAGTAGTTCCTGCAGGATGAGAGTAGGAAATGATAAGCAAGACTCATGGGGTATCCATTATTTTTTATGAAGAGTTGATGAAGTGTGACAATAATCATCACAGTCAAGAAATGGAGGCATTGGGGAAGATCTGAGAATAGGTAGTAACATGGTAAATTGGATTCCATCACAGGTCGCCATGTCTCCTACTCTATTCAAATATGTACTTATTTGCATACTACCTTCAGCTTATAAATGGACAACAATTGTGCTCCCCCTCACTCCGGGCCTTGATCTCAGGTCCTTGGAATGGCCTAGATCCTTAGTGGCTCACAGGCTGGTGTGCTCACGTGGACCCATTCGCCTATTGGGCCTGCTAGGCGCCAAGTTCAGATACCAGCAGTGCCAAAAGATTCATCCTGATGTCTGAAGCCAATCATTGCACCTGTTTTCCTTTCCTGTGCGAGTCCTGGGTCTCCTCTAAGATGGAGAATGCATGAGCCACCCTGTGGCCATAGGAATAGGTTTTCATCCATGCCAGCCCAGTTATACCTGTCATCATATACTCAAGAACATACACAATACATCCATGAATAACACACAAAATGGAGAGGATAACTATCCTCAATGCAGGAGGAAGTCCACACATGGATGTGAATAGAAATCCCATGTTTCAATGATGCATTGAGGATTATTGTGGCCTCCCTAGGGCTAGATCTCAGTTCCTGGGAAAGGTCCAGCTCCTTAGTGGTTCACAGGCTGGTGTGCTCACATGGATCCATTGGGCAGTTGGGCCTCCTAGGCCCCAAGTTCGAATCCCAGCTCTGCCAAAAATTCACCCTGACGTGAGAAACCAGTCGTTGCACCTGTTCTTCTGTGCTGTGCAAGTTCTGGGTCTCAGCTACGATGAAGAATGCATAGGCAACTCTCTACTCATGGGAATCAGTTGTCATCCAGGGCAGCACAGATATACCTGTTATCATACTCAATAAAATACACAATACATCTATGAATAAGACTCAAAATTAAAAAAAAAAAAAACTACCTTGAAGGCAAGATGCATACCACCCCAGTATGGAAGTAGAGATCCTGTGTTTAAAAGAGGTGGGCTTGTTATTTTGTCCAGTGCTGGGGCTTCAAATCAGGCCCTGGACCAGGCCTGACATTCTAGTTTTCAAGGATGGTGAGATTCCCCTTTCCCCACAGTGCAATGGGGTTACCCAGATTTGAGTTCAAATCCCAGCACTGACAAAAGTTTCATCCTGATGTCAGAAGCCAGTCTTTGCACCTGTTTTCCTCTCATGTGGAAGTCCTTGGTCTCAGCTAGGATGGAGAATGAATGCATAGGCAACTCTGTAACCATGTGAACAGGTTGCCATCCATGTCAGCACAGTTATATCTGTCACCATACTCAGTAAAATACACAATACCTCCATGAATTAGACACAAGTTAAGGAGAAGTGCGCCGAACGCAAGATGCTGTCTACACCAATATGTTAATACAGATCTTGTTTCAATTATAAATTTATGCCTATCCTGGCTCTCCCTGGGGCTCGATGTCAGGTCCTGGGAACGGCCTAACTCCTCAGTTGCTCACAGGCCAGTGTCCTCCCCTCGACCCTTTTACCAATTGGGACTGCTAGGCTTTGAGTTCAAATCCCAACTCTACCAAAACATGAATGCTTCTTTCAGAAGCCCATTGTTGCACCTGTTTTCCTGTGCTGTGAAGTCCTGGGTCTCAGCTAGGACACAGTATGCTATATAGGCAACTCTATACACATTGGAATAGGTTGCCATCCATATCAGCAAAGTTATATCTGTCATCATATGCAATAAAATACAAAATGCATCCCTGATTAAGACACAAAATAAAGCGAATAACTACACTGAATGCGTGATGCATTCCACACATGTAAGTAAATAGAGATCATCTCTGTAAATTATGAATTTATAACACTAATGGCCCCCACCAGGGCTCAATCTCAGGACCCGGGATGGACCTAACCCTCTATTGGCTCAGAGGCTGGTGTACTCACCATGCCCCATTCACCGCTTTGGTTTTCTAGGCCTTGAGTTCAAATCCCAGCACTGTCAAAAGATGAATACTGATGTGAGAAGCCAAGTGATCCTCCTCTTTTCCTTTGCTGTGAAAGTCCTGCTTCTCAGCTAGGAATGGAGCATGCTATATAGGCAACTTTATAGCCATGTGAACAGGTTTACATCCATGTCAGCACAGTTATACCTGTCACCATACTCAGTAAAATATACATTACGTCCATGAATTAGACACAAATTAAGGAGAAGTGCACTGACCTCAAGATGCTGTCCACACATGTATATAAATAGAGGTCCTATGTTTAAATTATGAATTTATGCCTATCCGGGCCCTCCCTGGTGCTCAATGTCAAGTCCTGGAAACGGTCTAGCTCCTCAGTTGCTCACAGGCCAGTGTCCTCACCTTGACCCTTTCGCCAAATGGGCCTGCTAGGTTCTGAGTTCAAATCACAACACTGCCAAAACATGAATCCTGATGTGAGCAGTACATCAGTTCACCTTCTTTCCGGCCCTGTGAAAGTCCTGGGTCTCATCTAGGATAGACAAGGCATAGGCAACTCTATAGACATGTGAATAGGTTGTCATGCATGTCAGCACATTTATATCTGTCATCATACACAATAAAATACAAAATGCATCTCTAATACACAGAATAAAATAAATAACTACACTGAAAACATGATGCATTTCAAACATGTATGTAAATAGAGATCCTATGTGTAAAATAGGTGGGCATATGAATTTTGCCAGTGTTGGGGCTTCAATTCAGGCACTGAGAGCAGGCCTGAACTTGTACTCTTCAAGAATGGTGATCTTCCCCTTCCTCCACAGAGCAACAGAGTTATCCAGACCTGAGTTCAAATCCCAGCTATGGCAGTAAAATGGGGCGAATTCGGAGCTAGGGTGCTTCCTTCACAATTTTTTTTAACAGACTCAGAGCTTGAACTCAAGTCGTGGCAACTCTGCTTCAGTTCCAATCATCCTGGGCTGCAGCCTCTGGACCTACAACTCATCATCGCATCCTAGGACCCCAGGCCTTGCAGGGAAAAAAAGCAGCGAAGGGGAAAAAAAAGTGGCAGGAAGTTCGATCTGGCGCTTTTTATGTTCATTTTCCTTTGCATGGTGACCATGCTGGGTCCGAACTCGGCGGCCTGCAGAGTGAAGGTGACATGGGCTTCAGTTCAGGCCCTGGGAGCAGACCTGACCTTGTAGTCTTCAAGAATGGTGAGCTTCCCCTTCACCCACTGTGCTATAGTGTTACCCAGATCTGAGTTGGAATCCCAGCTGTGGCAGAAAAAATGGTGCTAATTCTGGGCTAAGGTGGTTTATTATTTATTATTTTTATTTTATTTTATTTTTTGCCAACCAAGGGATTTGAACTCAGTTCATGGCAACTCTGCCTCAGCTTCGATCACTTTAGGCTGGTGGGCTGCCATGGGCGCATAGCCGATCCTGTGATCCTAGGCCCTGAAGCCTTGCAGGAGATAAAAAAAAAAAAACCGCACTGGAAAATACCTGCAGGATGGATTTTTTACATTTTATTCCTTTGCATGGTGACCAACCTGGGTCTGAATGACAAAGCTACAAGTTTACTTCACTTTGCATTGGCCAAGGCTAGCGGGCTATCGTGGAAGCCACAGGCCCATATGTCATCGAAGGCCCTAATATTGAATCCTGGTCCTGACACCTACCAGTGGGGAGATTTCCCAAGAGACTTGTTCCTATGCACGGGAATAACGATGGAATGTTTGCAAACTCATGAATGTATAAGTATCTGCGGGCATCGGTCCAATCTAAAATGGGATGCAATGATCCTAGTATGCTGATTGATCTTAATGAATGGTTTATTAAGCATGAAAACAATACTACTCCTTCAATGGCAGCATAATAATACATAAGAGTTGGTAGGAATGTAGTTGATGTCATTGAATCCTAAGTAGATGTCTCTGGAATTCTATACAAATATATATTTATTGGTATACTGCCACCTGCCTATCTATGTATGGCTATTTTGTTCACCCTTGTGGCTCAATCTCAGGGTCTGGGAACTATCTGGCAGCTTCCTTGGCTAGAGGTTGCCGTGTTGAATTAGGTCTGCTAGGCCCTGAGTTCAGATCCCAGCACTGCAAACAATTGGATTGTGGAATAAGAAGTCAAGTGTGACACCTGTTTTCCTTTTCTCTGAGAGTCCTGGGTGTCAGACATGATGGAGAACACGTCTACAAATTTAGATACTATGTGATGGGATGCCATCAGTATAATAAATGGAATGCATATCATCACAGTCAATAAATGGTAAATAATTGAATAAAACAAAAATACAATCAATAACCACAACTAACAGGATATGGACTGAACATCTGTAGTAAATACAAATACTATCTTTACAATAAATATAAATAGTATGTTTTCCAGGGCTGAGGCTTGAATTCAGGCCTAGGGACCAGGCCCAACTTTATTGTCTTCAAGCATGGTGAGCTTCCCCTTCGTGCACAGTGCTACAGAGTTACCCAGACCCTGAGTTCAAATCCAAAGCCTAGTAGAAGAAAACAGCGTGAATTGCAAGCCAAGGAGCTAATTTATTTATTTATTTATTTATTTATTTATTTTTGCGAAGCAAGATCTTGAACTCAGGTCATGGCAACTCTGCCTCAGCTTCCATCATCCTAGGCTGGGGTGCAGCCACTGGAGCCACAGCCAATCCTGGAATCCTAGATCTCCAAGCCTTGCAAGTGGAAAAAATATGCACAGAAAAAAAGTGGCAGAGCTGGGGGCAGGTGGCTCACAACTGAAATCCAAGCTACAGAGGAGGCTGAGATCTGAGTATCGCAGTTCAAAGCTAGCCCGGGAAAGAAAGTCCGTTAGAATCTTATCTCCAATAAACCACTAGAAATCCAGAAGTAACACTGTGACTCAAGCGGTAGAGTGTTCGCCGTGAGCTGAAGAGCACAGGGACAGTACCTAGGCCCAGAATTCAAGCCCTATGACCGACCAAAGAAAAAAATGTTGCATGATTGCACTTTTACATTTCCTTCCTTTGCACTATGACCATCTGGATCTGAATGACAGGGCTCCAAAGGGTGCTTCATCTTGCATTGCTGAAGGCTAGCAGGCTATTGAGGAAGCCATAATCCCACACAGGAACATAGGTCTAGATTTCGAATCCCAGTCATGCCACTTCCAAATAGTGGAAGATTTTAAGAGACTCGTTCTCATCCATAGGAATAACGATGGAATGTTATCAATGTCACAGTTGAATGAGCTAATCGTGAATGCTACTCATATAAAATTAGACATCATAATTTCAGTAGACTGATTTTATTTAATATGAAGGATTAAAAGAATACAATTTCTTACAGGGATATAATAATTTCAGGACCTTGATTTACTTAATAGTTTGTTAAGGATGAAAACAATACTATTAATTACATAGAGGCATAATAAATACCCAAGAATTGGTAGAAATGTAGTCTATATAACTGAATAATGTGTAGACATCTCTGGTACTCTATAAAGATATATATTTATTAGCATAATACCATCTACATGTCAATTTGTTCTTATTTTGTCAACCCTAGGGGCTTGATCTCAGACCCTGGGAACTGCCTGTCAGCTCAGTTTGCTCCAGGATGGCGTTCTGATATTCACCCATTAAGGAATTTGGCCTTGTAGGCTTTGAGTTCAGACACCAACACTCCCAAACACTCCAAAATGAATCATGGATTAAGAAGCTGATGGTGACACATTTTCTTTTTCTGTGAAATTCCTGGGTGTCAGGTATGAAGTAGAATACATATGCAGACCTATATCCGATGTAATCAATGTAATCAATATTCTATGTGCCATAATACTCAATAAAATAAATGGCCAATACATGAATAAAACAAAAAATAAAATGAATAACTACACTGAATGCAATAAAGAGTCAACATATGTATGTAAACATAAATAATGTATGTAAAATATACATGAAAAAGATGTTTTCTAGTGCTGGGGATCGATTTCAGGCCTAAGGAACAGACTTGAATTTCTTGACTTCACGGAGGTGAGCTTCCCCTTCCCACACAGTGCAACAGAGTTACCCAGACCATGAGTTCCAATCCCAGTCCTGGCAAAAAAAATGGCACCTTCATACAATGTGACACCCAATTCTTAGATATTTCATTATGCCTCAATTTAATGAATATGATTGTTTAAATGCTTCATAAAGTGTTAGTTTAAAATTGATTAGAGTCCTAGGATATAATTGTGTATTATTTTATCCTAGAATCGTTCAAGAACTGCCCATTCAATCATGACATATATCACATTCCATTGGTATTCATATGGATAGGAATGAGTTTCTTAGGATCTCCTGCCATTTGGAGGTGGCAGGAACAGGATTCAAACTGTGGGCTCCAGCTTCCACCGTTTAATCCTCAGGATAGGGAACTCACAAGTCTGTCCAAGAACATCAGCCATACCAATGATTAGGCAGGCACCCATGGCTCTCAGTAGTTCTCCTTAATACTTACAAGTCTGTGATAGGAGGATCATGGTCAAAGTCACCCCTGTCCAACTTCAGTGCCAACAAAGTCAGAAGTAGAGTCGTGTGGCTCCAGAGGAGGGCTAGCCTTGAGCAAAAGCAGCTCAAGGACTGTGCCCAGATCCAGAGTTAAAGGTCCAGGACTGGCAACAAACAGATATACAGAACAATCTGTGCAGCCATCCAGCTAAAGCAGGTCACCTTCATGTCCCCAGGAGGATTGGACAGAGTTTCCTTGGAAAGCAGCTGCTCTCATCTTGACTCGGCCCATTCTGCCTGCATCACAGTATTCTGGTCACATCCCCATTCTTTCATGGTTCTTTCTGAACAATGGGATACAAGAATGGCGGCCACACCCAAATTCCATGCTGCCCAGAAGGACCAGGATTCCCTCTGTTGGTTGACACCACTACCAGCAGTTGAGGAAAGTAGAGGTGGCTAAGTGGTGAGCAAGAGACTCCAGGTGACTTTGGAGTAGAGTACGAAATTGACATCCTAATCAGTGAGTGGGAGAAGACAGGATTTCCCAGAGCCTGGGAACGTGGCCAGCCCATCTTTCCCATCCTAGCGCTCAGATGTCTGAAACAACAAGACTCCATGAGAAAGCTGTGGGGATGAAACTGCCACCAGAAAACCGGTAGAAGAATCCTCCTGACAGATCTGCAACATTCAAGAAAACAAAGAACATGAAAAAGGGAAGGGTCCGGCCAAAGGTGATGCCCATCACTGGCCTCCCGTGCCTTTGGACACAGTCACAGCCACGAGGTTCCAGAGTGTCAATGGTCCTGATACCACCAAGGATCTGCAGAGGTGCTACTGACATGTGGTGCCCACCCTGGACCCCAGCAAATGAAGAAACCAGGCACTCTATGCCAAGATCCAACCACTGAAGCAGGAAAAGTCAGACCTGCAGGATCAATGGAAGACAGAGAGGCAGAAGATAGCCCAGGAGCATGCAGCACATAAAATGGAGCTAGAGATCCACAAGGCACCCATACAGAGTTTGATTTCCGCAGAAGGCAATTTACAATGTGCACCCGCCTGCGTGCAGCAGGTGGCCAATGACACAGAAAGGGAGCACGAAGCTCTCACCAGCTGCCTGCAGGCCACAGAGCAGTGCGTGGTAGAGCTGGAAATGTCAGCTTCTGTGGTTACTGATCACAGAATGAGACTGAAATGTTCTTTGAACAGCTGCATGAGGTGGCCCTTCTGCTCAAGGAAGGCGAGAAGCTTCGATGACCTGGAGCAAGTGAACTCAAAGTTACAGGAGAAGCTGGATGTGCTCTGGACAACAGGGAGAAAGGAATCTGCAATTTCCAACAAGCACTGGTGGGGCATGAAGAATTGAAGAGACTACTAGACAACGTGAGCTGACTGGTGAGCACAGCGAATCTAGAGAGAGACTCCTTCACAGAAGACCTGAACATTGAGAGGACCACGTGGAAGGAGGAGGCCCGGCAGCTGACCCAGAAGGTGAAACAACTGACAGAGGATAAGGAGCAAGGGTCGAGGCAGGTGTTCGGCCTAGAGAATACTGGAAGAACCATGGCCCATCTCAGGCTGAGTGGCAGTTCCAGGCCCAGGCCTACTGCACAAAGATGGAGTTGAAAAACCTGGAGGAATAACTTCACATCCAGATCCAGGAAAACCAGAGGCTCCATCTCCAGAACGCAGAGCAGCAGGAGCAATTGTGCAGACTGGAGGAGAAGGTCAAGGATTGGCAGGAGATCCCCGAGACCCCATGATGTGCATATGTGTGTGACAGACAGCTGGAGGAACAGCTGGCCCTGCTGTGGGAGGCTCTCCACAGGGTGATCGGTGAGGAGAAGGAGCTCGCCAGCATCCTGGACACAGCAGCAGGTGAAGAAACACCTGTGGGAACAGCTGGTACACACAGAGGAGAAGAGAGAGGAAAGGAAAGAAGTGGCTGAGAGAGAAAGAAAGCCAAGCATCTCAGGACCAGCAGGAGTAGTCCCTGGCCCAGCTGCAGGAGCTCAGAGCCATCTATGAGCGGCACATCACCACCAACTAGCGGCTTAGCTCCGAGAAGTAGGCCCTGCAGCAGCACATAGAGAGACAGACCCAACTCTTGGAGCAGCTGAATAAAGTGCACAGCCCGACCAACTGAGGAGACCAGGTGGTGCCCTCAAAGTGGCAGGACACTCTCAAGTGCCTGAAAGTAATCAGACCACAGGAGGAGCGGTTGCAGGCCCAGCTGAGCTTCCTGGTGTTCCTTGGGGAAGGGGAAGTCTAAAACCCTGGAGAAGCAAAAGGAGAGGAGTCGACTCCCCACCACATGACCATTGCAGAGGATGGAGACATTCCCCAAACTGAGAGGGACGTGGATTTGTGAGCAATCTTAGTGGCTGAAATCCACAGGGGGAAACTCCTGCAGCAGGAGTGGCAGGCCTGCTGCAGGCACCAGGTTCACCTGGCAGCTCAGTGCCAGAGAAAGCTTGAGCCACAAGCACTCCATCCCATGAGCTGGCACCACAGCTGTGTGGGGATGGGAAACGGGACACGTGGGCGTCTGAGAAGAAATTATACTTTGTCCACGACCTGCCTGATAAGATGGACTTCCATAGTCCAGCGGGTGATCTTCAACATAGATGCAGCCAGCTGTCGGCACAGATCGCACTGTTGAGGAGTCCGTCGTGGCATGTAAAGAGCAGATGTTCATTCTGGCTGAGCTGTATCAGAAGAAACCTGAGCGTGTGTACCAGCTGTCCTAGGAGAAGATGGAGAAATGGAGAGGGCTGTGGGAGCCATTGTCACTCCTCACAGGGGAAGACATGGACAACGGGCTCCTGATGCCAGCACAGGCTGAGTCTCCTGTCACTGCCGCCGCTTTGGATGACTCCAGGCTCCAGGGCGGGCGAAATGAGGGAGGAGAAGAAAGGTTTTAAAGAATTGCCACTTCAACACAGTGTGGAAACTATCAGAAGGGAGATCAAGATTCCCAACCCCATAGAGGACTCCCCCACAAACCACATCCTGGCGCAGCTGCCCCACATCCAGAGCTACCCACAGCTCATGGGCTCAGGTGAGGAACGGTCCCTCCCTTTCTTCTGTAGACTGATGTAGATGATGACTATGTGACACGATGATTCTCCAAAGCCTCAGCAGCCACCATAAGTAGGTGGCCAGGTGGCCTTCTCTCAGGCCTCCATCTGCTGGGTCATGGAAAGGGTAAACTGCGGGTTGGGTAGGGCAAAGGCTGCTGGGAGGTGGCCCATATTCAAGGGACATGTATTGGTGGCCAGGGAAGAGGCCCATGCTATGCTTATCACAAAGAAGAAATTGTTTTCAAAGGGAAAACAAGCCTCCAATAAAGATTTGTTCTTCCAGTCCTGGAGCTTGAACTCAGGTTCCTGAGCTCTTTGTCTCATGGCTAGCACTCTAACACTTGAGCCACAGGGCCACTTCTTGTTTTCTGATGGTTCATCGATGATAAGAGTCTCACACACTTTCCTGCCCAGGCTGGCTTTGAACCATGATCCTCCAGATCTCAGCTTCCAGATTAGCTAGAATGACAGGCATGAGCCACCAGTGCCCAGCTTTTGATACCTTTTGAAGGCATCTTGGCGAGTCTGTAAAAGGAGACCTAAAGGGCCTGGATAGACCTTGACCCAGTCAAGGAGCTGGGTGGGGGAAGGCTGACTTTCTAGCCATTCTGTTCCCCAAAATTAAAGATGCCAGGTGGTGTTGGCTGCATCAAACACCTAGGCCAATAGCCACCAGACTCAGTAGGGAAAAGGTAGAGAATAACCAAAGATTTCAGTGTAGAAATCCTTGATTTTGCATGCATGTGGTGTGTGCACGTGTGTGTGTGCGCACATGTGTGTGTGTGTGTGTGTGTGTGTGTGTGTGTGTGTGTGTGTGTGTGAACTCAGGGCCAAGGCTCTATCCCTGAGTTTTCTTTCTCAAGACTAGTGCTCTGCCACTTGTGCCGCAGCCCAACTTGCTTTTCAATGGTTAATTGTAGGTAAGTCTCAAGGACTTTCCTGTCCAGGGTGGCTTCAAAGCATGATGGGAGCCCCAGGGAAACAAGAGTAAATACAACTGATACAATCCTTATGGTGGACAAATCCTGCCTCCTGGTGGCTAGAGGTGGAACATGCATCCCTCTGCCATCATGGAGGACTATCGTCCTCTATAGTTCAATTTGGGAAAGTGACCAGGGCCAACCTGACTTTCGCTCACCCTGAGTGATGATTCCAGAGCAGATCTGTTCCACCCTAGGCCAAGAGAGCTCCAGTAGGCCCTGCTCCTAGGGGCACAAGGAAGTGAGAAGTCAGCTCCAGGCCCAGATAGGAGCCTTTGCCCATGGACACCCCAACTTGGCCTTCCTGATTACCATAAGGCCTGTCAAAGAACAACCCAAAAAAAACAAACCAAAATTGGATCTGTGAATCAAAGTGGTAGAGCTCTAGCATTGAACCAAAGAGCTCACGGACAGGGGCCCCAAGCTTTGAGTTCAAGACCCCCAGCTGACCTTCCCCCATAAAACACACATTAGCTAAATGTGAATTAGTAGGATTTGTGAAGTGTTTCTGAAGAATGATGATACTGCAGAAAGCACCCGAAGTCTAATGACAACTGAACTTGTGACATACAGGTATGTGCTGAGTCCTTCACAGGGTGCTGTTTTTTGAGTCCTTCCCACACAGGGTGTTTTTTCTGAGTCTTCAAAAACCATTCTGTGTGCTGAGTCATCCCAAAGGGTGCTATGTTCTGAGTCCTTGAGAAGAGTAGGCTGTGCTGGATTTTTCAAAGGGTGCTGTGTGCTGAGTCCATTACACAATGTACTTTATGCTGAGTCCTTCAAAAGTGTGGGATGCTAATTCATCCCAAATGGTGCTATGTGCTGACCACTTGAGAAGGGGGGGACAGGTGAATTTTTCAATGGGTGCTGTGGGCCCATTCCTTTACACAGGATACTTTTGCTGAGTGCTTCAAAGAGGGCTGTGTGCTGAGTTATCTCAATGGGTGCAATGTGCTGCATCCTTGAGAAGAGAGGATGAGGTGAGTGCTATATGCCGAGTCCTGTAGACAGTGATCTGTACTGTCTTTCAAATAGCCGTGTGTGTTGAGTTCTTCCACAAGGTGGTATGTGCTGAGTCCTTCAAAATTGTGCTATGTGCTGAGTGTTTCAAAGGGTGCTTTGCACTGAGTGTTTTACACAGGGTGCTACATACTCAGCCCTTCAAAGGGTAGTGTGTATGGAGACTTAACACAGGATGCTATATGCTGAGTCCTGGGAAAGGGTGCTACATGCTGAGTTTTTCAAAGTGTGCCATGCACTGAGTCCTATACACTGCATGCTATGGATTCCCTCCTTCAACGGGTGCTGTGTGCTGAGTCATCCCAAAGGCTATTATATGCTAAGTCCTTCAAAGGGCACATTGTGCTGAGTCTTTTACTCAGGGTGCTTTGTGATGTTTTTTGAAGTATGTTGTGTGCTGAGTCATCCAAAAGGGTGCTATGTTCTGAGTCCTTGAGAGGTAGTTTTCCCCAACAATCTCTCTCAGTCTCTCTGTCTCTCAGTCTCTCTGTCTCCGTCTCTGTCTCTATCTGTTTCTCTGTCTCTCTGTCTCTCTCTCTCTCTCTCTCTCTCTCTCTCTCTCTCTCTCTCTCTCTCACTGGGTCACTGTGCATGTGCTTGATATGTGGAGTGTAGAGGCTTGGAGGAGAGTCTCCTCTTGTCGTGGGGCTGAGGGGAGATTCGATCCCCTGAGCAAGTGCTAGGGTTGGTGGGGAGTGCTGAGCTGAGGTGAGGCTGTAATTCCCATGGCCTGGAAGCCTTAGGGCCCAGTCAGGGCTGCTCTTGTGGGCAAGGGTAGGGGGCGGAGCCAAAGGGAAGAGGGTACTGGGCCAAGGGGAGGAGGAGGCAGGGCTTAGGGGCCTCACTGTGGAGGCAGCAGTGGCCAGGATCTCACAGGGGCAGGTGCGCATACGCAAAGGGTGTGAGGCGGCCCGCGAGAGAAGTGGAGGTAGAGAGAGAGAGCAGAGAGTAGCTAGGACAGGCACGAGGGGAAGTGGCTTCACATGCTCTGTTCATGGATCAATAGAAAAATAGCCAAAATGAGAAAAAGGCAACAAATGTACAGCCAAGAAGAATATAGTTAGAATAAAGGTAGAGGCAATAAAGGTGCAGCCAAGTGTATAGGAAGCCTTGAACCAACACCCCCTTCCTGCAGGCATGCTTCCATGAAGCTTATGCTTTGTCTGGCATGATCTCTCATGCTGATTCAGCAGGAGGTGTCATGGAATTTCTTCCTTTTTTATTTTTTAATTGAAGCTCATGAATGTCTTGGTTCACAGAAGAGACAAATCTAAAGATCATCCGGAAAATGACTGGAAATATAAGAATAAGAATTGGGAGAATTGATCTGACAATGGCAATTATAATTATTACATGAATCCAATCCAGAGGATTGAGGGCCTCCACGTTATGCTTAAATAACGCTGCCAAAGATTGTAAATTTTTTACATCTGAGCTTTACTAACTGCTGTAATTTTGTCCTGTAAAACCTCCATAACATTAGAGACATCTTTATCTATCCAAACTCCTAACAAATGATTTTTGGTGGCATTCCAATTAAAAGAAAATTTATATTTTAGAGCAGTAACACATATATATTTAAAACTAGCCTGACATTTACCTAAGAGTTGTGTTTTTAAATTTTGAACTTCCTGACCTATAGACAGAACCACTTCCTCCAGAGCATTTATTTTCATTTCTAACTTTTTATCTATAATTTATTGTTTTACTAGGGCTAATGAAATATTTTTGCTTAAATCAGTAACAAAACGAGCAGTGTTTACTTCATTTATTAAGGCTGCTGTAGAAATCGCTAAAGAGCTAATTATTGTTATTAAAGCACTTATTCCTAAAATCAAGGCCGCAACAAAGCGTTCTGGCTGCAACATAATATCCAGAGATTTCAACATTTGTAAAGCAGAATTTTTAAACCAAGGGTCATTTTATAGATCTACACGTAACATTACATACGAAGGTCTTTTTAAAATAAAAATTACAGAATATGTTTTACCCAGAGAAGAAGTAAAACAATTAGTAAAAATAAAATCCTTACAGCTAATATAATAAGATTTTCTTTGATTAATAATGATTAAATTATCTAGTTTTCCAGCTAAAATTCCCATAGGATAACCCACACATGCTCTTATCCCAATTGCAGTACTCTTAGTTTCCTTGGGCTTTTTCAGTAAAATCATGTTTTTTGCTGCAAAAAGTCTGAACAAATCCAGCTGAATGCCCGTTTTATTGTGAAAGGGAGAGTGACTAACCAAAATGGAAGCCACCCACCCTGGAGTGAGCCATCTTTTCAGGGGTTCCCCGTGCGTATCAGGAGCATAGCCATTAAACTTTGATGAATTATGTTTTAAGTAGGAGGCATAATCATAATCGGGGTTAGCAATGGAAAAATCAAAAATATTATCTGGTGCCCAATAGGATTATAAAAAAGAGGCCTTTTGAAATCCACATTCCCACCATTTTGGTGAGGTAATTAATGCATCCCCAAACTGATCCTTGTCATGATGTTTTTGTAGGCAGTTACCTAAATGTATATTCCTCTTGGGAATGAAAAAGGATTCATTATAAGTATGAAAGTCTAATGTCATCATGCCAATTTCCCACATCAATCTTTTTTTGAACTTTTTATCATTGGATTGATCAAGGGCATCAGTCAAAAAAGTTCTATAGTTTATAGGCAAACACCCAGGGAGATTTTCTCCTGATAGCGTTATACAAATTGGAGTGGTATCAGTCATTCCTTCATAATTAATTGTTTGAGAAGTCATATGAGAATTAGAATAGTCCTCCAAACCCCCTAGCAGGTCACTATTATTTGTCATTACTTATATCTTCATCCCTCCCATCGCACGGGATATAGAAGAGGAGGATTAGGAACATATGCCCAGTATTGTTCTCCTGAAACAGACACTGACTGCATAGCAATAATGGCAAGCATAGGAAGAAACATATTTTCAACAGTGATAGTCTTTCCCGTAGAAACCACAATCTCCTCCGCAGAATGGGTGATCTTCTTAATTTGTTACCAGGTTGGTGGTTGAGCTTTTTTCGTTGTCTTTACCTGTTGAGGAGAAAGGTGAAGACTTTTGAGCTTCTGCATCATTTTCTTCATTTGCATCTTCTGGTTTTGTTTTTGTTTTTTTTTTTGTTTGTTTTTGTTTTTGTTTTGCTGGGTTTCTCTTATCTTTGTAGAGGCACACGAGTCGGTTGAGATTCCAGATGCGTGACTCGGCATCCTGTGGAAACACACATGTATACCCTCTTCCCGAGGTGATTAATACATCAGGCCCTTTCCAGGTGCCTGTGAGCAAGTCTTTCCTTTTATCTTTTGGCTGAACTTTAAATCCAATTTCGCTCCAATGTTTTTGCATAAGTGTAAGTTTTTGTTCATTAGTATTAAGGTGATTAATTACAAATAAAGCATGATGGTTTCTCTAGTTAATAAGTCAGCCATCATATTTCCAAATGAAAGAGGTGGGAAACCGCCATCTATTCCCTATAATGTAAGCTGGACCAAACTTAGTCATAACTGTTGTGGGAATCTTTCTTTTCCTTTTATTATCAGAGGTCCCTTTTTCTATAACTCTCTGTGCTTTGGGGATAACTCCTTCTGGTTTAGTTTAATTCATTAATTCTGCCTATTGTAACATATCTGGAAATTTTATATTTCTATATTTACTATGAGGGAGCCGTAAAACTGCTTTTGAAGTTGCAGGAGTTTCTGGAGGCAGCATCCCATCAGATGATATATTGATTGGGGAATTGTCCACATCTAATCTTTGGTCCTAGTCTTTATTATATAGAGAAACCGTCTCTATTGGACTGGAAAGAAACAACATGCTCTGTTCACGGATCAATAGAAAAATAGCCAAAACAAGAATAAAGACAGCAAATGTACAGCCAAGAAGAATATAGTAAGAATAAAGGTAGAGGCAATAAAGGTGCAGCCAAGTGTATAGGAAGCCTTGAACCAACACCCCCTTCTCCAGGCATGCTTCCATGAAGCTTATGCTTTGCCTGGCATGATCTCTCAGGGAGACTCAGCAGGAGGTAATGTGGCAGATGGGGTCTGCTCTTAATCATGCAATAGGTGTGGGGTAATGAAACAGAACATGGTTCTCTTTCATCATTACCCAATCTCCATGATGAAGGGAATCCTTCACTCTATTCAGTTTTGCAGCTGGGGAAAATGAGGCATGGAGAAGCCAGGTGATCTACTCATGACCCCCAGTGCACAGGAAGCTTGGCCTGACTTCTCTGCCATGCTCCCTAGGACAGTGGGTGCTATGCAGTCCACTTCTTATGGTGGGAAGTCCACTGCTTGTCAGTCGTGGGGCTTGAACTCTGGGCCAGGGCACTGTACCCAAGCTCCTCTGATCAAGGCTAGTGCTCTACCACATGAGCCACAGAATCACTTCCGGTTTTCTGGTGGTTCTTTGAGGATAAGAGTCTCACAGACATTCCTGTCTGGGCCAGCTCTGAACCATGATCTTCATATCTCAGCCTCCTTTGTAATTAGGATTATAGGCCTGAGCCACCGGCACTCGGCATAAGTGTAATTTTGGCCTTATTTATCTCTCTGTCTCTCTCTCACACAGGAACTGGTTGAATGGGTGTTGGAGGAGGTGGCCCAGCATCCCTATCTGGCTGGAACCCAAGGTGGTCCTCTCATTCTGGTTGTGGGCTGTGGGTCAGGAGCTGTGTTGGTCACCCTGTTGAACCAGCTTCATGAGGTAAGCCCCTCTGTACACTGTCTGGACCATGATGGTTATGCATTGTCCATCCCATCAGTCCTTCCCCTAATCCCTCTGCTAGACCATTGAAGGAAATTAGATGAGGAGGCATTGTCCCCCTGCCTAGCACTATCCTGGGCCTCTGACCCTCACCCTCACCTATCTGGTCAGACCCTGGTTATAAGACAATGAAAACACTCAGTGTCTACTATCCTTTGTTAGGGTGTGTCATTTCGGTTAGGGGGGCGGAGTGCAGAAAAAAATACCTAGACCTGAAACCTCCCTGGGGACGTTTGTTCTTGTGACAGAGCCCAGTCATTGCTGTGGATAAGGAGGAAGCCACCATCAGACTGACCCAGAACAATGCTCGAAGATAGGAAGGCTGTTAAAGTATCAAACCCACTCATGTCTGCTTCCCACTCCCAACAATGGGGTGCAGTGTGGGTGGCTCAGCCCAGGGCCTAAGGGATTATAAATGGATGGTGGCGGTCAGGAGCTGGTGGCTCCGGCCCATCATCCTGGCTATTTGGGAAGCTGAGGTCTGATGTTCGTGACTCAGAGCCAGCCCGGGCAGGAGATTCCGTGAGATTCTTATCTCCCAAGAACAACCTCCCCCTCAAAACCCACACACAGAAAAGCCAGATTTGGTGTTGTGGCTCAAGTGGTAGAGCCTCAGCCTTGAACAAAAGAAGCTCAGAGATAACCTGAATCCAAGCCCTAGGACTCACAAAATAATAATAAAATAAGGGAACTGTGTATACATTTTATCTGACAACCAAGACAGATGGATTCAGTCTTCACGCTGGTACCTGTAGCCAAAGATAAGGGGCTTCCCTTGATGTTCCCCAAAACTTCTCTTTCTCTCCTTTATCTGTCCAGGTTCGGTTGCAGGGCATAATTCAGATCATCCCCCTGGATGTGACCTTAGGTACCCTCCCCCATTCGTCTTCCTTGGGGTGACTATTCTGGATGCACTCCCTGCTGGAAAAATGTGGTACCGGAGGGATGGGGGTAGGTATCCCAGACAGACTCCCACACACCCACACCCACACACCCACACACACCACTAGGCCTACTCAGACTAGCCTTTTCCAAAGACACTTTATCTCCTTGGATTAACTGACCTAGGAGAGGATCTTGGTCCCCTGAAACTGATTACTTTAACTTGGGCTTGCTAGTTGAAAGGGGAGCAAAAAAATAATAGCCTTTGGTGCCCGTCAACCGGGGCTAAGGCTCACACTGTCATCCAAGCTACTCGGGAGGCTGAGATCTGAGGATCACAGTTTGAAGCCAACCATAAGCTAGAAAGCCTGTGAGACTCTACTTTCCATGGAACCACCAAAAAGCCTGAAGTGGAGCTGTGGCTCAAGTGGTAGAGCCCCAACCTTGAGCACGAAAATTCAGGGACAGCTCCCAGATCCTGAGTTCAACCCCACACAAAGAAATGGCCCCATCTTGTTGCCCACAGATTGCCTGAGCTTCGAGGGCCCTATCTCGGAGTGTGGTACAACACCTGTCCCTGGGTGGTGTATCAGTGCCTTCAGAAATCCGGTGGTGGAGCCCTTCCCCTTTGTGCATTCTCAACCCACACTGGACGGAAGACAGGGTGTGATAAGGCCAGAAGCCTGCAGAGCAGAGTGGTTCCAGCTCTGCCAAGGTGATCAGAACGGGCTTCTTAGAGGCATCACTTGAAAAGGGGGTCTTGCTTAACAAGGAGGAGCTGACAGGAAGCACAGAGAGCAAAATTGCAGCAGATGATGGAGAACATAGCAGAGCGTGTTCATTTCCAGCCAGGACTGTTGGTGAGAAACATGGTAGAGATGTGCAAGACTGTCTGGAGACAGGCCCGATGGGTCACAGAAGAACAGCTATGCAGGGCTGGGATTGTGTCTTAGAGGTAGAGGGCTTGCCTAGCATGCAGGAAACCCCGGGTTCGATTCCTAGGTCCTGCATACACAGAAAATGTCAGAAGTGGCACCGTGGCTCAGGTGGAAGTGCTCACCTGGAGCCAAAGAAACTCGGGGATACTACCCAGGCCCCAAGGCCAAGCCCAAGGGCTGTCAACATAAAACAGCTCTCCAAGGGACCTTGGTGACCGGTGGATGGCTATGCCCTGTAGCTCTTAATAGATCATGCATGCTTTGTGTTTCCTTCTTTGACAGAAGTGAGCTAGACACTCCTTCTGCCCTGGAAACCCTGGACACATTATCAGCAGCCCTCCCAACATCTTCCACTGGGACATGGAACAGCTGGCCCCAGAAATTCTCAGGTACTGGTTGATTGGGGCAGGGGGCAGGGGGATACAGGGAAGGCACCAGAACTCCTAGTGGGTCTGATCTGTCCTGGAAGACCAGGCCATCCATAGGAGGCAAATGGTAGCTTAGACAGGGCTAGTGATGTGGAGGGGGCCCTTTAATGCCCATGGCCCCACCCAGATTCTGAGCTTCCCTTTGCTGTCCCTGAGGGAGGTAGAGGGGTGTCTAGGTGGTAACATCTAGAGGAGGACAAGCTGGAAATTCTGAAGGACAAGACACCTTAAGCCGTGTGCAGGCGGCTCACACCTGTCATCTCACGCCTGTTATCCTGGCCACTCGGGAGGTTGAGATCCAGAGGATCTCATTTCCCAGCCCAGGCAAGAGAGTCCCACGAGAGCCTCATCTCCAATCTGCAACTGGCAGTGGTACTGTGGCTCAAGTGGTCGAGCACTTGCCTTAAGGAAAATTAGAATTCAGGGACAGTACCGAAGCCCTGAGTTCAAACCCCGCAACCAAAAATCAAAGAAAGGAAGGAAGAAAGAAAAACACCCCTTCCTTGCTTGCAAGAGATGTTGAAGTAGTGAGGTTGCTGTGGTTGGGAGACCAGGTGCTGGCCTCACTGTACAGACATTTCTAAGAACTCCCCAGGTTTGCCCCAGTGTGAAACCACAGTAGGATGGATGGTGCCTTACCAAGAACTCTATAGGTCGTGGCCAGTGGCAGGCAGGGAGTGGGTGAATGAGAGCAGGGATGGGATATTAGGGTCAATTATATGCTCTCCATCCATGGAAGAATGGTTTTGGATGGTGGTGTCAAAGTCTGAACTGAAGGGTTGCATGTGGTTTGTGGCATGACCAGATGAGTTTCCCCTGGGTCTAAGAAGGTGGCTGAAGCCAGGCGCCGTTGGTGGCTCACACTGTGTCATCCTAGATACTCAGGAGGCTGAGATCTGATTGATGATCGTGGTTCAAAGCCAGCTTGGAAAGGAAAATCTGTGAGACTTTATCTCCAGTGAACCACCAGAAAGCCAGAAGTGGCACTGTGGCTCCAGTGGTAGAGGGCCCACCTACAGCTGAAGAGCTGAGGGATTGTGCACAGGCCCAGAATCCAAACCCCATGACAGACCAAAAATAAGGTAGCTGAGATTTCTGCATAGTCGTGTGTACATTTAGGAAATTCCAGGCTGTGTTATGAGCCATTCCAGATGTGTGAGAGGCCATGAGTTTTGTCTTCAGTTGGTCTGAGGATAGTAGTACCATCTTCTTGGGGGTGGGATGTTCAGATTGCTCAGGGACTTCTGAGGCCTTGGGCTACTTGTGTGTGTGTGTGTGTGTGTGTGTGTGTGTATTTTTCCCTCTTCTTTCTCTGTCCACTTCCTGGGTGCCTGTTTGACTCTTTCTGCCTCAGATGGTGCCCCTCCTCCATGCCGACCTTGTGCTTTAGCACCCTATCAAGGTCAACAATGAGTCCTAAATTGCCAGAGGCCTGCATTTCAGCGTTACTTTGAGACCCAAGTCTGGCCTGTCCAAATCTTTGGGCACCTCCAGGGGATTCTGGGCCAGCAGGGCCGGCTGGCATAGGGTCTCCCCTGCCTCTGTGGGTCCTTAGTCATTCGATGTCCTGTTCTTTTTCTCAGCTGGGCCTCTGGCTGCATGTCCCTCTCTTTAGGCTGGCAGTGAAGTGGAGAAAAGGGGGTTTCTGGTGGCTCTGGCCAACTTGAGCTTGATATCTGACTGAAGGCTGCCCATGCAAGGAAGGTCCGGGCATACATGGGAAGTGAGGCCAAAGTGGCTTAGAAGTATCCGTTGGTGTCTAGGAAATGTCAATGTAACTTATCGCAGGAAAGTCTATCTTCCTGCCCCGGCTTGGTCTCTCAGGTCGTTCTAGACTATTCTGGATGACCAGAATACAGAGGCACAGACTTTAGATTCTATGTACAGGGAACTGGGGCATGAGAAACTGGTATGGCCAATACCTCAATGTTCTGGGGCATTAACCTTGACCTGGCTATGCCCCTCTTGTTAAAAGTTCTCTTAATCCAGTGCTGGCCACACACCAGCCACTTGTGGCAGTGCTATAAAAGTGGCAGGAGTGGAAGTGAGATCAAGGGGTGAAAGAAATCTGGATTTATGGCCTGATTGGGGGTGAGGTGGAGGCAAAGTGTGTCTGTAAAAAAAAATCTTAGAGCTGGAACTCAGGGCCTAAGCACTTTCCCTGAGCTTCCTTTGTTCAAAGCTAAAACTGTGTCACTTGA
Organism: Dipodomys spectabilis; assembly: GCF_019054845.1. Classification (NCBI taxonomy): domain Eukaryota; kingdom Metazoa; phylum Chordata; class Mammalia; order Rodentia; family Heteromyidae; genus Dipodomys; species Dipodomys spectabilis. The sequence goes on from NW_024870997.1 coordinate 859,992, forward strand.
ACCACAGCTCACCTTTCATCTTTTTTAGTAGTTTACTGGAGAGAAGAGTCTCACATACTTTCCTGCCTGGGTTGGCTTCAAGCCGCCATCCTAAGAGCTCAACATCGTAAGTAGGTAGGATTGCTGGTATGAACCATTGGGACCTCCTAAGGATGTTGTTGTTTGTGCTTTTTTGTGCATGAGTGTGTGTGTGTGTGTGTGTGTGTGTGTGTGTGTGTATTTGCGTGAGTGTGTGTGTATGTGTGTGTTTGTGCATCTACCGAGGCTTGAACTCAGAGCCTATGTGGTATCCTTTAGCTTGTTTGCACAAGGTTTGTGCTCTACCACTTGAACTACAGTACACATAAGCTCCCAGCAGCCCCTGACTGTGTCTGGGCCATGGCAGTAAGTTCCATGGGACCTGCCCCTCCATCCGTGCACAGGGCCACAGGACCAAGGGAAATGTTCCTATGGATGCTCTTTTATAGTCGGCCCATGACTGAAGACCTTCATTGGACCTCAAGCACTGGTGAGCCCTGGAACTCCAGGGATAGCGAATGATACAAGCACCAGCCAGCCGGCTGTGGATTCCTGAACCCACAACTCTTTCATGAGCCCAACTCAACACCCACCGGAGGTGTGCCTGACAGATTTGCACTCTTATGATATCTACATGAGTAGGCTTTACCTGCCATGCCACCTTCTGCCGCTCCTGGCCCAGAACCGTGGTCTGAGACACTGATTTACTGCTCAGACCCACACTGCACCCATGACAGATTTCATTCTGATGAGCCAGACAATGACCTTCATGCCCCAAGGCTGGACACTTCCCTGATAATGTGGCTCAATCTACAGGCAAAAGCCTCCAAATGGGCTGCTCTCAAGACTTGTAGGATACCTAGACATTGGGAGAAACTCAGGGGCCCACTGGAAAATACTCTGCTTAGAACCACAAAGTGAGATCCAAGCAAGCCAGGTGTTGGTCATGGGTTGCTGTCACCTAGCTTCAGGTTACCACTTGAGCCAGAGGGCCACTTCCAGGTTTCTGGAGTTTCAGAGTCCCCGGACTTTCCTGCCGGGGCTGGCTTTGAACCGGGACCCTCACATCTCAGCCTCCTGAAGAGCTAGGAGGACAGGCATGAGCCACCAGTGCCTGGCTGATCTGGCCTTTCACAACAATCGACTAGGAGCTCCTGAAAGCTTTTCTTTATTTTTTTTTGCCAGAACTGGCCTTGAACTCAGGACCGGGCTCCGGTCTCCTAACTTTTTCCCTTGAGGTTGGCACTTTACCACTTGAGCCATAGCACAATTTCTGGTTTTGGGTATTTCACTGGCAAGAAGGGTCTCACTAAGTTTCCTCCTCTGAGCTGGCTTTGCCCCACAATCTCTGAACCCAGTCTCCTGAGTAGCTAGGATTTACAGGAGTTGAACCACTGTTAACATTGGGCTAGAAGCTTTTCTTAAGCAAGAGTTCTTCCCTGCGTTTGTCCTGACTCCTCAATGCAAAGGATGCCTGTGTCAGGAGTTGTGAAAAATAGGCTTCCAGCCACAAGAAATGGCTGAGGTCCATGGTGAAAAGTCAAGCTAATCTTCCCCCTGGGCCTCATTCTGGGACCCCATCCTCTTCCCTCCCAGTGACTCAAGTACAAACCTTGACCCAGACTCGCATGTCCTGCCAGATTTGTCTGAAGCCACAGAACCTCCATTCCACCCACACCACCTGCTCTACACCACACCTCAGGACCTTTGCCCATGTTGTACCTTCTGCATGAGGCTCTCTATCCTGTTTCACGCCTTAGAACTTCTGTGGAATTTTGGCACTGGTTATATCACCTGCTGGAGCAAGTCTTCCCTTCCTTTTTCCCTCGAGATATGGAAATTGTGCAGGCTAACTGGCAAATGCTCTATCTTGGTGTGTGTGTGTGTGTGTGTGTGTGTGTGTGTGTGTGTGTGTGTCTGTGTGTCTGTGCCAGTCTTGGGGTTTGAATTCATGGCCTGGACACTATCCCTGAGCTTTTGTGCTCAAAGCTAGCACTCTACTCCTTGAATCCCAACTCTACTTCTGGCTTTTTGGGTGTTTAATTGGACAAAATTGTTTCATATAGACTGTCCTGCTTGTAATTGTGATCCTCAGAACTCAGCCTCCTGAGTAGCTTAGATTACTGGGGTGAGCCACAAGCACCTGCCCTCTACCTCTTTCCTCTAACCTCGGCCCTCCTGAGTCCCAGAAGAATATGTCTCACCACGCTCCCTTTTATTTTTTTGCCAGTGTTGGGGCATGAACTCAAGGTATGGGCATGTTCCTTAGATTCTTTTGCTCAAGGCTAGTCACAGTGCCACGTTTGGCTTTTTCTGTTTGTGTGGTACTGAGGAATTGAAACCAGGGCTTCATGCCTATTAGTTAAGCACTCTACCCCTAAGCCATATTTGAAGCCCAAGGCTGACTTGTAATAGGAGTTATGAGGGTAGGATTTATTGGCTTACCCTTTGGCGTAGAAATCGCTGACTATTTCATAACGTTGCCAAGATTTGGGACCAGTCAATGACTCAGCAATGAGGAATGATGAATGAGTGAGAGCCACCAGGCCACAGAGGCCTAGGCTCACATCCTACAGAGGGATAGAGAATATAGATCCAGAAACTTCGACCACTCCTGGAGGCAGTGGCTGGCTGCTAGGTGTCCCAATGGGACACCTCAGCTAGAACATAATGCATCCATTGCACACACCAGCCTAGGCAAAGCCTTCGGGGCTTCAGTTATTAAATGGCAGAGGGATGCTTTGTTCAAGCTGCCGGCTCATACTTAGTACTCTCTGAGGGCTTGTCCCAGCCGGCCCAGGGGCTGCTGGGCATGGGCAACCTGCTGAATGCCCATCATCCATACATCATCCATGCATACACAGAGACATGGAGTTACTGCTCCTTTTTTTGGGGGGGTGCAGGTATGGGGTTTAACTATGAGCCTAGGCCTTGTCCCTTAGCTACTTTTGCTCAGGGGAAGCACTCTGCAACTTGAGCTACAGCCCCACTCATGGTGTTATTTTTTTCCTGTGATCTCTTAGAAATAAGAGTGTTGCCGACTTTCCTGCCCTGGCTGAATTCAAATTGGCATTTGCTACATCTCAGCCTCCTGAGGAGCTAGGATTACAGGCAGGAGCCGCTGACATCTGGGTTTCTTTTCTTCCTGTTGTTCTTTTTTTAATCTTGACAGTCTGAAATCTTCAAGGTGTCATTCCAATGGTTTGCATTCGAAGTAAACTAGCCAGTACTGGAGTTCAAATTCTAGGACTGCTACCCACAAATGGAGGGAGATCCTGACAAACTCATTCCTATTTTTGTGAATGCGAATGGAATGCTATAAAAGAAATAATTAAATTTGCAGTTAATGCATGATTCTATTTTAGAATGCCACACAAATATTATTGGATTTATGTCTTCCATTCTAGCACCATAGTATGATTCCCGAAATGGAAGGATATTGACTAATTTTTAATTAATGCTTTTATAAGTATTCTACCATGATACTTCATTAAATAGTGGCATAATGTAATAACTAATTATTGGTGATAGTATACATAATTGAATATCCTCACATTCCCTCTTTCTCTCTCTCTCTCTCTCTCTCTCTCTCTCTCTCTCTCTCTATATATATATATATATATATATATATATATATATATACACATACACACACACTCACATACATATCTCTCAATGTGTATATTGGGCACTACTCTGGCTTGATCTAAGCTCCTCAGAATTTCCTCACAGCTCAGTTTGCTAGAGGCTGGTGTGCTAAGACTGAGACCCCATTTATGAATTGGGCATTCTAGGCTGTGAGTTAAAATCCCAGCAAGGCCAAAAATTTATTCATGAAGTAAGAAGCCAATTTGACAAATTTTTATCTTTTCTGTGAAAGTCCTGGGTCTCAATACGATGTATAATCCATATGCAAATATAATCTAGATGAAATGATGTAATAAATGAAGTGTTATATGTATAATACTAAATAAATAAGGGTAATTAACCTTATACGCATTAAACCCATGTATGTAAATAGATCTCATATATGAATATTATGATGAGGCTTTAATTCCGACCCTGGGAACTGGTCTGAATTTCTTGTCTTTAAGGTCAGTGAGCTTCCCCTTCACCCACAATGCTACAGAGTTACCCAGATCCTGAGTTCAATCCCAGGCCTGCCAGAACAATGATGCAAATTGCACGCCAGAGCCTTATTATTTATTTATTTACTTACTTACTTACTTATTTGCCAAGCACAGGGCTTGAACTTAGGTCTTGGCACCTCTGCCACAGCCAACACTGGTTTCCTAGGACCCGAGATCAAATCTCAAGGCTGGCAAAAATAATAAGGAAAAGGATAAAATTGAGAAGTTCAAGAAGGTGGTTTTACTTTTTTTTCCCTTTGAACTGTGACCACCCTGGGTCTAAATGACAAGGCCCAGAAAGTACACATGACCTTGCATTGCTGATGTTTGGTGGGCTATTAGGGAAGCCATAGCCGAAACCGGCAACTTAGACCTGGAGGTCGAATCCTGGGACTGCCACTAATGAATGGCGGCATGGTCTAAGAAATGCATCCCGATGTTACATCCGTACAAATGGAATGTTATAAAAGTAAGAATTAATTTAGTATTAGATAGCTAGCTCACTAGGTAGTTAGGTAGGTAGGTAGGTAGATGATAGATAGATAGATAGATAGATAGATAGATAGATAGATAGATAGATAGATAGATAGATAGATTGATTGATAGATTGATAGATAGATAGATAGATAGATAGATAGATAGATAGATAGATAGATAGATAGATAGATAGATAGATAGATAGATAGATAGATAGATAGATAGATAGATAGATAGATAGATAGATAGATAGATAGATAGATAGATAGATAGATGGATAGACAGATGGATGGATAGACAGATGGATGGATAGATAGATGGATGGATGGATAGATGGATGGATGGATAGATGGATGGATAGATAGATAGATGGATAGATAGATAGATGGATAGATAGATAGATAGATAGATAGATAGATAGATAGATAGATAGATAGATAGATAGATAGATAGATAGATAGATAGATAGATAGATAGATAGATAGATAGATAGATAGATAGATAGATAGATAGATAGATAGATAGATAGATAGATAGATAGATAGATAGATAGATAGATAGATAGATAGATAGATAGATAGATAGATAGATAGATAGATAGATAGATAGATAGATAGATAGATAGATAGATAGATAGATAGATAGATAGATAGGCGATCTGGTCTTAGACATCAGGAGGAAAGAAGGAAACAATTCCCAGTCATGAGACCTTCTGCAGTGCTCTAGGCCACCAGCATCGCCATCACACACCACAGAGCATGAAGACTGTCCCTATCCCACTTCTCAGGCAGCAGAAGAGCCAAGAGGGCAGAGCTAGGTTCTAACTCAGGTGCTTGGAGATAGTAGAGAAAGGGCCCTGCCTCTCCTTGGACTGGGGATTTGCATTAATGATGTGGAGAATGAAGGAAGGAGAATGGCCTGGAAGAGGTAGAAGAAGGGCCTTCAAATCTGACAGAGAGTCAAAAACCTACTTCCTAAGATCAGAGAGTAGGGTTTTTCTACTCTGTTCCTCCCCTCTCCCTCATGAAACTGGCTCTCTATTATTAACGTAAAGATACACTGAGGCTCCCTTCATCTGAGGAAAAAGGTTAATTAGTCATTGTTTGAAGAGGCTGAGAAAAGCCTGCCCCTCGTGTAACTCTAACAAATGTTTGAGGTTTCCTCTTTGCAGGCTATGCCTGGAATGAATAAAGTGGTTTTGCAGCTCACTTCCCTGTTGAGTGTGTACATTCTGCCTACTAATCCTGCAGGCCTAGGTCTCTTCACCTAGCCAGGCTTTTGAAACTGTTTTCTGTCCTTCAAATTCAGTGTTACACTGGAGTTCTTCCTGCTAAAAGGGCTAAGGCTTGGATCCTGAGAACTTCATTTGAACCCAAGATGGGTCAACAATGTTTCTTTCCTGTTTCTATAGCTTGAGAACTCTAAGAACATTTAGAGTGCAAGTAACCTCTCATCACCAAGGGAAACATACAGGAAGCTCTTGAACTTCTGACCTTTCAGAAGTGGAAGTCAGAGTGTCGTAGACTTTCCTGCCCTGGCTGACTTCACCCTGTGATCCTGAGACCTCAGTCTCCTGAGCTAGAGTTTTGGGCCTGAGCTACTGGTGCTGTGCTAGGTTCAGAACTGTAATGACATTGACAATATAAGTCAAGTGCTTGTCACAAAGGGCTTGGGGAGCATATTATGCCTTTCAACATTGGACCTTTCAGAACTCTGTAGGACACAAGGTTATAATGTTAGAGTCTGAGAGGCTGGACATATGGATCTGCTATACTTGAACCTTGAGCCCTGACTCCAACTCTGATGTATATCAATGTTCATTTTCCAGAAAATGTTCTCATAATTAGCAAATTGGAAAAGTACTTTGATTATCCCTCACTCTTTTTCCAGTTGTTTTTCTCATACTGAAGCCTGGGTGCTCTCCCTGCACCCTTCAGCTCAAGGCGAACACTCTACCACTTGAGCCACAGTGCCATGTGAGGTCTTTTGGTGATTCATTGGAGATAAGAGTCTAACAGGCTTTCCTTGTGTAGGCTGTCTTGGAACTGTGGTCTTCAGATCTCAGTCTCCTGAGAAGCTAGGGTTCCAAGAATTCCCCACCAGCAACTGGCCTATTGTTTTTGCCAGTCCTGGGGCTTGATCTAAGGGCCTGGGTACTGTTTCTGAGAATCTTTTTCTCAAGGCTAGCACTCTATCACTTGAGCCACTTCACAGCTTCTGGGTTTTTCTGAATATGTGGCACTGAGGATTCAAACCCTGGCATTCATGCATGCTGAGCAAGCTCTATACCACTAAGTCACATTCCCAGCCCCACCCTTAAAATTTTATCCCTCAACTTGCCTATCCTCAAGAAAAGGCTTCTGAGTATAAATCATCTAAAGGAATCCCTATAGTAAGTTGTCAAAAGATAACTAAGACAAAGCTCATACTTGGGAGAGACTCTAAACATGTGATGACTGTGACTAATGCCTCCATTTAATTATGTATCATGTTTCAACATTTAATATAGTATTAATGAATAACAAGTCAATGATCTGATTTATTGTGTATAATTTTATACTAGATGTACAAAACATAATAAATATTATGTGTATAATAATATTAAATACAATAAACTATAAAATGAATAAAATAAAATAAATACAAAATCAATAATTATAATAATCAATATATAATATTCATGCATATGTACATATATATCATATATTACACATGTATAGAAATATTTTTTACATTGCAGGGCCTCAATGCAGGCCCTGGGAACTCTAGCTTGAATTTCTTTTCCTCAAGGACAGTGAGCTTCCCCTTCACCAATGGAGTAAAAGAGTTACCCGGAAATGAGCTCAAATCCCTTCAATGGCAGAAATACTGGCTCCAATTCCAAGACAATGACTTAAAATTTTTAATGGAAGCACTTATGTTTATTCAGTTCCATACTGAACATTAAAAAAAAGCAACGTAGAATTTTGTACAGTTATTCAGATATCCTTCCCTTACCCCCAAAGTGCTTCTTTGAGCACTACATTATTTATGTATGTTTTCTATTGTAAAAATGTTGTACAGAGGGGTTACAGTTACATTAACAAAGTAATGAGTACATTTCCTATTGAGCATTGTTGCTTCCTTCTTTGTTCTCCTCCTACCTGTTTGATCTTAATCTGTCCCGCGGAAGATGAATGGGGTCCGTGGAAAGGTAAGTGTGCTGCTGGCCCATTCGCCAGCCTCCCGTAGCCCCAGAGACAGTCAGATGCAACAAGGAGTGAAGTCAAGCAGGAATTCGTTTATCACCATGCAGCAAGCAATTTTTAAAGCAAAAAACCACGTGGCATGGAAGGGGAAGAAAAGGAACCAACCAATCACTGTAGAGGTCACCCTATCATGCACCTAAGCTTTCTATACTTTCTCTGCTGTCTTTCGAGCTATATAACTACAGACGTCACTGTTCCTGGTTGTGGTACACAGTCAGATTTTAACATAAACAACTCTGACTCTGCCCACTCAACTGCCTCTCAGCGCCACCTTTGCTGTCCATGTGCCCTACAGATTCCCCCTTTTATAATGGCAAACCCACCTCTTTGCTGAGGTTCAGGTCAGGGCAACTCTTATGAGGTTCGCCCAATTGGCACCTCCTCTTTCCGTGGTTCACCTAAAGTATGGAGTAATCTTCAGCACTGAGCTTATCATAATAGACACGGAGAGCCATGCGTTGGATCCCTTGGTCTCCACCCTTTCCCATATAACTGCAACCCCCACATCCTGCTCATCTCCCAGTTAGTTATCCTTTTTCCCTTTTCAGTAAAGTTAATAAACGTCAGCCCCATCACAGTTAGAAATGTCCGAAGCAGTTCGATTACTTCTGGGACATATATAAAGTCACTATCTTATAAGGTTGACCTCTTTAAAGCATAGGAGCAGCCTGGATATTAGGGGTACCACACATGAGGCACAGTGCATCCTCGTGGGCCCCCACACTCAGGCCATCCTTGGTAAAGGGGGTCTCAATCTCCAACATCCCAGGATCCTCTAGCCAGGTCAAAGATGTCAAAATGCAGCTCAGGCCACCAGGTCGAAGGGACAGCATATCTTTTGGTGCTGTTGATGATTTCTCCATTTGATCACTGCCCAGGTCACACATTGAGGTTGATGTGGATTCCGTAGGGCCATTGCCAGGACTAGGAGGGTCAGGACAGCCAACAGCTGGAGTATCACCATCTGCAATTGTTAAAGAACGCAAGAGCTTCTCAAGGGATGATTGCCCTTGGGGATGGTCAGTAATTATCTTTTTAGCTTTCTCTCTTTTAAACACAAGCCTCGACAAGCATAGCCATTTTACTTTCCTTGTTGGTTAGTTTATCCTTGGGCTTCTTCCTGTATAGAAGAAATGGGTAAAACTTAAAGTTCCTGGCTGGGATCCAAATGAGGGCTGTCTCCCCTATTGAAAAAACATATCTGAATCCCCTGCCCATGGTAACTAGGGGGTCAGGTCTGCTCCATTGTTGTGTCAGGGGGTCCTTCCACCTGACTTTCACTTGGCGCTTAGGATTTAGTTATCCCCAGTGTTTCTGAAACCTGGATTCAATTGCCCCTTTTGAAAAATTTAAAATGTTAATGGTAAAAATAGCTATCTGTAACTATATAAGGGAGTTAACTCCCATTTCTTTCTATAATTGCTTGGCCTTGAAGATTATAGGGATTTCCTGTGTGAGTAATATGCCATCTCTCAAAGAACTATGACATTACTTTACTAACAAAACAATGTCTATTATAGTTTTAACTTGTGCTAGTAGACCCAAGGTGGCAAAGCATTGAAGAAAATGTGCTTCTGAATGTTTAATTCTTTCTCCTGTATGTGCTGTAGCCCAACATGCTCCTGAATAGGTATCTATAGAAACAAATATATATTTAAGCTTACCAAAGGCTGGAAAATGAGTCACATCAGGTTGCCAGAGGACATTGGGTTTGAGGCCTCTGGGATTTACCCCTGGTGGTTGGAGCGGGGGTTCTTTTAAGAAGGGCTGGCATGTTTTACGGGTATGTATTATCCTTTTGAGGTCCTTTACAGGAATCTGAGGAAATCTATGTTGAAAACCTCTCCAATTATTGTGGGTTAAATCATGTAAATGGGTGGCCTCTTGTAACATTAAAGCTTGTGGGCTAGTAGCTAACTGGTCTGTCCAATTATTGCCCATGGATAAAAACCCAGGAAGTTTTGAATGCCCTCTCAAATGTTGAGTATGAATAAGGGCTCCCCATCAATCTAAAAGGCACTTAAGGGTGTCCAAAATGGGAAAACAGGGTTTCCATCCAGCTTAATATGTGCCTGGGGAATATGGGGGAGCAAGTTAATCATATAAACTGTCAGAATACAAATCAAGGGGTTTTTGAATGTCCCGAAGGATCATAATTACGGCAAACATTTCTTTTTATTGTGCTGACCCTTGACAAGGTTGAAATCTTTGTTGGCTTGGGGTCTTTTGTTGCTCCTCAAAGGCTGCATACACAGAGCCTGTTTTACCTCCATCAGTAAAAACATGGAAAGCGCCAGGAATAGGTTTAGGAGAAAATAGAGAAGGCATTATGAGGGGAAGTCACCATAACATGACGGTCCATTTAGATGACCCATAATGGCAGTCAATTTGACCTAGAAACCCTTCCAGGGAGAGAGCAAGTTGAGCATTGGCTCAAGTGAACACTCAACGTCTGCCATCCGAAAAGGAAAAACAATGGAGTGAGGGTCAAGACCATAATGCCTTTGGGATTGGGTCCTTCCCTTGAAAATAGCATCGGCAAGTTGGTCTGCCTGAGAGTACACCTGAGGGGTGCCCCCCAGAGGAGTGTGAACACACTCTATGGCTCCCCCTCTTTGACTTAAAACTGCAGAAATCAATGTAACACCTGCAAACAACGAGAGGGAAATGGGCTTAAGAATAGAAAACCTTTTCAGGGAAAGTTCATACAGGGCTCTTTGGAACTGTAAAAATATTGCCCGATGGCTGCTTGTAATTATAATAACTTCTTGGGGTGTCCTGTCTTTTAGTCTGGTGAATAAGGGCACAAGACTATTTTAGGGATGGGATCCCATGGAAACAGCCAATTGATTTCCCCTAAAAGACTTTGAAGTTTGGTTAGGGACAGAGATGCTGGAATATCCAGCAAAGGCTTAAGAGGGCTGGCCTGAGTCAAGGTAAGGTGGGATCCGAACACCTTAAAAGGAGGTACCATTTGAATTTTATTTAGGGCTATGGTAAAAAAAAAAAAAAACCCTTTTTTAATATGGTGAGAACCTGGGCTAGAAGACCCTCCAGGTGGCCCAGGTCTTGGTGCCCCAGAATTATTTCATCCATGTAGGCATAGGCAAGGGAGGTGTCTGAACCCAGCACAGGCCCTAAAAGTGTGGCCAAGTATTGTTAGCAAAAGGCCAGGCTATTGGCCATTCCCTGTGGCAGCAACGTCCATTCAAACCCCCGATCAGGATGGGAAAAAATTAAGAGAGGGGATGGAGAAGGCAAATTTCTTGCAGTCATCCAGATGCAAGGGGATAAAAAAAAAACTATCTTTAATATCAGTTACAACCAAGGTATATTCTGAAGCGGGAGTCCAGGGCATTCCTCTTAGGGAATTCCTACTAGCTCTATCCTTTCAGTTACCTTATGTAGATCTTGGAGCACAAACCAAGCCTGGATGTTTTTTGGATAACAAATACAGGTGTGTTCCAATGACTCACAGAAGGAAGTATGTGCCCAAGTTTTATCTGTTCCTCCACCAAAAGGTGGCATGCTACAAGTTTAGGTTAGGTCAATGGCCACTGCTCCACCCAAATAGGGCTTCTCGGTTTCCACCTAATGGGAGGTACTTGGGGGACAACTGCCTTTAGGATTGGGGGTGCACCCAAGTGGGTCCCTTATGTTCTTCTCTGTACTTATGAAAGTTAAAAAATTCTTTTTCTTAACTTCCTCTAGATCCTGTTTAAGTTTTTGTGATTTTACTCTATCCAGGATATCATCATAGGATGCTTGATGGTCTGTAGTGACCACAGCATCCATTTGTCTTAGCATGTCTTGCCCTAGTAAATTGGCGGTGAGGTTTTTTTGTCACTAAAGGGCATATATTTCCCTGCTCTCCATCTAGGCTATTCCATTTCATAAGGGCGACCGACTCTTTGGACTGGGATTTGCCCCCTACCCCCAATATCGGGGGTCTATGTGCAAGCTTCCAGTCCTAGGGAACTTCCTCCTCCCTGAGTATGGTTCAATCTGCCCTCACGTCAATTAGGCAGTGAAACTGCTTTACCCCTATGAAAATACACATTTTAGGGTGGAGTCCTTCCCTCAGGGGGATGGTCCAATGGGCCTGGGTCGTCCTGCCATGAGGTTGCCTGGGCCTTAGAGCAGAGGGGGTTCCTCCTTGAGCTAACGGGGCTGGAGGATGCCCCTCCCCTAGTTTAAAGGCTTCCCATCTCAATCAAATTTGGATCAACAATCCTTTTTCCAATGGTATCCCTTCCTGCACTTGCGGCAGGGTGTAGGGAGTGGTTTGGACCCCCCTGGCTGGTTGGCAGTGGGTGGAGGGCAGGAGGGATTGTTTTGAACAGTCCCACTTAAAGGGGACCTCCTGTCTGCATTTAAAACAAGTCCCTCTCCCTGATCGCCTTGGGGTTCCTTGGCCCTGGGCTGCCAGAGTCTGGGTAAAAGCCTGCAGATGTCTGAGCCTGTAAAGTTAAAGATAGTGATTGGGCCTGGGGCTGTTGTGTTCCACATCTTGGGAGGCCACCACCCATGTGCTCAGGGAACACTCTCTCAATCCCACGCAGGCTGTGTGGTGGTCTGCATTCATCCCTTCCCAAACCAGTAGCTTTACAAACTGATCTCAGAGGTCCCCTGCTGGTGACTTGCGGTGAACATTCTGTTGGACTTGGTCTATAAAATCAGGTAGAAGCTCACCCAGGTTTTGTCTCACTCCTGCTATGGGGAACTTAGTGGGTCCTTCATCCAATTAGTACCGCTCGACAAGTCCGGCCTGCCTCACCTGGTCGCAGTATGGGCCAGTTAATGAGTGATGTCTGTATCTTATTTTTATATATTATATTATTACCAATTATTTGGTATAAAATTATACCTCCATTAATTAATCACAGTAGGAGACTTAATAAAGTATTAATTAATCAATGACCTATATTTATTGCTTACAATCATATACTGGAATGACTAGCTAATTAGTAATTTAATTAGTACATTTCAAACATTGTATTTGTATTCCTATAGATAGGAACAAATTTCCTAGATCTTCAACCGTGTGCACTCCCGGGATCGAACTCAGGGCCTAGGTGTCTGGGTTGGACTCAGGCTTCACTGACAGTCTCCAGCCTTCGACCATGCAAGGTCATGTACAATTTTCAAGCCAAGTAATTGAGACCCAGGAGGGTCACAGTACTAAGGAAACAAAGGTAAAACTGTTGTAAAAAACTTCCTGGTCTTTTCCTCCTCCATTTTTGTTGGTTTGATGGTTTTTTTTTTTTTTGTTTTTTGTTGTTGTTGTTTTGTTTTTGTTTTTGCAAGAGCTGGGAGTTGAACTTGGGTCTTAGGATCCCTGAATCATCTGTGGGTGTAAAAGCTGCACCCAGCCTAGGGTAATAATCATGGTTTAAGACACAATAAAATGCTTCCTTGAGTAAAAGGAGCTCAGGTAAAATGTCTAAGCTCACAGTTCAAGCCTCAGGAATTGCCACAAAAAAAGAGCCAGTAACTCCATGTGTCTGTGAATTTATCCATGTATTTGTATCGGTGAACATCCAGATTCTCTATGAAGAAAGGCACCCAGATAGGAAATTTGCTTTGAATAGAAAGATTTCATAGCACAGAGAGTACTTTCAAGATGGTGCATGTTCCTTGGCTCCCCTCAATATTCCCAGTGTAGCCTGAGGGGTTCTTCATACCCCAGGCTGCTGGAGAAAGTCTGCCTCATTGTTGGAACAGGCAGAGAAAAAGCCTCACTCCTGTACAACTCTGTAACAAACAATTCATGCAGGGCAATTAGGGAGGATGTGTGTGGGCAGGATCTGAAGGTCAGGAGAAAAAGGCCTCTTTGTACCCCAATGTTGGGTCTTCGTCCATCCCACAAAAGAAGGAAGGGGTCCTCCATCAGAAAGAATGACATTTCCCCATTTGTTAGGAAATGGATAAACTTGGAAAAAATTATATTAAGTGAAGTAAGCCAGGCCCAAAGAAACATAGGTCCCATGGTTTCCCTTAATTGCAATATCTAGTATATGTATGAGTCAAGCAGAAAAGGTCAGATAATGTGATGTTAGAAAAATGAACCCTTAGATATGTATTTTAATGTTTTTTTTCTTTCATGCATTTGTTTCTAACGCATTTATAAGATTATCTCTTTGTTGCTTTGTATGTCCCTCCCCCACAGTATAACCACTGCTTTCACTATATTTGATGTCAGCATAACTTGTGAAGGAGATGGGGAAAAACAAGTCGTTTAAGGATACAGGTGGACCTGTTGCAACATTGAGAAGTACAAGTTGTCATGTCGAAAATGAGCTTTATAACGTTGGTGGGGGGGGCGCGGGGAGGATTGGGGGGGAGGCTGGGAAGGGATGTGAAGGGTAAACAAAGATGAGACTGCTATGCTTGATAAGAAATGTACGCATTATCCTGCCCATTTAATTGTAACCCCTCTGTACAGTATGTTCACACAACAAAAATTAAATTAAATTAAACAAAAAAAGAAAAACTCTTTTATTAACAGAGAGCAGCCCTTTTTAAAGCCAAAAAGGGCTGGTGGCATGGCAAGGGAGGAAGAGGAACCAATCACTGTCAAGGTCCCCCCCTATCATTAACCTGAGCCTTCACGGGCTGGTTAGGCACTGATCGGAAGATCAATTGGGCTCTGCCCAATCTACTCTTTCCCAGCGCCATCTTGGCTGCCCATGTGCTCTACAGTAAATTGAGCTCTGCCCACTCTACTCTCTCCCAGTGCCATCTTTGCTGCCCATGTGCTCTACAGTAAACTAGGCTCTGCCCACTCAACCCCCTCTCAGCGCCATCTTTGCTCCCCATGTGCTCTACACCCCAAGCTATCTCTCCTCCCAGTGCTCTGTTTTGACAGAAAGTCTTCATTTGTGCCATCTCCCTTGGCAGGCCAAGTTCTCTGCACTCATCCTGTCTTTGTAAGCCTATGTTTCAGTGTTGAAACAAACTGCTACCACTAATTCAAGAGTCTTTCTGGCAGACAATTAGGGAGCTGAACTTAATGAAATGATTCATTATTGGCAACGGTGCCTCCGTGTGTGTGTGTGTGTGTGTGTGTGTGTGTGTGTGTGTGTGTGTGTGTGTGCATACACCAGTCATGGTGCTTGAACTCAGTTCCTAACCACTCTGAGTTTTTCTCCTGTACAAGGACAGCACTCTACCAATTGAGCCACATAGCCATTTCAGGCTTTTTTTTTTTTTCCCTAGATGTGGTACTGAGAATTTAACCCTGGGTTTCACACATGCAAAGCAGTCTACCTCTAAGAAAAATTCCCAGTGCTCCACTTCTGGTTTCTTTCTTTCTTTTCTTATAAGTTGGAGGAGTTGAAGTCTGGGCCTGGGTGCTGCCTCTGACCTCTTCAGCTCATGTGTAATGCTCTACCACTTGAGCTACAGCACCCCTTTAGGCTTTCTGGTAGTTTATTGGAAATAACCATCTCAAGGAATTTCCTGCCCAGGCTGGCTTTGGACCGTGATCTGGGATAGTTTTGAACCAAGATCCTCAGCATCCTGAGCAGGCAGGATGACAGACCTCAGCTAAAGACACCTAAGCCTTGACACTTTGCTGCAAGAATGTCCTTGGCTCCACATGGTAGAACGTTAGCCATGAGCCCAAGAGGAAAGTCAGCAACTCGGCTCTGAGTTCAAGGTTCATGATGGAAAAAACAAAACCAAAACAATTGTCTGCAGGAGACAAGTCACTACAGCTCGGTGTATACATAAATTTGGCCTTGCCTTGGGGACATATATGAGCCTCTGCACAATTATCTTACTTCTGTAGCTCTTATAAGGACCAGATGAACCAATATAACTCATGAAGGACTCAGTATACAGGACCCTGTGAAGGACTCAGCACACAGTACCCCATGAACGACCTAGCACCCCTGGAAGGACTCATCACATAGCTGTATTCCACAAACTGTCATTAGAATTAGGGTGCTTTCATCAGTATCACCATTCTTTTAGATACATTTCACAAACCGCACAAGTTCACATCTAACGGTTTAGAAAGGTCTTTTTTGTGGATAGGGTCATCAGCCTCTGGATTGCACTCATAGGTTGGAGGTACTGTCCTGAGATCTTTTCCTCAAGGCTACATCTCTACCACTTTGAGGCACAGCTTATAGTCTGGCAGACTTCCTGCCAGGGTTGAGTTTTCAACCCACCAGTGTCTTATCTCATCCCCCGAGCAGCTAAGGGTGAGCCAGCAGTGTCTGGTTCCATGGTGCTGGGTTGCAGCTGTTAAACTCTGGCTAAGTCAGGTTAGTTGCCAACCATCAGCTTCAGATTCCCAGCTTGCTCTCTGATGAGGTATTTGCAGTGTTTTCCTTATATAGTTGTCAGAACAGTCTATCTTTTTTTTATGCCATTCCTGGGTCTTGAGTAAGAGTCTAGACACAGTCCCTAAGCTTTTATGCTAAGCTAGTGCTTGGCTGTTTGAGTAACAGCATGACTTCTGGATGTTTCTGTGCACACAGTAGAGAGGAATCGAACCCAGGGCTTTGTATGTACTAGGCAAGCACTCTACCACTGAGCCGCAGGAATGACAAATGTAGAAACAGATATATAGATTGTTTCATAGATATATAGAAATATATATATATATATATATATGCATGTATGTATAAAACAAGACAAGGATATCTGTATATTATTTGATTTTATATACTATATTACTACCACTTATCGATAAATTATTCCTTCCTTTATTTAAGAATGGTGGTTGAATACATAACAAAGTATTAATTGAAAATTAGTCAGTGTACTATAATTATTGTGCATAATTTTATAATATAATCATACACTACTAATGTAATTGTTAGTTTACAACATTCCATTCGTATGGATGTATATCGGAATGTATTTCTTAGGATCTCCCACCATTCGTAGGTGGCAGTCCTGAGATTCGCACCCCGGGCCTAGGTTGCTGGTTTTGGCTATGGCTTCCATGATAGTCCACCAAACCTCAGCAGTACAAGGTCATGTACACTTTCTGGGCCCTGTCATTTAGACCCAGGGTGGTTGCAATGCAAAGGAATAAACTATGTAAAACCGCCTTCTGGAACTTCTCAGTTGTATCCTTCTCCTTTTTCCCCCCGCTTTTTGTTCTTCTTTTTTTTTTCGGTATTGGGCCCAGAACTCTGAATCTGGGTGCTGTCCATCAATTATTCAGCTCAAGACTATCGTTCTACCACTTGAGCCATAGCACTACCTCCAGCTTTATTCTGCTTATGTGGTGCTGAGGAATCAAACCCAGAGCCTTGTGCATGCAAGCTAAGCACTCTATTACTGATCCACCTTCCCAGTACTTCTCCTTTTTTTTTTTTTGCGAGTCCCAAGATTTGAACTCGGGTCATAGGATCTTAGGATGGTCTGTGGGTCCCGAGGCTGCACCCCAGCCTAGGATGATAGAAGTTGAGGCAGAGTTGCCACGAGCTGAGTTCAAGCTCCAGGCCTGGCCAAAAAAAATTAAGGCCCTGGCTTGGAATTTGCACCATTTTTCTGGAAGGCCTAGAATTTGAACTCAGGGCCTGGGCAATTCTATGTCACTGTGGTGCAGAGGAAGCTCACTATCATTGAATACAACAATTTCAGCCCAGTTTCCAGGGCCCGAATTCAAGCCCCAGCACTGATAAATAATATTCATATATGAGATCTATTTACATACAGGGGTTTATTCCTTATTACATTTATTACCCTTATTTTTCCATGAAAAGGTCAGTGTAGAGAAAAAGCCTTTTGCAAACTGAGCTGCCAGCCAGTTCTGAGGACCTGAGAACAAGCCATAGTAGTGGTTGATAGATATAGATATAAAGATTGAGATTGATATAGAGATAGATAGATAGATGTGTAGTTGTCTATATATATGAGAGAGAGAATATGTGAGGATATTATATTATATATATTATGAATTATTATTAAATTATACCTCCATTTAATGAAGTATCATGGTTGAATACTTATTGAAGCATTAATATAAATGTAGACAGTATTCCTTAATTGGGACTATCACACCGTTGTGCTAGAATGGAAGACATAATCCAAAACATTTTGTGTGGCATTGTATAAGAGAATCATGAATTAACTGCAAATATAATTATTACTTTTATAACACTCCATTAAACATTCACTTGAATAGTGAAGATTTTCTCAAGATCTCCCTCCATTTGTAGGAGGCAGTCCTGGCATTCGAACTCCAGGCCTGGGTAGTTTACTTCAAAATACAAACCATTAGAATGACACTGTGAAGGTTTCAGTTTGTCACAATGAAAAAAAGAACAAGAAGAAAAGAAAGCCAGGTGTCATTTGTGCCTGCCTGTAATCCTAGCTCTTCAGAACTCTGAGAGGTAGAGAATGCCAGTTTGAATTCAGCCAGGACAGGAAAGTCCACAGCACTGTTATTTCTGTGGGATCCCAGAAATAAAAAAAAATTGCCATGAGTGTGGCTGTGGCTCAAGGACAGAGTGATACCTTTGAGCAAAAGGAGCTCAGGAAATGTGCCTAGGCTCATAATACAACCCCTGAACCTGCCAAAAAAAAGTAACTCCCTGTCTCCCCATATATGTATGCATGTATTTCTATCGGTGAAGGTCCAGAATCCCTAAGATGAAAGGCACCAAGCTATGAAAATTTCTTTGAATAAAATGATTTCGTAGCACAGACAGTGCTTTCAAGACAGTGCATGTTCCGGGGTTCCCCGATACCAGTGTAGCCTGAGGTTTTCTCGACACCAGGGACTGCTGGAGGAAGTCTGCCTCATTGTTGGAACAGGCAGACAAAATCCTCACACCTTTACAGCTGTGTAACAAACAACTCCATCTGGGCCAATTAGTGAGCAGGAGTGTGGGTGGGCTCTGAAGCCTAGGAGAAAAAAGGCTCCTTTGAAACTCAAGCTATCTCTCTCCTCAGTGCTATTTTGACTGGAAGCCTCCATTTGTGCCACCTCCTGTGGAAGGCCAAGTTCCCTGCACTTATCCTGTCTTTGTTAGTCTATGTTCCAGTGTTGAAATAACTTGCTACAATAAATTCAAGGGTCCTTCTGGCAGACAACAAGGGAGCTGAACCTTATAAAAATGATTCATGATTGGCAACAGTGCCTTCCTAGTTTCTGGAAGCTTGCTAAATCTAAGCACATGTGTAATATCACAATACTTCCTGTCATCTAGAGCTGGTGAAGCTCATCAAGTTTTAAAACCTTTGAACTCTCCTAATTGGGCCCTGGGTGGCTAGGTTTTGGGGTTGAACACAGGGCCTGGGTGCTGACCATGAGCTCAGAACAGAAGCTCAGTGCTTTACCATTTGGTGTCACAACATCACTTCTGGTATCTGTGTGTGTGTGTGTGTGTGTGTGTGTGTGTGCATGAATGTGTGTGCATACACTTGTCCTGGAGCTTGAACTAAGGACCTGAACACTGTACCTGAGTTTCTCCTGTACAAAGATAGCACTCTACCACTTTAGCCACAGAGCCACTTCAGGCTGTATTCTAGTGATGTGGTACTAAATAATCAAGCCCAGGTATTCATACATGCAAAGCACTCTACCCTAAGACACATTCCCAGCAATCCACTTCAGGTTTCTTTCTTTCTTTTCTTGTAAGTCAGAAGAATTGAAGTCTAGGCCTGGGTGCTGTCCTTGCGCTCTTCAGCTAAATACAAGTGCTCTACCACTTGAGCTACAGCACCCCTGCAGGTTTTTGTTAATTCACTGGAGAGAATCCTCTCAAAGAATTTCATGTCCAGTCTGGCTTTGGAAAGTGATCCTCAGCTCTCAGGCTCCTGAGTAGCTAGGATGACGGTGCGAGTTATTGGCACCTAGCTTCCACTTCAAGTTTCTAAGTGGTGAATAGGAGATAATAGTCTCTTGGGACCTTTTGTGTCTGGGATAGTTTGGAACCGAGGTTGTCAAATACCAGCTTCCTGAGTAGGTAGGATGACAGACCTCAGCTACAGATGCCTAGACTGTAACACTCTGTTGAAAGAGGGTTCTTGGCTCCACATGGTTCAGTGGCTAGGTCCTGAGTTCAAGGTTCACGACCAAGAAAAATAAACCAAAACAATTGTCTGCAGGAGACAACTCACTAGAGTTAGGTACATACACAATTGGCACTGACATTGAGACATATCTGAGCCTCAAGATTCTCATCTGCACCATCATCTGACTTCTGGAGCCCTTACAAGGACCAAGTGGAAGAATTTACCCCGTGAAGGACTCAGCACACAACACCCCATGAAGGACTCATCACATAGCTGTATCCCACAAGCTGTCAGTGTTAGGGTGCTTTCCTCAGTACCACCATTCTTTCAGAAACACGTAACAAACCACATAAAGTTCACATCTAATGATTAAGAGGGATGGGGTTTTGGGGGGAGGTGGAGTCAGCCACGGGAACTGCACTGAAAGTTTGGGGGTACTGTCCTATGATCTTTTGCTCAAGGCTAGAACTCTACCACTGTGTGCCACAGCTCAGAATTTCACCGACTTCCTATCAGGGCTGGGTTTTAAACCCACCTGTGTCAGATCTCAGCCCCCGAGTATCTTGCATGACAAAGGTGATGGAGCCAGCACCATCTGGTTCTGTGGAGCTGCGTTGCAGCCGTTTACCTCTGGCTAAGTCAGGTTAGATGGCAGTTGTCAGCATCAGACTTCTGGCTTGCTCTGTGATGAGGTATTTGCAGTGCTATCGTTATATAGTTGCAGTCAGAACATTCTTTTTTTGGTGCCATTCCTGGGTGTTGAGTAAGAGTCTAGACACAGTCCCTAAGCTTTTATGCTCAAAGCTAGTGCTCTGTTGCTTGAGCGACAGCACAACTTCTGGATTTTTCTATGCACATTGTAGTGAGGATTGAACCCAAGGCTTTGTATGTACTAGGCAAGCACTCTACCACTGAGCCCCAGTAGTGCCAGTAGTGACAAGAGAATAAACAGATCAATTGTGTAGATTGGTAGATAGATAGATAGCTAGATAGATAAAAGATAGATAGATGTGTAGATATATATATATATATATATATATGCATAAAGAGAGAGGGAATGTGAGGATATTAAATTATTACCGATTATTAGTTATGAAATTATGCCTCCATTTAATAAATTATCCTGGTTGAATATTTATAGAAGCATTAATTAAAAATTATTCAATATCCTTCCATTAGGGGAAATCACACCATGGTGCTACAATGGCAGATATAAATCCAATAATTTTTGCGTGGCATTCTAAAATAGAATCATGAATTAACTGCAAATTTAATTATTACTTTTATAACATTCCATTAGCATTCACATAAATAGGAATGAGTTTTTCAGGATCTCTTTCCATTTGTGGTTGGCAGTCCTGGTATTCGAACTCCAAGCCTGGGTAGTTTTCTTTGAATCCAAACCATTGGAATAACACCATGAAGATTTCAGATTGTTATGATTACAAAAAGAACAAGAAGAAAAGAAAACTAAGACCCAGGGGCTCCTGCTTGTAATCCTAGCTCCTCAAGAGGCTGAGATGTAGAGAATGCCAATTTGAATTCAACCGGGGCAGGAAAGTCCACGACCCTCTTATTTCTAAGAGATTACAGAAAAAAAACAAACATGAATGGGGCTGTGGCTCAAGGGCAGAGCAATACCCTTGACCAAAAGGAGCTCAGGGACAGGGCCTAGGCTGATAGTACAACACGGAACTGCACCCCCCCCCAAAAGGAGGCAATAACTCCATGTCTCTGTGTATGGATGGATGATGTATGGATGATGGGCATTCAGCAGGTTGCCAATGCCCAGCCCCCCAACCTGGGCAAGCTGAGACAAGCCCTGAAGAGTACTAAGTGTGAGCCGGCAACTTGAACAAAGCATCCTTGTATGCCATTAAATAACTGAAGCTTGATGTTCTGGCTGAGATGTCCCATCGGGACAATTAGAAGCCGGCCACTGCCTCCAGGGAGACCACAGTTCCTAGACTGTAGGAGTTGTCAAAGTTTCTGGCTCCATATTCTCTATCGCTCTGTAGGATGTGAGCCTAGACCTCTGGTGCCTGGTGGCTATCACTCAATTATCATTCCTCATTGCCTAGTCACAGGCTGCTCCCAAATCTTGGTAAAGATATGAAATAGTCAGCGATTTCTATGCTGAAAGAGGTATGTCAATAAATCCCACCCTCATAACTCCCTTTAGAAGTGAGCCTTGGGCTGCGAATGTGGCTTAGTTGTAGAGTGCTTGCCTAGCATGCACTAAATCCTCGGTTCGATTCCTCAGTACCACAGAAACAGCAAAAGCCAAAAGTCGCATTTTGGCTTAAGTGATACCGTTGAGCAAAAGAAGCTCAGGAACTTGCCCAGACCCTGATTTCAAGCTACAAGACTGGCACAAAAAGATGTGAACCTGGTGAGACATATTTTTTCTGGGACTCAGAGGAAGGCCAAGGTTATATGCAAGAAGTAGGGTAGAAGGCAGGTGCTGGTGGCTCACCCTTGGCAGTTACTCAGGAGGCTGAGATCTAAGGATCCCAATTGCAGGCAAGAAAGTCTATATGAGAACCTCTTTTCCAATTAAACACCCCCAAAGCCAGAAATAGAACTGTGGTTCAAGTAGTAAAGTGCTAGCCTTGAGCACAAAAGCTTAGGGATAGGATAGCATCCAGGCCATTAATTCAAACCCAGGAGAGGCACAGACACACACACACAGACACACACACACACACACACACACACACACACACACACCACAAACACACACACACACACACACACACACACACACACACACACACACACACACACCAAGATAGAGCATTTGCCAGTCAGCCTGCAAAAATTCCATCTCTACCAACTCAATATAACAAAAGAGGTAGAAGGGAAGCAAAGACTTGATATATCCAGTGCCAAAATTCTACAGGAGTTCTAAGATGTGGATACAGGAAAGAGAGCCTCAGGCAGTAGGTACAGCATGGACAAAGGTCCTAAGGTGTGCTGTAGAGCAGGTGATGTTGTTGGAATGAAGGCTCTGTGGCTTCAGAAAAGTCTGGTAGAACATTCAAGGCTGGGTCAAGGTTTGTACTTGAGTCACAGGGCAGAGGGTGGGGTCCTAGAATGGGCCTCAGGGGGAAGATTAGCTTGGCTTTACTCCAAGGACCTCAGCCATTTCCTGTGGCTGGAAGCCTATTTTTCACAGCTCTTAACCCTCAGGCATCCATTGCATGGAGGAGTCAGGGCAAACACAGGGAAGAACTCTTGCTTAAGAAAAGCTTCTAGCCCAATGCCACCAGTGGCTCAAACCCTGTAAATCCTAGCTACTCAGGAGACTGAGATAGAGATCGAGGGTCAAGCCAGATCAGGAGAGGAAAGTTAGTGAGACTCTTCTTGCAAATGAACTACCAAAAACCAGAAATGGAGCTGGGGCTCAAGTGGTAGAGTGCTAACCTTGAGAGAAAAAGTTAAGAGACCAGAGACCAGACCCTGAGTTCAAGCCCAGTACTGGCACAGAAAAATAAAGAATAGCTTTCAGGAGCTCCTAGTCCACTCTGGTGAAAGGCCAGATCAGCTGGGCGCCGGTGGCTCATACCTGTCCTCCTACCTCCTCAGGAGGCTGAGATGTGAGGATCGCAATTCAATTCCAGCCCAGCCAGGAAAGTCCGGGAGATTCTGATCTCCAAGGAACCTCCAGAGGACCGAACGTAGTTCTGTAGCTCAAGTGGTAAGCTTAAGAGCTAGGACAGAGCCCAGGTCCAGAGTTCAAACCCCGTGACCAACACCTGGTATGCTTGGACCTCACTGTGTGGCTCTAGGCAAAGTAGTTTCCAGTGGGCCCCCTGAGGTTCTCCCAATGTGTAGGTGTTCTACAAGTCTTGAGTGGAGCCTGTTTGGAGGCCATTGCCTACAGAATGGGCCACAGTACCAGAGAAAGATGGAGCCTTGGGGCATGGAGATCATCAGAATTGCATCTGTCATGGGTGCAATGTGGATCTGAGCAGTAAATCGCCATCTCAGACCAGGATTCTGGGCCAGGAGGGGCAGGTGCAAGATGTCACACCAAGTAACGTCCACTCATCCGGGTATCACAAGTGTGTGAATTTTTCTGGCACACCTTGGGCAGGTGTTGAGTTGGGCTCATGAAAGCCTTTTAGGCTCAGGAATCCACAGCCAACTGGCTGCTGCTTGTAACAGTCGCTATCCCAGGAATCCCAGGGCTCGGAGTCCTGCTTTCCTCACCAGTGCTTGGGTGCAGATTAAGATCTGCAATCGTGGGCCAACTACAAACGAGCATCCCTAGTGTCCTTCCCTTGGTCCTATGGCCCCATGCACAGATGGAGGGGTAGGTTCTATGGAACTTACTGCCATGGCTGAGACCCCTCAGCCCAAGGAAGACTTAGGGAGAAACCACTTGATTTGGCTTGAGAGTTTACTTTGACTATGCCTCACTACTGCCCCCAGTTCTAGCTCAGCTCATCATTACTACCTTCCTCTGTATGTGTATGTATGTTTGTGTGTGTGTATGTGTGTGTGTGTGTTTGTGTGTGTGTGGTGTGTGTTTGTGTGTGGATGAGCAAGTATGCATCTTGGTACTAAGGCTTGAACTCAGGGCCCAGGCTCTGTCCCTCCCTTTTTTCATTCAGGGCTAGCTCTCTACCACTTGAGCCACATCTTTTCTTCCAGCTTTCAGGTGGTTCTTGGGAGAGGAGAGTCTCACAGACATTTCTTGCTGCACTTCCTCTGAATGGCAATCCTCGGATTTCAGACTCCTGAGGAGTTAGGAATATGAGACATGAGCTATTAGCATTTGGCCACACTTACCTTCTTGGCTAAAACAGACTACCTCTCTCTCAGCTAAGCACCTATCTACAGCCACCACTCCTATCCCAGGCTTCAGAGGAAACATAACCTCCTCCCCTGAGGACAAAGAAATGGGATCAGTTTGACCTTTGTTGTCTCTACACAATCAGGGGCTGGTGGGAGCTATTATGGAGGTCAGAGATCTTGGCCAGGGCAAGTAGACAGCTGTTACAATAGAAGAGAGTATGAAAAGATATCCTTGCAACTGGATGCCAGTGGCTATAGTCCTGGCTACTCAAGGCTGAAATCGGAGGATCAATCAAGATTAAAAGCTAACCTGGGCAGACTCTTATCGCCAATAAATCACCAAAAAGATGGGAAGAGAGCTACTGTAGTTCAAGTGGCACAGCACCAACCTTGTGCAAACAAGCTAAAGGATAACACCTAGGCTCTGAGTTTAAGCCCCGGGAAACACACACACACACACACACACACACACACAGACACACACACACACACACACACACACTCACACACACACAACCTTAGCAGTTGCCGTGGCTCATACCAGCAATCCTAGCTACTCAAGGGGCTGAGGTCTTAGGGTGGCCACTTAAAGCCATCCCAGGCAGGAAAATATGTGAGAAACTTCTGTCTACTAAACTACTAAAAAAAGATGAAAGGTGAGTTGTGGTTCAAGTGTTAGAGTGTTAGCTTTGAGCAAAGGAAGCTCAGGGACAGTGCCAAGCTCTGAATTCCAGCTCTAAGATTTTTTAAAGACATCCCCCACCCCACTCCGGCCATAAATCCAGATTTTGGTCATCCTAGATCTCATTTCTGATCCTGCCACTTCCACAGCAGAAGTAGCTGGTGTGTGGCCATGGGCTAAGAAGTGAACTTACACAAGTGGGTCATAGCCATGTCAAGGCTAATGCCCCAGTACATTGAGGTACTGGTACATACCAGTCCCTTATCCCACAGTTACCTGGTCCTGGAATCTAAAGTCTGTGCCTCTGTATTCTGGGCATCCGGAATTGTTTAGAAGCACCTGAGAAGCCCAGCTGGGCCCAGAAGATAGACTTGCCTGTGATAAGGTACCTTGACTTTTCCTTGATACTGTCTAACACTTCCCAGCCACCTTGGCTTCACCTCCCATGTAGCCCCAGATCATCCTTGCTTGGACAGCCTTCAGTAAGCTATCAAGCTCGATCTGGCCAGAGCCACTGGAAACCACCCTTCCCCCACTCCACTGCCAGCCTGCTGGGAGTGGGATATGCAGCCAGAGGAAAATGACAGAACAGCGCATGACTGACCCTGCCACCCCAGAGGCAGGGGAGAACACATGCCAGCTGACCCTGCTGATTCAGAATCCCCTGGAGGCGGCCAAAGATATGGACAGCCGGACTTGGGCCCCAAAGAAAAGCTGGCATATGCAGGTCTCTGGCAATTTAGGACTCATTGTAGACCCTGATAGGGGGCTAAATGCAAGGTTGCCAGGGAGGAGGGGCACCATCCGAGTTCAGGAAGAGGCAGACAGGCACCCTGGAAGTGGACAGAGATGAGGGAAATACACACACACACACACACACACACACACACACACACACACACACACACACACACACACACACGGGTAAGTCAAGGCCTCAGCAGTCCCTGATCACCTGAATATCCTAACCCCCAGAAAGATGGCTCTACAGTCCTCATATCAAATGTAGACAAAACTCAGAGCCTCTCACACATCTGGAATGGCACATAATTCAGCATGGCACTTCCTACTGTACTCACTGCTATGAAGAAAAGCCAGCTACCGTATTTTTGGTTGTCGGTCTTGGGGTTTGAACTTTGGGCCTGTGTGTAGTCCCCCAGCTCTTCAGCTGAAGGTGTGCGCTCTACCACTGGAGCCATAGCATCACTTCCGGTTTTCTGGTGGTTCACTGGAGAAAAAGTCTCTCAGACTTTCCTGCCCAAGCTGGCTTTGAACTGTCATCCTCAGATCGCAGCCTCCTGAGTAGCTAGGATGTTATTTGTGAGCTACGGTCAGCGCCTGGCTTCAGCCACCTTCTTAGACCCAGCGGAAACCCAACTTGTCAGGCCACAAAGCACATGCAACCCTTCACTACAGACTTTGGCACCAGCATCCAAAACCATTCTTCCTTGGATGGAGAGAATAAAATTGACACTACCCTCCCACCCTTGCTCTCATTGGTCCACTCCTTAGGTAAGATAGGACACAACCTCTGGAGTTCTTGGTAAGCCAATGCACACCCTGCTGTGACTTCACACTGGGGCAAACCTGGGAGTTCTTAGAAATGTCTGTACAGTGAGGCCAGCATCTGTTCTTCCAACCACAGCAACCGCACTCCTTCACCATCTCTTGTAAGCAAGGGGTGCATTCTTTTTTGTTTTTTGTTTTTATTTTTGGTTGAGGGGCTTGAAATCATGGCTTGGGTACTGTCCCCGATGATGATTTTTGCTCAAGGACAGTGCTCTACCACTTGAGCCATGGCACCACTTTTGGTTGGAGATTGGAGATGAGACTCTCATGGGACTTTCCTGCCTGGGCTGGGAAACAAGTTCCTCTGGATCTCAGCCTCCCAAGTAGCCAGGATGACAGGTGTGAGCCACCAGAGTGGGACTTATGGTTTCTCATTCCTTAGAATTTCCAACTCATTCTCCTCTAAACACTAGCACCTAGACACTCCTCTACCTCCCTCAGGCATGGCAAATGGAGGCTCAGAATTGGGGTAGGGCCATGGGTATTAAAGGGCCCCCTTCACATCACTACCCCTCTCTAAGATCTCATCTGCCTCCTCTGGATGGCCTGGTCTTCCAGGGCAGATGAGACCACTAGGTGTTCAGCAGCCTGCCCTGTATCCCCCGCCGAACCCAACCAGTACCTGAGAATTTCTGGGGCCAGCTGCTCCATGTCCCGGTGGAAAATGTTGGGAGGGTTGCTGATAAGTGGGTCTAGGAGTGCTCAGGACAGAAGGAGTGTCCAGATCCCCGCTGTCAAAGAAGGAGACACAATGCATGGATTGATCTACTAAGAGCTACAGGACATAGCCATCCACCTGTCACCCAGGTCCCGTGGAATGCTGTTTTATATTGTCAGTCCTGGGGCTTGACCTCGTGGCCCAGGCGCTGTCCCCGAGTTACTTTTGCTCGAGGCCAGCACTCGTCCACCTGAGCCAAGGTGTGACTTCTGGCTTTTTCTGTGTATGCGGAACCTAGTAATCAAAACTAGGGTTTCCTGAGTGCCACGCAAGCCCACTACTGCTAAGACACAATCCCAACCTTGGAAACCTGTTCTTCTGTGACCCCTTGGACCTGTCTCGGCACAGTCTTGCACATATTTACCGAGTTTCTCAACAGCAGCCCTGGCTGGAAATGAACACACTCTGCTATGTTGTCCTTGATTTACAGCATCTTTGCTCTCTGTGCTTCTTGTCAGATCCTCCTTGTTAAGCAATGCCCCATTTCAAGTGCTGTCTCTAAGAAGCCCACTCCAAAAACCCTGGCAGAGGAGGATCTTTTCCACTCTGCAAGCTGCCGGTATTGTCATGCTCTGCCTTCCAGTTGATGTGGGTTGAGAGCACACAAAGGGGAAGGGCTGGCTTCCACCATTCAATTTCTTTCTGAAGGCTCTGATATACTACCCAAGGACCAGTGCTGTATTTAACTCCATGACAAGGCACTCGAGGCCCAGGCAATCTGGGGGCAACAAATGGGGCCATTTCTTTGTGTGGGCTTGAACTGAGGGTCTGGGAGCTGTCTCTCTGAGATTTTGTGCTCAAGTCTGCTACTCTATCACTTGAGCCACAGCTCCACTTCTGGCTTTTTGGTGGTTCCATGGAGAGTAGAGTCTCACTGACTTTGCAGCTTATGGTTGGCTACAATTTTTGATCCTCAGATCTCTGCCTCTCGAGTAGCCAGGTTGTCAGGTGTGATCCTGAGCCAGAGGTGACAGGCACCAGGGCCTTTCTTTTGAGATTTTGTTTATCTCATGTCAACTAGCAAGCCCTAGTTAAAATAATCATTTACAGGGGATCAAGTTCCTCTCCTAGGTCAGTTAATCCAAGGAGATAAAGTGCCTTTGGAAAAGGTTAGTCTGAGTTGGCTAGGTGAGTGTGTTTATGTGTTTGAGTATGAGTTTCTGGGATACCTACCCACATCACTCTGGTGCTTCATTCTCCCAGCGGTGAGTACATCCAGGATCTCCACCCCAAGGAAGGTGGGTAGAATAGGGTACATAAGGTCACACCAAGTATGATGATCTGAATTCTATCCCACAACTGAAGCCGGGAGAGTTAATAGAGAGAAGGAGAGGTTTAGTGGAACATCAAAGGAAGCCCCTTACCTTTGGCTACAAGTACCAGAGAGAAGACTGAATCCATCCTTTTTGGTTGTAAGATAACAGGTGCCCATTATTCATTTTTTTGTGTGAGTCCTAGGTCTTGGATTCATTCCCTGAGCTTCTTTTACTCAAGGCTGAGGCTCTAACCCTTGAGCAACAGCACCACATCTGCCTTTTTGTGGGGGGAGAGGTGGTTTATGGGAGATTAGAATCCCTCAGACTCTCCTGCCTGGGCTGGCTCTTAGTCATAACCATCAGTCCTCAGCCTTCTGAATAGCCAGGATGATGGGTGAGAGCCACTGGCACCTGACCGCCACCATCCATGTATAATCCCCTAGGGCCAGTGCCGGGCCACCCTCAGTGCACCCTCCTTGTTGTGAGTGGTAAGCAGACATGGGTGG
The DNA here is from genome assembly GCF_019054845.1 of Dipodomys spectabilis. Classification (NCBI taxonomy): domain Eukaryota; kingdom Metazoa; phylum Chordata; class Mammalia; order Rodentia; family Heteromyidae; genus Dipodomys; species Dipodomys spectabilis. Next base: position 889,384 of record NW_024870997.1, read on the forward strand.
GTTTGATACTTCAACAGCCTACCTACCTTTGAGCATTGTTCTGGGTCAGTCTGATGGCTGCTTCTTCCTTATCCACAGCAATGACTTGGCTCTGTCACAAGAACAAATGTTCCCCAGGAGATGTTAGTTCACAGGTCTTTCTGCTGCACACCGCCCCCCCCCCCCTCTCCGAAGCAACACACCACAGCAAAGCGAAGTAGACATAGAGTGAATTCATTTTCTTATAATCAGGGTCTGGCCAGATAGGTGGCGGTGAAGATCAGAGGCCCGGGATCGTGCTGTGCAGTTGGACAACGGAATACTTCCTCATCCACTTTCCTTTAAATGTCTTAGCAGAGGGTAGTGGGGAAGGTCTCACCAGACGGACTGACAAGGAATAAACATCACAGTCTATCCTGGACACAGAGAGGCTTACCTCAAGGAGCTAGTTCAACAGGCTGAGCGAGACAGCTCCTAAACCACAGCCCACCTCCAGAATGAGAGGGACACCGTGACTCACAGCCACATGGGGACCCTGGGCCACCTCCTCCAACACCCATTCAACCAGTTCCTGTGAGAGAGAGAGAGTCAGAAATACACTTAAGCCGGGTGCCAGTAGCACAGGCCTATAATGGTAACTACACAGGAGGCTGAGATATGAGGATCATGGTTCATAGCAGCCCAGGCAGGAATGTCTGTGAGACTCTTATCTCCAAAGAACCACCAGAAAACCGGAAGTGGTGCTGTGGCTCAAGTGGTAAAGTGGTAGCCTTTATCTGAGGAGCTTGGAGACAGCGCCCAGGCCCAGAGTTCAAGCCCAACAACTTACAATAAGTGGACTTTCCACCACAAGAAGTGGACTGAATAGCACTCATTGTCCTAGGGAGCATGGCAGAGAAGTCAGGCTGAGCTTCCTGTCAGCTGGGGGTCATGAGTAGGTCACCCAGTTTCTCTGTGCCTCATTTTCTCCAGCTACAAAACTCAACAGTGAAGGATTCCCTTCCTCATTGGATAGGGTAAGGATGAAAGAGAGCCATGTTTTGTTTCATAATCCCATACCTGCATCATGATAAATAATAGGCCCCATCTGAGCTCTTTCCAGGTATCTTCCTGTTATATGCTCACATAATTGCCAAGAACCATATCTGATGACCACTCCCTCAATGCCTGGTTCTACCCCACAGATCCCCCTGTATTGATCCCTTCTTTCCTCACAACTGTCCTGTGAGGAGACTGAGGTCAGAGAGTTGAGGCCCAATGCAGAGCTTCAACTGTGGTCAAGAATCAGCTGCCATGGATTAAGAGTTTGGGACAATCCATCTAACCAATGACTGAGCATGGCGTTATATGTCTAGCATCCCAACTAGAGAAGGACCAGGCATGGTGACCAATTCCTGTCACAGGAGGACCGCAATCCAGCCCAGCCTGAGCATATATTGAGTCTCTATCTCAGAAATGACCAAGACAAAAAGGCTTGGCTCCTGTGGTAGAAGACCTGACTGGAAAGCCTAAGGCCTTGGGTTTATACCCTAATATACCGAAAATAATCAGAGGCCCACTGCCAAAGGCTCGTGCTTATAATCCTAGATACTTAGGAGGCTGAGATCTGAAGATCACAGGTCAATATTTAAAATAGGGTTGGCCTCTTCCATCAGACATCATGATGAGAAGACCCAGTCTGACCCATGCAAATATGCTCCATACTAACGGGGCTCACATCCATACTAAGTGCTGGCCACGTTCCCTGTTGCCCTGGGGAGCCACCCCCTGTGGGCCCCACCCCCAGGTCCTCCCAATCTCCCTCTGTCACCAACCAGGCCCAAGGGAGTGAACAGTTCCAGGGCACACAAATACCTTCATCTTATAATTTAGCAGCCCTGAGTCCCCTTCAAGTCTCACCCTTCCAGGCCCCCAGACCTCAGCCATAAAGCCCATTCACCCCCCAAAGACAGCGGTTAGAAGTTATCAAAGATTCAGGTGCTCCTTGTTACAACCCACTTCTATACACACACACACACACACACACACACACAAAGCCAGCTCAAGTGGATCCTGTCTGTCATCCTAGTTACTTAGGAGGCTGACATCTGAGGATCACTATTCAAATCCAGCTCATGCAGGAAAGTCTGTGAGGTTGTTATCTACAGTGAACCACCACATAGCCAGAGGTGGAGCTGTGGCTCAAGAGTCAGAGCAATAGCTTTGAGCACAAAACTCAGGCACAGCACCTAAGCCCTGAGTTCAAGGCCACTTTTTCTACCTCCAAACACACACAGACGCAGACACAGACAGACAGACAGACACACACAGACACAGACACACACACAGACACACACACACACACACACACACACACACACACACACACACACACACACATGTATAGCCCAAGGCTTCAGCAGTCCCTGAGAACGGAACCATGAACTCCCTCCATTAGGGTCACATCCCATCCCCAAGAAGCTGGCACTCCCGACTTCAGACCCACTGTAGACAAAACAATGAGCCTCTCACATATCTGAAATGTCTCACAACCCAGCATAGAATTTCCTACCATACACAATGCTATACAGAAAACTTAGTCACCTCTTATTTTCTTGTTGGTCATGGGGTTTGAACAGTAGGCCAGGGTTCTGTCCCTCAGCTCTTCAGCTGAAGATGAGCACTCTCCAATTGAGCCACAGCACTACTTCCTGTTCTCTGGTGGTCCATTGGCCATCGAATCTCACAGACTTTCCTGCCCAAGCTGGCTTTGAACCATGATCTTTACAGCTTTATGAGTAGCTAGGATGACAGTTGTGAGCACCGGTGGCGCCCGGCTTCAGCCACCTTTATATACCCAGAGGAAACCCAATTTGTCAAGCTGCAAACTTCTTGCAAACCTTCACTTCAGACTCTGACACCCAGCATCCAAATCCATCCTTCAATGGAGAGAATACAGACACAACAATCCCACCCCTGCACCCATTCACCCAATCCCTGCCTGCTACAGGCCACGTCCTCCTGAAGCTGTTTCTTCAAACTGGGGCAAAATTGGGGAGTTCATAGAAATGTCTGTACAGTGATGCCATCACCTAGTCTCCCAACCACAGCAACCGCCTGCCCCCCCCACCTCCCCCACCCTTTGCAGGCAAAGATGTCTGACTTTCTTCCTTTTTCTCTGTTGTGGGGCTTGAACTCTGGGTCTGGGTGCTGTCCCTGATCCCTTCAGCTCAAAGCAAGCACTCAATAACTAGAGCCACATATTCACTTCCAACTTTTTGGGGGTGTTTAATTGAAGATAATGAGTTCTCATTGACTTTGATGCCAAGGGTGGCATGCAACTACAGTCCTCAGATCTCAGTCTCCTGAGGGGATAGGATGACAAGCATGGAAAATATCTTTCACTGGATGCCAGTAGCTCATGTTTGTCATCCTAGGTACTCAGGAGCTGAGATCTGAGGACCATATGTCAAAGCCAGCCGGGTCTGGATAGACCCTGAGACTCTTGTCATCAAGGAACTGACAGAAAACCGGAAGTGGTAGTGTGCTAGCTTTCAGCATCAAAGCCAAGGTATAGGACCCAGTTCCTAGTTTCATGCTTTTTCTAGCAAAGACCCACCCAAGAAAGAGAAGCAGTTGGGCACATGGGAGCTCGAAGTTAACACATAATACTCAAGACCCCCAGAACAGGCCCTATCATGCTCTGATTCTTTAGATTCTATGTCCTACATCATGACAGTCTTAGATGGGACTGACCATGCACCTAGTTAGGACATTCAAGTACAATCTCATACTGAGGATCCCCTGACCTTATCAAAGACTCAGGATCTCTCACTGTACTGCCTCATTACTGAGCAGTGAGGTGAGTTCTAATTATCCAACCACAAGATGTGGGAACGAAAGGATTTCTGGGCCAAGGGTCCCTCTCTCTTCGAAAGGAGAAAAGGGCTCATCCATCCCAGGAATGTTCCTAGGTGGTGAGTATCCTCAAAGAAACAACAATGCTCAGAGCCTAGTGCCTCTAGTTTTCCCACCAGCCTCTACCCAACGTTTCCCCACCTTCAGTTGGCCCTCTCTGAGTCCCAGATCTGCCATCTAGACTAAAGGCTGAGCCAGCAAAGACACCCACCTCTGCCTCTGAGAATGGCAATCACAGGGTCCTAACGCCCACTCGAGGAAGACTGGCACCACTGAACCCGACTTCCGCCCTCATTCCCTGTCTATCCTGTGCCAGTGGCATGCTTATCTCTTTCTCTGGTCGAGAAATGAACACCGGGGATGTGACCTTCAGATTGAGTCTCGAAATCCCAGTCCCCAAAGTCGTACTGCACAGGCTCCTGCGGTGGATTATAGCCAGGTGGTCAACGGGCACCAGGACATTTAATTGCAACGTGGCTGGGTCAAAAGCTCTTTCAGTGATGGTCTAGGTTGACAGGCGAGGTCTTGACACACCTGAACTGGGATCATCCTCCCTCTTCATCTTCCTTTTTATCCCTTGCTCCCCCTTCTTGACACTCCATCACCCCAACACCTCCCTAGTCCTTACACATTTCCTTCTTATCTGACCAGAAAATAAACTCCTTGGGGCCGGAGATGATTGAAACCTGGTGACCCACCCTGAGCCCAAGGGTCTACTCGAGGCTGCTTCCCGCTGCAGTCGGTGACCACCAGCCTTCTGGATGTCATGAAGTTGCTGAGGGGTCTGTGGCTTGGTCCTACATACTGCCTTTATGCTCTGAAACTGTCCCCACAGAGATGTGAATGGTTGGCTCCTTGTTCCAGGGACTCCAAACCAAGGTTTGCATGTTCTTCCTTCTTCCTTCCTTTCTTCCTTTTCTCTCTCTGTAATTCCCTCCTCTTTCTCTTTCCTTTCTTTCTCTCACTCCTGGGCCTTGAACTCAGAACCTGGGTTATGTGACTGAGCCTATTTACTCAAGGCCAACAGACTACAGCTTCAGCCACACAAACACTTCTGCTGTTTTCTTTTTGTTAGTTAGTTGGACATAACAGTCTTACAGGCTTTTCTGCCCGGCCTTAATCCTCTATCCTCCCATCTCAGCCTCTTAGTAGCTAGGATGACAGGTGTGAAGCATCGGCATCCAGCTCAAACCAAGGTTTCTTCATGTACTGTGGAATCAGCACTGGAACCTTTCATTGTCTATCGACCCCCCGGAGCCTGGCTCACACTGTAACTGTTTTTTGGATAAATAAATGAGCATCTTCCTACGACAATACTACAGAAAAGTCCCATCTGATACAGCTAAGCATCCTGGTGGGGGGGAAGCCTGATGTAGCTCTCCCACAGTTCTCTGTCCTCCCTCTTCCTGCCCTCCTGGTGCCATTGCACTTAACTGTTTTGGCTCCGAGGAAGTGAGCCACGATGTACTCGCTGGATTCCGGGGCCTCTGGGATGCCTATCTTCTCAAAGATCTCTGTCCAGTGGCTGACCATCTCTGTGGCAATCAATTCCCCACACAGGTGTGAACGAGGTTGCGTTGAGCTGAAGGCCTGGCTGAAGGGGCCTCCTCTTCTCCCCCTGGGGCTAGCCAGGATGGTCTACCATATCCGGCCCCCAAGATTCATGTTGCAGAGAAAGGATCCTTGAAGGATCCCGGGTTTCTGAATCTCCAAGAGTCCAGTGCAGATGCTGGGAATAATCTCTGCTCACAGCAGGCAAGCTGGAGATGGTGAGGTCACAATCTCTGCCCCCCCCCCCCCCCGATGTCCTCGACTGTGGTGGTCACCCTAGAGAGAGCAGGAATAGAATCAACAGCTGCCAGAGAAAGGCAGTCAAGGCATGATGTTCATAGCAGGAGACCATCTGGCTAGGGAACTCTGCCTGTGGTGCTTTGAACATCATTGTTTGGTGGCTGAAATGGTCTGTCAAATTTGACCCATAATCCCAGGTGTTAGTGGAAATTGCCAGCTTCATGATAAAACCCTGGAAAATATGGTATTTAATTTGTCCCAATCAAAAGGTTCCAAAGTCAGCTGTCCCCTTTTCCTTCTAGACAGACTACAGCAGATTACAGAAACTGGCATTCAGAGGAGTTCCTGGAAGATGGTGGAGGAGAAGCTCGAGGCTCAGCAAGCTCTCACATAGAAAGCAGATTTAGAGTTCCAGTGAACAGTCCTAAGCCAGAGAATCACACCAAGTGTCCCAGCACAGGACAGAGAGTAAGGCCAGAGAGGGAAAATCCAGGCAAGGAGACATCTGAGCTATTGCCAGCAGCAGCCGCCGCTTCCGCTGCGGCCGTGGCCGTACCGCCATACCTGAAAGAGAGAGAGTCTGGGACGAAAGAGCCAGATGCGGCAGGCAAGCGGATTCCACTCAACACCACCAAGAACCGACAAGGAGCAGCCATCTTCATCATGCAGTTCGCAGACCAGAGATGACCCAGGAACCAAGACTCGGCATGAGTAGAAGCCTGACATCCTCAATCCTTCGTAGAGAGCAGAAGAGGGAAGGCCACCCCTCCCCCCCAGTACGGGAGATCTCCATCTTGGATACCAAAAAAGCTCAGCGGAGCTGCTAGCTCCAACTCAGGCCTTGGAATAAAAGGCGTCATTTATCAGGTCACAAGAACTTAACGGCATGAACTGCCAGACTCAGCTCCACCCAGGGAAAAGTCACCCAGTTCGGGTGCCAGCCCTAGGAGTGGCTTTCTTCACTGGGTAATCAGAGCCAGAGGCTGCCCTTACCTTTAGCAGCCTCTATATCAGTAAAGAGAAACCCTGAGAGTGGCTCCAGGCTGGGCTCTGAGTTCTCACAAACTAGCCCCCGGGAAAAGCTACTGTTTACTGAAAGGCCTCAACTCTACCAAGAACCTAGCCTCATCACAGCATCTCCAAACTTGAGGAAAAAGCCATCACCCTCTTTTGTGATAATCAAAGCAGACCCCCCTCCCATTGAACTAACTTGGGAGGAGGATCGCAAAATCCTGGGTAAAGCAGAGCATTTTTCTGCCTGTCCAAACAAACTGACTTAAGAAATCAACAAAGCCACAGGACCACAAGCAGACCATAGACTGCAACCATAGGCTGATTACAGACACAAGGGAGATACAGGATTTTTCCCAACCCTCCCAAAAAAAATCGAAGAATTTTTTCTTCTTCTTCTTTTTTATACCTTTCACAAAATTTTTTTCTTTTCTAAAACTTTATTTTAATTTTTAATTTTTAAATTTTTTGAAAAAAATTGTTTTCTAGAAACATTTTCCCCTTATAATCTTTATTTTAGTGATACAGGCGTGTGTGTGTTTTTCATTTTTTTTCCCTTTTTTAAAAAAAAAAAATTTTCTTTTTGTTTTTTGCTTAGCTTGACTGAACTTCTGATCTTTTTTTTTGCTTTCTTCCTTATCCTTCTCAACTTTTTCTCTCTTTTGTTCTTCTTTATGGGACTTAATTGTTGTTCTGCACATCCTCACATAAACCTGTAGTTAACTCTTAGACCCTATCCCATATTGTGTACACACTTAATCCACAAATTTATTACTCAATTCAAAACCTCTGAGACTTAAATTCCTAATAGCAGTACTATCTCTTTATACCTATATAATATTTTAAGTATTTTTATTTTTAAATTTTTCACATCTCCTTTATATCCCTCCCTTTCTTTCATTACATTCACGTTCTTTGAATAGTTTGTTCTTGTTTCTGCATAATATTAATTTTTAATTTTGTATTTTTTCTGGTCTCTTTTTTTATTGCTTTCTCTTTCTTCTTGAATTCTCTCTCTCTACTTTCATCCTATCCAACCTATTTCCTGCTTTGAGACTAGGACTTAGTTAAGTTAACTCTCCCTGTACCTTCCCACATCACACTATTCCTATTTTTTACCCACAACTCTCCCTAACCCTAATAATTTCTGGTTTATCAAATTCTTCTTTGAGGTTCATAGTCCATTAATATATAGCTGTTTGATGTTGAATAGAGGTATCTGTTGAACTAGATTATATCTGCAGACTATTGACTGTGCAAATTCAGACTTTGTTTGATGCTTGCCTTAAGTTAGTGTTCTAGCACAAAACTGGTGTTCTTTTAATCGCAAATGGGCAGAGTAAGCCGGAAAACCACAAGAAAAATGGCATTATAATCAGGGGACAGAACAGATAATGAATAATCCAGAGGAGAGTTCCCAAATAGCTCTACAAACACTGCTGACAAACATGATAAATGAAAACATACAAAGAACCCTGTATGCGCAAGATAGGAAGAGAGAGGAGGCAAACAAAAGGTCAATACAGGAAAAGATTGAAAACCTACAAAAGACTCTGTATGAGCATGATAGGAAGAGAGAATAGGCAAACAATAGGTCAATGCAGGAAAAGATTGGAATCCTACAAAGGACTCTGTATGAGAGTGAGAGAAAGAGAGAGGAGGCAATCCAAAGGTTTATACAGGAATATCATGAGCGTGAGGAAGCTACTCAAAAACTGCTACAGGATTTGCATGAGCAGCTTGAGAATACTCAAAGAGAAAGGCAGGAATGGTGTGAACAGGCTGAGAACACTCAAAGAGAACTACAGGAATGGCATGAACAGGAGGAAGCTAAGCAAAGAGGAATACAGGAATTGAGAGAGCAGGATGAGAATACAAAAAGATCACTAAAGGCATTCATGGGATCCATTAACAAAGAGTTGAAGCAAGTCAGGGAGACCACAAAGGGAATGCTGAATGGAACCCAACAGAAGGAATGGGAGTCCAAGGAAACCATAACCAATCAACTAAGTGATTTGAAAATAAATACTGAACACCAAATTAAGGAAGTAAAGAAGTTCATACAAGATCTAAAACAAAGCTTCAACAAAGAATTTGAAACCATCAAAGCTGACCAATTGGAAGGAAAAGAAATAAAAAACAAAGTAGAAAGTCTTGACAGCAGGTTAGACCATGCAGAAGATCGAATCTCAGGGATTGAAGACAGCCTGGATATTATAGAGAAAGAACATACAACTATCCAAGACAAGTCCAAGAAATATGATAGATCTATCCAACACTTGGGAGACACCATCAGAAGACCTAATCTAAGGATAATGGGTGTAGAGGAGCACGTAGGAACAGAAGTTAATGGTCTAGGAAACTTGTTTAACAGGATCCTAGCAGAGACCTCCCCAAACATGCAAAAAGATGGACCTATTCAGATACAAGAAGCTTTTAGAACTCCAAATAGACCAGATCAGAATAGGACAACTCACCGTCACATTGTAATCCCCACAGGATCAACTCAGACCAAGGAAAAGATCCTTAAACCTGTGAAGGAGAAAAGATTAATCACCTATAAAGGAAAACCAATTAGAATCACCTCAGATTTCTCAGCAGAGGCAATCAAAGCAAGAAGAGCCTGGAATGATGTATGCCCAGCCCTAAAAACAAACAACTATCAACCAAGAATACTGTACCCATCTAAACTCTCCTTCATAACTGAAGGCCAAATATAAAACTTCCATATCAAAGAAAAATTGAAACAATACATCTCCACCAAACCAGCCTTACAAAAGATTCTTAAAGATGTCCTACATATAGAAAACCAACAAGACCACAATAAAGGCCAAGAAACTGCACCCAAACTGAGAATCCAAGAACCATAGGAAGAACCCAGTTTTTGCAACGCCCAAGAAGGTGGATATCATGGCAGGAACTCCCAAATACCTCTCAGCCCTATATCTTAACATTAACAGACTTAACTCTCCAATTAAGCGACATAGACTGTCTAGTTTGATTAAAAACAAGATCCTTCTATCTGCTGCTTTCAAGAGTCACATGTTGCCCATAAAAACAAACACAATTTCAATGGTAAGGCTGGAGAAAAATCTACCAAGCAAACGCACCCCATAAACAAGCCGGAGCTGCAATCCTAATATCAGATAAAATAGACTTCAAATTAAAATTCGTGAGTATATTTAAAGAAGGTCATTAAATACTAATTAAGGGATCTCTCCTTCAGGAGGATATTACAATTCTAAATATCTATTCGCCAAACAATGGAGCACCCAAATTTATCCAAGAAACACTACTTTCCCTCAAATCCCACATAGATCCAAAGACATTAATTATTGGGGATTTTAACACACCACGCTCCCCACTAGATAGATCAACTCTGCAAAAACTCAACAGAGAAACCACAGATCTAAACACCTGCAAAATCAACTAGATTTAACAGACATCTACCGAAATTTCACCCAGCAATATCATAATACACGTTTTTCTCAGCAGCACATGGAACATTTTCTAAAATAGACCACATTTTGGCCACATAGCAAACTTGTCCAAATTCAGAAATATTGAAATTATACCTTGCATTCTCTCTGAACACAAGGAAATAAAATTAGAACTCAACACCAAAAGCCACCAAAGAAAGTCCGGTAACACATGGAGGCTGAACAACACACTGCTGAATCACGAGTGGGTCATGGAAGAGATTAGAAAGGAAATTCAAATGTTCATGCTATTCAACTAAAATGAGCACACAAATTACCAGCTCCTCTGGGACACAGCAAAGGAAGTACTCAGAGGGAAGTTTATAGCTCTGAGCTCCTACATCAACATATTGGAGAGATCTGAAACCAACAATTTAATGACACATCTGATACTCCTTTCAAAAGAGCAGCAAGATAAACTCCAATCCAGTAGATGGAAAGAAATAATCAAAATTATATCAGAATTAAATGAATTAGAATCCACAAAAACTACAGAAAGAATCAACAAAACAAAGAGTTGGTTCTTCGAAAAAATTAACAAAATTGACAGACCCTTAGCAAATCTTATCAGAAAAAGAAGAGAACACACCCAAATAAATACACTCAGAGATGAGAATGGAAACATCACCACGGAAACAACCAAGATTCAGAACATTTTAAGGGAATACTTCTCAAAACTTTATGCTAATAAGTTTGAGAACATGACAGAAATGGACCTTTTCCTAGCAAATATTGACATGCCAAAACTAAACCAAGATGAGTTAAACCATCTTAACAGGCCCATATCAAGCATTGAAATAGAAACAGCAATAAGAGACCTCCCAGCTAAGAAAAGTCCAGGACCAGATGGTTTTACAGTGGAATTCTACAAGGCCTTCAAAGCAGAGCTCACACCAATACTCCTCCAACTCTTCAATGAAATTGAAAGAGAAAGTTCACTACCGAACACATTCTATGAAGCCATCATAACCCTCATCCCAAAACCAGGCAGGGACTCATCAAAGAAAGAGAACGATAGACCCATTTCTTTGATGAACATTGATGCAAAACTTCTCAACAAAATTTTGGCCAATCGACTTCAACAATTCATCCAAAAAATCATACACCACGATCAAACAGGATTCATTTCAGGGATGCACAGCTGGTTCAATATACGCAAATCAATTAATATTATTCATAACATCAACAGGAGCAAGGATAAGAACTACATGGTTATCTCAATAGATGCAGAAAACGCATTCGACAAGATCCAACACCCCTTTATGATGAAGGTTTTGGAAAAATTAGGAATCTGTGGAACATTCCTCAATACAATAAAGGCTGTATATGACAAACTTACAGCCAGCATTATACTTAATGGTGAAAAAATAAAGCCATTTCCTTTTAAGTCACGAACAATATAAGGATGACCACTCTCTCCTCTTCAATCTCGTATTAGAATGCCTAGCTACAGCAATAAGAAAAGATGCAAACATAAAAGGGATCCAAAGAGGGAAAGAAGAAAAAATACTCTCACTTTTTTGCAGATGATATGATCTTGTATTTAAAGAACCCCATAGACTCCAATCCCGAATTACTCAAGCTGATTCAAAATTTTGGCAACGTAGCAGGGTATAAAATTAACCCCCCAAACTCAATGGCTTTTCTGTATGTCAACAATGAGAAAAGTGTGGCTGAATTTAGGAAAGTAACTCCATTTGTAATAGCCCCTCAAAAAATAAAATACCTAGGAATTAACTTAACGAAAGAAGTGAAGGACCTCTATGGTTAAAACTTTACAATCTTGAAAAAGGAATTCAAAACAGAACTTAGAAAATGGCAAAACCTCCCATGCTCCTGGATTTGAAAGATCAACATCGTGAAAATGGCAGTACTTCCCAAAGATATCTACAAATTCAATGCGATAGCTATCAAAATTCCAACCTCATTCTTCAAGGAAATAGAAGAGGCAATCCAAAAATTCATATGGAATAATAAAAGACCCAGAATAGCAAAAACGCTCCTCAAGGCAAAGAACACTGCTGTAGGAATATCAATACCAAATTTCAAACTCTATTATAAAGCCATAGTAATCAAAACAGCTTGATACTGGCATAAGAGCAGACCTCAGGACAAATGGAATAGAATTGAAAACCCAGGAAAGAACCTACAGACCTATAGCCATCTAATCTTCGATAAGGGAGCTAAAATAATAGACTGGAAGAAAGACAGCCTCTTCAGTAAATGGTGCTGGCAAAATTGGTTAACTATTTGTAGAAAACTAAAGCTAGATCCTTATATATCACCCTGCACCAGAATCAACTCCAAATGGATCAAAGACCTCTGAGTCAAAGCAGACACTCTGAAAACATTACAGGATGGAATAGGAGAAACCCTAGGTATCCTTGGCTCAGGCCGAAATTTTCTTAACAGAGACCCGGAAACAAAACAAATCAAAGAAAGGTTTGGCAAATGGGATTGCATGAAGTTGCAGAGCTTCTGCATGGCAAAGGACATATCTTGCAAGATCAATAGAAAGCCCACAGATTGGGAGAAGATCTTCACTAGCCTTACAACGGACAAGGGTCTCATTTCTAAAATATACTTGGAACTCAAAAACTTAAATCCCCCAACAACAAATCCTCAAAGAAACAACTGCCCAATAAATAAGTGTGCTAAAGACTTAAAGAGAAACTTCTCTGAAGAAGAAAGAAGGATGGCCAATAGACACATGAAGAAATGCTCAGCAACCCTAGCCATAAAAGAAATGCAAATCAAAACAACATTGAGATATCACCTCACCCCAGTTAGAATGGTTATAATCAAGAACTCTAACAACAACAAATGATGGAGGTGATGTGGACAGAAGAGAACCTTACTTCATTGTTGGTGGGAGTGTAAACTTTTTCAACCACTTTGGAAACAGTATGGAGGTTCCTCAAAAGACTTCACATAGAGCTCCCCTATGACCCAGCAATACCACTTTTGGGCATTTACACTAATGTTTACAAACAAGACCACACTAAAGCTACCAACACAACTAAGTTTATTGAAGCATTATTTACCATAGCTAAGATATGGAACCAACCCAGATGCCCCTCAGTAGATGAATGAATCAAGAAAATGTGGTATATATACACAATGGAATTCTATGTCTCCATCAAAAAGAATGACATTTCCCCATTTGTTAGGAAATGGAAAGGCTTGGAAAAAATTATATTAAGTGAAGTAAGCCAAGCCCAAAGAAACATAGGTCCAATGGTTTCCCTTATTTGCAATATCTACTACATGTATGAGTCAAGCAGAAAAGGTCAGATAATGTGATGTTAGGAAAATGAACCTTTAGATATATATTTCAATGTTTTTTTTGCTTTCATGCATTTGTTTCTAACTCATTTATAAGATTATTTCTTTGTTGCTTTGTGTGTCCCTCCTCCATATTATAACCCCTGCTTTCACTATATTTGATGTCGGTGTAATTTGTGGAGGAGATGGGGAAAAACAAGTCGTTTAACGTTTCAACTTTGAGAAGTAGAAGTTGTCACGTCGAAAATGAACTTTACAACTTTGGTGCGGGAGGGGTGGGGGGGTTGTGTTGGGGGACGGGTGGAGGCTGGGAAGGGATGTGAAGGGTAAACAAAGGAGGAGGCTGCAATGCTTGGTAAGAAATGTACTCATTATCTTGCCTGTGTAATTGTAACCCCTCTGTACATTATGTTCACAAAAAATAAAAATTAAAATTAAAAAAAAAGAAACTGGCATTCAGAGAGCCCTTGCTAACTGCCATGGCCTGATAATGAGCGGGATCCGCAGGGGGAATGCACGTGCCTACCACTGCCCAGCTGGAAACTGCCCAGACGGGACACAGATTGGAGTTTTCTGGACCCCAGAGATGATTGACCACTGGTACAATGCCGTGCGAGGGAATCCATGTCACCAGTGGGGGTCCAGAGCACCCTGCCCAGATTCCCACGGACACAGTCAATGCTCTGGGTAAGTTTGCCTTCTCATCCTTGGTCGTGGTGAACCATGTGCCATGTCACACCGTTCACCACTCTCCAGACCCTCCTAGCCTCACAGCCCCTGCCCTCCTTCCCCGCCCCCCGCATTTAATTCCTCTCAAGGACTCAGAACATAGCACCCTTTGAGATGACTCAGCACACAGCACACTTCAAAAAACAGTCCAAAGCACCCTGTGTAAAGGACTCAGTACACAGCTCCCTTTGAATGACTCAGTATATAGTACACTGTGTAGAGCACTCAGCACACAGCATCCTTTGAAAGAGGGAGTCCATAGCCCACAGTGTAAAGGACTCAGCAAATGGCATGCTTTGAAAAACTCAAGCGCACAGCACTGTTTCCCAGGGACTCAGTACATAGCATCCTGTGTTAAGACACACACAGCCCCCTTTGAAAGACTGAGTACATTGCACTCTGTGTAAAGCACTCAGTGCATAGCACCCTTCAAAAACTAAGCAGATAGCACAATTTTGAAAGACTCAGCACATACCACAGTGTGGAAGGACTCAGTACATACCACACTGTCAAAGGATTCAGCCCATCGCACCATTTGCAGGACAGTACAGAGCACCCTATTTTAAGGTCTTGCCACAAAGCACTTGAAAAATTCACCTCCTCCCTCACTTCTCAAAGGCTCAGCACATAGCAGGACCCTTTGGGGTGAATTAGCACACCGCAACTTTTGAAGGAATCAGCATATAGTACGTTGTGTAAGGGACTCATCACACAGCACCCTTTTAAAAACCCAGCATGGCCCACTCTTCTCAGGGACTCAGCACATAGCACCCTTCGGGATGACTCAGAAAACAGCACCTTTTTGAGGACTCAGCACAAAACTCCATGTAGGAAGGCCCCAGCAAACAGCACCCTGTGAAGGACTCAGCACATAGCTGTATGTCACAATTTCAGCTGTCATTAGAATTAGGGTGCTTTCTTTAGTATCACCATTCTTCAGAAACACTTCACAAATCCTACAAGTTTACTTTAGCCAACCTGTGTTTTATGGGGCAGGGTCAGCTGGGGGTTTTTAACTCAAAGCTTGGGGGCTCTGTCCCTGATCTCTTTGGTTCAATGCTAGAGCTCTAGCACTTTGACCCATAGCTCCAATTTTGTTTTTTTGGGGTTGTTCTTTGTCAGATCTTATGGTGATCAGGAAGGCCAAGTTGGGGTGTCTGTGGGCAAAGGCTCTTAGCTCGGCCTGGAGCTGACCTCTCCCTTCCTTGTGCCCCTAGGATCCGGGACTCCTGGCACTCTCTTGGCCTAGGGTGGAACAGACCTGCTCTGGCATCAGCACCCATGGTGAGCAAAAGTCAGCTTGGCCCTGGTCACTTCCCCCAATTGAAATCTAGAGGAAAATGGCACGGCCTCTCATGTTCCACGTCTGGCCAACAGGGGGCAGGAGTTGCCCACCATGGGGATTGTACCTGTGAGTTGTGTTTACTCTTGATCCAAGCCACCTTGGACAGGAAAGTGCATGAGACTCCTACCTACAATTAACCATCATAAAACAAGTGGGACTGTGGCTCAAGTGGCAGAGTACTAGGCTTGACCAAGAAAACTCAGGGATAGAGCCTAGGCCCTGAGTTCACACACACACACACACACACACACACACACACACACACACACACACCACATGCATGCAAAATCAGAGATTTCTACACTGCAATCTTTGGGTATTCTCTACCTATTCCCCACTAAGCCTGATAGCTGTTGGCCTAGGTATTTGATGCATACAACACCAACTGGCATCTTTAATTTTGGAGAACAGAATGGCTAGAAGGTGAGCCTTCTCCCATCCCAGCTCCTTGATTGGGTCATGGTCTATCCAGGCCCTTTGCGACTCCTTTTACAGACTTGACAAAATGCCTTCAAAAGTCATCACAAGCTGGGCACTGGGGGCTCATACCTGTCATCCTAGATACTCAGGAAGCTGCGATCTGGAGGATCATGGTGCCAAGCCAGCTTGGGTAGCAAAGTGTGTGAGACTCTTATCTTTGATGAACTATCAGAAAACACTCAACTGGTAGAATGCCAGCCTTAACCAAAAAGAGCTCAGGGACAGGGGCCAGGCACTGAGTTCAAGCCAGAGGCCTTGAAGAACAAATCTTTGTTGGAGGTTTTTCTTTCCTTTGAAAACAATTTATTGTTTGAGATAAGCAAAACATAGATCTCTTCCCTGGCCACCAATGGGCTATTAGATGTCCCTTGAATTCGGGCCGCTTCCCGGCAGCTTCTGCCCTAACTGACCTTCAGTTTACCCTTCCCATCACATGGCAGATGGAGGCCTGAGAGAAGGCTACCTGGCCACATATTTCTGGTGGCTGCTGTGGCTTTTGAGAATCAGTATGTCACATAGAGAGTCATCATCCACATCAGTCTACAGAAGAAAAAAGGGAGCGCTCCTTGACCAAGCCTACCAGCTGTAGGTGGCTCTGGATGTGGGGCATCTGCTGCAGGATGTGCTCCAAAGGGGAGTCATCTACAGGGTCGGGAACCCAGACCACTCCTCTGGCAGTTTCCAAGCTGTCTTGAAGTTGCAATTCTTCAAAACCTTTCTGCTCCTCCCTCATTTTGCCCACCCCAGAGCCTGAGGCATCTGAAGCAGCTGCAGTTATGGGGGCTCATCCTGTGCCAGCATCTGGAGCCTTCTATCTGCTCCTTCCCCTGCAAGAAGGGACAGCAGCTCCCCCAGCTCTCTTTTCTCCATCTTCTCCTGGGAGAGCCAGCACACACGCTTGGCTTTCTCCAGACACATTTCATCCAGGATGAACATCTGCTTTTACACGCCATGAGGGACTCCAAGTCAGTGCAGATGTGTGCCAACAGCTGGCTGCATCGATGGTGGTGCTCATCTGCTGGACTATGGAAGTCCACGTCATCATGCAGGTCATGAATGAAGCAGATTTTGTTCTCGGATGCCCCCTGTCCCATTTCCCATCCCCACACCTGCTCTGGTGTCAGCTCATGGGGCAGGAGGCCTGTGGTTCCAGCTCTGTCTGCCACTGAGCTGCTGTGTGGTGATCCCTGCAAAGGGGTCACTACTCCTGCAGCAGGAGTTTCCCCCTGTGGATTTCAGCTTCTGAGAGTGCTCGCAGAGCCACATCCCTCTAGGTCTGGGGCATGTCTCCATCCTCTGTGATTCTCAATTTCTGGAGGTGTCACCTTCTCAACTTTTGCTTCTCCAAGGCTCACAACCTATGTTGTCATGCAGGACAATGCTTCCACAATAACCCGCCATTAAATAATTAGCCCCCTGATTTGCAATTCGTGCCATTTTTTCTGCCAGGCTTGGTATTTGAACTCAAGGTCTAGGTAAATATGCAGCACTGTGAGAGAAGGGAATCTGACCATGCTTGAAGACAAGAAAGTCAGGCCTGTTCCCTAGGTCTGAATTCAAGCTTCAGGCTGGGAAAACATACTCTTCATATCCATTTTAAACACAGGATTTATACTTCCATACAGATATTCAGTACGTATTGTGTTTGGTGTAGTTATTCATTTTATTTCTGGTTTTATTCTTTTATTTAGCAATTATTTTATTGACTCTGATGACACCGCTAACATTTATTACATTGTTTACATCCTATCACAGCATCCAGATTTGTAGATATGATATCCATCATGCCTGACACTCAGGACTCTCCCAGAAAAGGAAAACATGTGTCATACTCGGCTTCTTACTGCAAGATTATATTTTTGGCAGTGCTTGGATCTGAAGTCAGGGCCTATCAGTCCCAATTCATGAATGGATGTGTGTGAGCACAGCAGCCTCTAGCCAATGAAGCTGTCAGGTGGTTCCCAAGTGCTGAGATCCAGCCCCAGTTTTGGCCAAAACAGTGATACATGGATAGGCAGATGGTGGTATACAAATAAATACATATTGGAAAGGAGCACCAGATCTGTTTGTCTATGATTGAATGAAACCTACTATATTCCTAACAACTTTTAGGCATTTATTATACCGCCACTGAAGGAATATTATTCTTTTCATGTTCAATAAACTATTAATTAAGATCAATCCGTATGATAGGATTATTGCATCCAATTTTAGACTACACTGAAGCATGAAGTACTCTTTCAATAGGTATTCCTATGCACAGGAATTAGTCTCTTGTGATCTCCTTCCATTGGTAGGTGTCAGGATCGGGATTTGAACCCAGGGCCTATGGTTGACAGGTAGGCCTATGGTTTCCCTGATAGCCCACCAGCCTTCAGCAATGGCTGGTCAGGTCCAATTGCAGTTGTGTCATTCAGAACCAGGATGGTCACCGTGTAAAGATAAAAAATGTAAACCCCAGCCCTCTGCAGCTCTCCACTTTTTGTGGTATCCTACTTTATTTTTCTTCGTGCAAGCCCTCTGGGCCTAGGATCCCAAGATCGGCTATGGGTCCAGAGATTGTACTCCAGCCTAGGGCGATCGAAGCTGAGTCAGAGTTGCACGACCTGAGTTCAACCCCTGTGTTGGCAAAATAAAGATTAATTTAAAAATTAATTAATCATTTAACTAAATAAAAAATAAAGCTCCCTGGTTTGGAATTTCTGCCAGTTTTCTTTCCTAGCCTGGAATTTGAACTCAGGGTCTTGGTAAATGTGTTGCAATGTGAAGGAAAGTTCAGAGTTGCCACTACTTGAGATCAAAACCAGTGCAAAGCCAAAAATAAAAAAAATAAGTCACTGAGATCGGCAGGGGGAGTAGATGTGGAGATGGGAGGGAAGGGATGTTTTGGGGAAAACAAAGGAAGAGGCAACAATGTTCAATAGGAAATGTGCCTTGCTCATTTAACTGTAACCCATCTATTTTTACAATAAAAAAATGAAAAAAGTCATGCTCAGAGAAGCCTTTTGGGGGTAAGGGAAAAATGTCTGAATAGATATACAAAATTCTACACTGCTTTTTCTTAATGTTCAGTATGGAACTGAATAAGCATAACTGCTTGATTTTTAAAAATTTAGTCACTGTCTTGGAACTGGGGGCAGTATTTCCATCATTGCTGGGATTTGATCTCACATTCCAGGTAACTCTTTTGCACCACGGGTGAACGAAAAACTCACTGTCCTGGAGGAAAAGAAATTCAGGCTAGAGTTCTGAATGAAGGACCTGCAATAGAAAAAATATTTCTATATATGTGTAATATATTATATATTTACATGTGTATGTTTATTACATATTATGATTTTAATTGATTTTGTATTTATTTTATTTTATACATTTTATAGTTTATTGTATTTAGTATTATTATACACATAATATTTATTATGTTTTTCACATCTATTAGAAAATTATACAAAATAAATTAGGTCATTGACTTGTTTTTCATTAATACTTTATTAAGTGTTGAAACATGATACATAATTAAATGGAGGCATTAGTCACAGTCATCACCTTTAGAGTCTCTCCCAAGTGTGAGCTTTGTCTTAGTTATCTTTTGACAACTTCCTAAGGGATTTCTTTAGATGATTTACACTCAGAAGCCTTTTCTTGAGGATAGGCAAGTTGTGGGATAAAATTTTAAGGGTGGGGCTGGGAATGTGGCTTACTGGTATAGAGCTTGCTCAGCATGCATGAATGCCAGGGTTTGAATCCTCAGTGCCACATACTCAGAAAAACCTAGAAGCTGTGG
Organism: Dipodomys spectabilis; assembly: GCF_019054845.1. Taxonomy (NCBI): domain Eukaryota; kingdom Metazoa; phylum Chordata; class Mammalia; order Rodentia; family Heteromyidae; genus Dipodomys; species Dipodomys spectabilis. Next base: position 909,164 of record NW_024870997.1, read on the forward strand.
AGTGGTTCAAGTGGTAGAGCGCTAGCCTTGAGAAAAAGAAGCTCAGAGACAGTACCCATACCCTAAGATCAAGCCCCAGGAGAGTAGAAACAATAGGCCAGATGCCGGTGGCTCACAACTGTGTACCTAGCTTCTCAGGAGACTGAGATCTGAAGACCACAGTTCAAATACAGCCTAGGCAAGGAAAGCCTGTTAGACTCTTATCTCCAATGAACCACAAAAAGACCACATGTGGCACTATGACTCAAGTGGTAGAGTGTTCACCTTGAACTGAAGGGCTCAGGGACAGTGCCCAGGTTTGAGTTCCAGACAGACAACTGGAAAAAAGTGAGGGTCAATCAAATTACTTTTCCTATTTGCTGATTAGGAGAACATTCTCTGGAAATGAACGCTGATGTACACCAGAATTGGAGTCAGAGCTCCAGGTTCAAGTGTAGCACATCCATATGCCCAGTCTCTCAGACTCTAGAATTACAACATTGTGTCCTACAGGGTTCTGAAAGGTCCATTGTTGAAAGGCTTAATATGCTCCCCAAACCCTTTATGATGGGCCTTGACTTGTATTGTCAATGTCATTACAGTTCTGAACCTAGCAGAGCACCAGTACCTCACACCTGTAATCCTAGCTGAGGTCTCAGGATCACAGGGTGAAGCCAGCCAGGGCAGGAATGTCTATGACACTCAGGCTTCCACTGCTGAAATGTCAGAAGTTCAAGAGTTTCCTGTGTTTCCGTTGGTGATAAGTACTTGCACTCTAAATGTTCTTAGAGTTCTCCAGGTATAGAAGCAGGAAAGAAACATTATTGACCCATCCTGGGTTCAAATGAAGTTCTCAGGATCTGAGCCCTAGCCTTGTTAGCAGGAAGAACTCCAGGGTAACATTGTATTTGAAGGTAGAAAACAGTTATGAAAGCCCTTCTTTCCTCCTGACATCCAAAACCAGATTCATCTCTCATCTTTCTATGTATCTATCTATGTATCTATGTATCTACTTACCTACCTACGTACCTATATACCTAGCTATCTCTTTGCCAGTTCTTGGGTTGAACACAAGGCCTTGGCACTGTCTGTAGCTCTCTACTACTTGAGCCACAGAACTAATTCTGGCTTTTTCTGTGTATGTGCTACTGAGGAATCGAACCCAGGTCTTCTTGCATGGAAGGAAATGACTCTCAGTAATCCACATTCCCATCCCCTTCATCTTTTTTTAATGGTAGTTTTTATGCTACCATTTTATGTTCCAAAGTTTAATTTTCTGAATATTGATTACTTCTAAGAAACCTCATCTTCTCTTTCCCTGCCTGGTTTGTGCTTGTTCCTGCATTGGCCTCAGCATAAAATGTAAATAAAGGCTGCTGAGGGTGACCTGCTTTACCTGGATGGCTGCACAGATTGTTCTGTATATCTGTTTGTTGCCAGTTCCAGATCTTGAACTAATGATCTGGGCACAGTCGATGAGCTGCTTTTGCTTAAGGCTAGCCTTCTACAACTGGAGCCATATGCCCCAACTTCTGGTTTGTTGGCACTGAAGTAGGAAAAGGGGCTCAAGGACATTTCTGCCTAGGGTGACGTTGACCATGATCCTCCTATCACAGCCTTATAAGTATCAAGGAGGAATGCTGAGAGACACTTGTGCCTGCCTTATCACGGGTCTTGCTGATGTTCTTGGGCAGAAAAGTGAGTTCCCTATCCTCAGGTTTAAGTGGTGGGAGCTGGAGCCCTCAGTTCGAATCCTGATCCTGCCACCTTCAAATGGCAGGAGAGCCTAAGAAACTCATTCCTATCCATATGAATACCAATGGAATGTGATGTTTGTCCTGATTGAATGGGCACTCCTTGAATCATTCTAGGATAAAATCATACACAATTATATTATAGGACACTGATCTATTTTAATTACTAAATTATGAAGGATTTAAACAATCAAATTCATTAAATGGAGGCAGGATGAAATACCTAAGAATTGGGCATCACATAGTATAGAGATGCCATTTTTTCTTCCAGGACTTTCTTTAGTTAATCGTTATATACCATTTTCTGAATGTAGTTTAGTATATGAAACTAGGATATATTATATCTGACCAGAAAATCAATTATTTAAACATTTTTTATCAGTAATGCTTAAAGTGAATTGTAGAGGTACATCCAAATTACGTATATTTGAAGGCAATGCTTGGTTAGTCCTCTTCTCACATTCCCCATTCCTTTCAAGAGAATAATACACATTTTAAGGAAATACTTAGAATGTTTTGGAGAAATAGGTTGACTTTAAACCAGTGAGTTGCTCTATTTTGCATATTGTTATTTTATATCCAGAAAAGCTAAATTCTTACTTTATCATTTTCTTTAGGCTTTATATTCAGACTTAATCTCTGATGGGTGACAAAGATATAAACATTTTTAAGCAGTGGCTGAATTTAGGCTGAGGTATCTAGGTACAATGATACTCATGCAGATAGGCCTTATCAGTCATGAGACCCTGATATCCAAATGTTAACCAATGCTTTTGGTGTCATGCTTATGAGATTTTGTGTATTATAAACAGTGGCTATTAGAATTATTTTGTAATCAACATCATTTCACGGGTTAGGAACGGAAGTGAGACATTACACTCAGAACAAAATTTAAGGAGGCATACAAAATTAGTTACCAAGTTATACATCATTTAACACAATGTTTTAAAAATAGCAAAGTAAAGGAAATAATTAATGAAAAAATCAACATTTACAATAAATACAGAATCAGTATGACTGATTTATCTTTTTTATTGTGAAAAGTACTATACAGAGGGGTTACAATTACATGAGCAAATAATGAGTGCATTTCTTATCAAACATTGTAGCCTCCTCCTTTGTTTCCCCTTCCCATCCCTTCCCATCCTCCTCCCGCACCCCCATCATCCTCCCCCCACCAAATTTGTAAAGTTCATTTTCGACATAACGACTTTTACATCTCATTGTTGAAATGGGTCCACCTGTATCCCTATTTAAACGATTGGTTTTTTCCCTTCCCCTCCACAAATTATACAGACATCAAATACTGTGAAAGCAGGGGTTATACAGTGAGGAGGGACATAAAAAGCAACAGAGAAATCATCTTATAAATGTGTTAAAAAACAATCACATGAAAGAAAAAAAAAACATTTGAATATATATCTTAGGGTTCATTTCCCTAACATCAAATTATCTGACCTTTTCTGCTTGACTCAGACATATACTAGTTATCACAAATAAGGGAAACTATAGGACATATGTTTCTTTGGGCCTGACTTACTTCACTTGCTATCATTTTTTCCAAGATTTTCCATTTCCTAACAAATGGGGCAATGTCATTCTTTCTGATGGAGGCATAAAATTCCATTGTGTATATATACCACATTTCCTTGATCCATTCATCTACTGAGGGACATCTGGGTTGTTTCCATATCCTAGCTATGGTAAATAAGAGTGCAATGAACATAGTTGTGCCTGTAGCTTTAGTGTGGTCTTGTGTGTGAACATTTGTGTAAATGCCCAAAAGTGGAATTGCTGGGTTATAGGGGAGCTCTATGTGTAGTCTTTTGAGGACCCTCCATACTGCTTTCCAAAGTGGTTGAACAAGTTTACACTCCCACCAACAATGTAGTAAGTTTCCCTTATGTCCACATCCCTTCCAGCATCTGTTGTTACTAGAGTTCTTGATTATAGGCATTCTAATTGGGGTGAAGTGGTATCTCAATTTTACCCCAGTTGCAATACAGCTTACATGATGACTTTTCTGGTTATATGTTTAGTTAGGTCTTGATATTTAGTTGTAGAAGTTATGTTCTTTCATATATTTATTTGTCAGGTCAAAGAGGAAATGAATTCCTTGCCAGAGTCAACATCCATAGAAATGTTACAGATGTATACTGCAACTTTGCCAAAGTTTCAAATCAGCTCGAGTAACTTGGGTCTTTTTCTGGATCTAACTAAATAGGTGTGCAATTTTTTCAGTACTAGAAAGATTTTGACCACCATTTATTAAACTAGTATTTTCCAGTAACTACTTCTCTCTTTTCATGAGATTTTTATTTCATTTATATCATGTGTTGAAGTTTTCCTTTAGATAACCCACATTCAATCTTCTACAAAGTGTAATTTGGAGTAGTTTAAAATTATGTAGACTCATGTACACTGCTCAGATTGTATAGTTGCATATTTTTTTCTTGTTAAATCAGTAGGAATCAGTTTTTAATATGGATATTATTGGACTTATTCATTACATTTCTGAATTTTTAAAATATGTCATGATTTTGTTATTTTATTCTTTTAATTTTGTGCAGATCTCAATTCTCATACAGTCACATTTGTTTTAAACAATTTTATCCATTCAAGGGATTTGCTATATTAGATTCATCTAGACGAATTTAATTACAAATTAACACAACTGTATTTTTGAGACACAGTTATCTTTATGGCTCTACTCCAAGTTAACATGTATTTGAGTTATTTGTGCTTTCATGAAAAAATGGACACAACATATTTTTGTTCCGGAGGGAGTTCTACTTTGTTGGTTGTTTTTTCAGTTGTAGTGACTTCAACATATGTGTGCATTATATATAAATTGTTTTGTGTCTATATTTTGTTTCATATAACAGAAAGTACAAAAAGAATCAGTGATTGAGAACTTTTCCAAATAGAATTCTAAGAGAGACACTTGAAGCTTTGTGACAACTGGGAATTGGCAGGTCATCAAAGAGGTGGGGTTAACAGAATAACGGAGACATTGTTTGACATGATTTTAATTCTTCCTCCTCTTGCCTCACTATTTCTAATAGTGTTACTTCAAAGTCTTTAGTGGAAAGAAAATAATTATGTCTGTATGAACTCAGAATTTTAGGTTCAGTTGGGACACACTACATATTCATATTTCATTTAAACTTGAAAAAATTTTTTCCTTCGTTTAAAATCACAGATGTGAATTTATAATGCTAAAATAGCATCTACTAATTTATATGAAATGGTTCACTTCACACTATATGTAATATAGACTCTAACAATAATAGTGAGTAATATAGTATGTAATAATTGACTTTGGGAGAAATCAATTGCAGTGGATTTTTGTGAGATACTTAGTAATAATAAAACTTATATTTGATTCTATTGAAAAACTCACAGTTACATCTAAAAGTAACTCATAGTTATAAACTAATGCTGACAAAGTAAGATTGTTTCTTGGGAAAAGCCAGAAGTTTCAATAAGCTTGCTTTTTTAAAATTGTCTTGGATCTGCGCTTTGTTGACTCATGCCTGTAATCCTAGCTACACCAAAGTCTGAGATCTGAGGATAGTGGTTCAAAGCCAGCCTGGGTAGAAAAGTCTGTGAGACTCTTATCTCCAACATAACTCTTGAAAACTAGAAATGGTACTGTGGCTCAAGTGGTATAGTGGTATCCTTGAACTGAAGAGGTGAGGGACAGTGCCAAGGCTCAGAGTTCAAGCCCCATGACCGACAAAAAAAAGTGACATGGATTTTTACTTTATAATTTCATGATTTTTATTGTAAAAATACACATAGAGGGTTTACAATTACATGAATAAGGTAATGAGTACATTCCTTATCAATCATTGTTGCCTCCTCCTTTGTTTCCCCTTCCCATCCCTTCCCATCTCCCCCTCTGCACCTCCACACCCCACGCCAGTTATAAAGTTTGCTTTTCGACAGAATATCTCGTAGATGTCATTGTTGCAATGGGTCACCCTGTATCCCTATTTGTTTTTCCTTTCCCCTCTCAAAATAATACCAACATCAAATATACTGAAAACAGGGGTTAAACCGTGGAGTAGGAACATGCAAAGCAACAGAGAAATCATCTTATAAATACACTAGAAAAAAGAAAAGAAAAAAAATTTGAGTCCTTACCAAGGGGTTCATTTCGCCTAACATCAACATATGTGACCATTTCTGCTTGTCTCAGACACAAATTAGTTATTGCAAATAAGGGAAACCATGGGACCTATATTTCTTTGGGTCTGATTTACTTCACTTAATTTTTTCCAAGTCTTTCCATTTCCTAACAAATGGGGAAATGTCATTCTTTCTGATGGAGGCATAGAATTTCATTGTGTATATATACCAAATTTTCTTGATCCATTCATCTACTGAGGGGCAACTGGGTTGGTTCCATATCTTAGCTATGGTAAATAATGCTGCAATGAACATAGCTTTGCTGGTAGTTTTAGTATGTTCTTGTTTGTGATCACTTGGGTAAATGTCAAAAGTGGGATTGCTGGGTCATCAAGGAGCTCTATGTAGAGTCTTTTGAGGAACCTCCATACTACTTTCCAAAGTGGTTGAACAAGTTTACAATCTCAACAACATCCCGTCCAGGATCTGTTATTATTAGAGTTCTTGATTATAGCCATTCTAACTAGAGTGATGTTGTATATCAGTGTTGTTTAGATTTGCATTTCTTTTATGGCTATGGGGGCTGAGCATTTCTTCATGTGTCTATTGGCGATCCTACTTTCCTCTTCGGAGAAGATTCTCTGTAAGTCTTTAGCCCACTTATTTATTGGGCAGTGGTTTCTTTGAGGATTTGTAATTGGGGGATTTAATTTTTTGAGTTCCAGGTATATTATAGATATGAGACCCTTATCCCTTTTATGGCTAGTGAAGATCTTCTCCTAATCCATGGGCTTTCTATTGATCTTGAGAGCTTTGTCCTTTGCCTTCCAGAAGCTCTGCAATTTCATGCAATCCCATTTGTCCAACCTTTCTTTGATTTGTTGTGTTTATGGGTATCTATTAAGAAAATTTAGTCCTGTTCCAAGGATATCTAGAGTATCTCCTATTTTGTACTGTAATGTTTTTAGAATGTCTGCTTTGACTCCGAGGTCTTTGATTCATTTGGACTTGATTCTGGTGCAGGGTGATATGTAAGGATGTAGCTTTAGTTTTCTACAAGTGATTAACCAACTTTGCAAACACAATTTACTAAAGAGGCTGTCTTTCTTCCATTCTATTTTTTAGCTCCTTTCTTCAAGATTAGGTGGCTATAGATCTGTGTGTTCATTTTCTGGGTGTTCAACTCTATTCCATTGATCCTGAGATCTGTTTTTGTGCAAGTACCAAGCTGTTTTGATTACTATGGTTTTGTAGTACAGTTTGAAATTTGGTATTGATATTCCTTCAGCACTGTTGTTTCTGTTGAGGATTGTTTTTGCTATTCGGGGTCTTTCATTGTTCCATATGAATATTTGGATTGCTTCTTCTATTTCCTTGAAGAATGAGTTTGGAATATTGATAGGTATCACAATGAATTTGTAGATAGCCTTGGGATGTATTACCATTTTCATGATGTTGATCTTTCTAATCCAGGAGCATGGGAGTTTTTTTTTTTTTTTTTTAACCACTTTCTAAGTTCTGATTTGATTTCCTTTTAAAGTTTTCATCATAAAGATCTTTCACTTCTTTGATTAAGTTAATTCCTAGGTATTTTATTTTTTGTGGGGTATTATGAATGGAGTTGCTTTCTTAATTTCAGCCACGCTTTTCTCATTGTTGGCATACAAAAAAGTCATTGATTTCTGAGAGTTAATTTTATACCCTGCTAATTTGCCAAAGTTTTGAATCATCATGAGTAATTTCTGAATGGGTCCATGGGATTTTTTAAATACAAGATCATGTCATCTCAAAGAGGGAGAATTTTACTTCATCTTTCCCTATTTGGATCCCTTTTTTATTTGTATCTTTTCTTATTGATGTAGATAGTCATTCTAATACTAGATTGAAGAGAAGCAGGCAGAGTGGACATCCTTGTCTCCTTCCTAAGAGAAAATGGCTTTAGTTTTTCACCATTAAGTATAATGCTGGCTGTATGTTTGTCATATAAAGCCTTTATTGTATTGAGGAATGTTCCCTGGATTCATAGTTTTCCCAGAGCCTTCATTATAAAGGGGTGTTGGATCTTGTCGAATGCTTTCACTGCATCTATTGAGATAACAATGTGGTTCTCACCCTTGCTCTTGTTGATGTGATGAGTTACATTAATTGATTTGCATATATTGATCCAGCTTTTCATCACTGAAATAAATACTGATTGATCATTGTGTGTGAGTTTTTGGATGAAATGTTGATGTCGATTGGCCAAAATTTTGTTGAGGTGTTTTACATCAATGTTTATCAAAGAAATGGGTTTATAGTTCTCTTTCTTTGATGAGTCCCTGCCTCGCTTTGAGATGAGGATTATGATGGCTTAATAGAAAGATTTCTGTAGCGAACTTTCTCTGTCAATTTCGTTGAAGAGTTTTTGGTGTATTTGTGTGAGCTCTGGTTTGAAGGCCTTGTAATATTCCTTTTTAAATCCATCTGGTCCTGGGCTTTTCTTAGATGGGAGGTTTCTTACTGCTCTTTCTATTTCTATGCTTCTTATGGTCATGTTACTTGATTTATCTAATCTTTGTTGAGTTTCTGCAAGTCGATATTAGCTAGGAAAATGTCCATTTCTGCCAGGTTCTCAAACTTATTAGCATAATGGTTTGAGAAGTATTCCCTTACAGTGTTCTGAATCTTGGTTGTTTCTGTGGTGATGTTTCCATTCTCATCTTTGAGCTTATTTGGGTGTCTTGTCTTCTTTGGTAAGAATTGCTAAGCGTCTATCAATTTTGTTAAATTTTTTGAAGAACCAATTCTTTGTTTTGTTGATTCTTTATATGGTGTTTTTGGATTCTAATTAATTTAATTCTGATTTAATTTTAACTATTTCTTTCCATTTCTTGGATTGGGGTTTATCTTTGCTGCTCTTTTTTAAGGAGGTTCAGATGTCTGATAAAATTGTTGGTTTCAGATCTCTCTAATTTATTGATGTAGGAAATCACAGCTATAAACTTGCCTCTCTGTACTGCCTTTGCTGTGTCCCAGAGGAGCTGGTAATTTGTGTGTTTATTTTTGTTGAATATCATGAACATTTGTATTTCCTTTCTAATTTCTTCCATGACCCTTTTGTGATTCAACAGTGTGTTGTTCAACCTCCATGTGTTACAGGACTTCATTTGTGGCTTTTGGTGTTGAGTTCTAATTTTATTCCCTTGAATGCAGTTTCTCACCCTTTACTGTGGTCTTGTTCATTTTCTATGCGTAGGACACCTTTAAGTGTCTTTTGTACAGCTGGTTTGGTGGAGATTTATTGTTTCAATTTTTCTTTGATATGGACTCTTTTTATTTGACCTTCGGTTATGAAGAGGGTTTAGCTGGGAACAGTATTCTTGGCTGATACTTACTATCCTTAGGGCATGGCATACATCATGCCAAGCTCTTGCTTTATTCATCTCTGCTGAGAAATCTGAGGTTATTCTAATTGTTTTCCTTTTAGAGGCGACTGATCTGTTCTCCTTGACAGCTTTAAGGATCCTTTCCTTGGTCTGAATTGATCCTGTGCAGATTACAATATGAAGGTGGGATGTTCTGTTTTGGTCTGGTCTACATGGGGTTCTAAAAGCTTCTTGTATCTGAATAGGCCAATATTTTTGCATGTTTGGGAAGTTCTCTGCTAGGATTCTGTTAAATAAATTTCCTAGACCATTAACTTCTGTCTCTAGGTGCTCCTCTACACCCAGTATCCTCACATTCGCCTTCTGATGGTGTCTTCCAAGTGTTGAATAGATCATATTTCTAGGATTTGTCTTGGATAATTGTATGTTCTTTCTCTATAATATCCAGGCTGTCTTCAGTCCCTGAGATTTGATATTCTGCATGGTCTAACTTACTGTCAAGTCTTTCTACTTTGTTTTTTATTTCTTTTCCTTCTAATTGGTTTGCTTTGATGGCTTCAAATTCTTTGTTGGAGATTTGTTTTACATATTGTTTGAACTTTACTTGCTTAATTTGATGTTCAGTGTTTATTCTCAAATCACTTAGTTGATTGGTTATTGTTTCCTTGGACTCCCATTCCTTCTGTTGGGCTCCATTCATCATTCCTTTTGTGGTCTCTCTGAATTGTTGCAGCTGTCTGTTTATGAATTCCATGAATGCCTGTATTGATCTTCGTCTAATCTCATCCCACTCTCTCAATTCCTGTATTACACTTTGATAAGTTTCCTCACATTCACACAATTCCTGTAATTCTCTATGACTGTTTTCAGCCTTCTCATGTTATCCCTGTATTTCTCTTTAACTGTTCTCAACCGGCTTATGCAATTCCTGTTTTAATATTTAAGTAGCTCCCTAATGCTCACAAGATTCCTGTATTAATTTTTGTTTGCCTCCTCTCGCTCTCTATCATACTCACACTGAGTCTTTTGCAAGTTTTTAATTATTTCATTCACCATGTTTACCAGCAGTGTTTGTAGAGCTTTTGATAACTCTCCTCTGAATTATTCATTAACTGTTCTGTCACCTGATTATCATGAGTGGGAGTTCAGACACCTGGATTTGCCATTTTTCTTGTGTTCTTCCAGCTTATTGTGCCAATTTGGTATGAAAGTAACACCAATTTTGTGCTAGAATATTATTTTAAGGTAAGCATCAACCAGAGTCCTGTAGTCGCACAATCAAAATGGCTTCAAATACAATATAGTTCAACAGATATAATCTATTCAACATCAAACAACCATGGATTAATGGGTTACAAACAGCAAAGAAGGATTTGGCAAACCAGAAATTATTAGCTTTAGGTAAAATGTGTGGAAAAATAGGACTAGAGGAATGTGGACAAATTAAAGGAGAGTAAATTGAACCAAGTCCTAATCTCTGAGAGGGAAATGGATTGGGCAGAATTATAGGAGAGATATTTTAAAGAAAAAATGGGAAAACAAAAATTCAAGTTTAAGAAGTGAAACACAATTTATGTAAGTTTAAGGAAATGATATTGAGAGAAGAAAAGACTAGGACGAGAAGAGGGGAGGAGAGAAAGGAGACATGAAAAATTAAAAAATATTTTTTTATATTGGTTACTAGAAAATTATGTAGGTATAAAGAGATAAGACTGCTCGTAAAGAATTTAAGCCTAAGAGGTTGTGAATTGAGTAATAAATTTCTGTATTAATTATGTTCAAAATGGGGGATAAGGTGTAATAATTGACAACAGGTATATATCTGGGGATGAGCGGAACAGCAATTAAGTCATGCAAAAAAGAAAGAGAAAATATGAAAACAATAAAAAGGACCAAAAGGTCAAAAGATATTAAACACACACACATACACCAAAAAAAAAAATTATGAGAAAAATATTTACAGAAAACACTTTAAAAATAAAAATTTTAAAAAATCATAAAAGAGGTCTTTGGTGTTTTGAGTTTTTTTAGGGGGGCAGGGAATGGGAAGAACCTGTATCTCCCCTGTGTCCATAACCAGTCTCTTCATCGAGTCTCTGGTCTGTTTGTGGTGTTTGGTTTTCCTATAGCTTGATTGGTTTCTTAAGTCAGTTTGTTTGGGCAGAAAATGCTCTGTGTTAGGCAGGATTTTGTGTTCCTCCTCCCAGGCTAGTTCAATGGGAGGGAGATCTGCTTTGAGTATCCGAAAAGAGGGAAATGGCAATTTCCTCTAGTTTGGAGAAGCTGTGAAGAGGCTAGGTTCTGTGTAGATTTGAGGCCTTTCAACAAACAGTAGCTTTTCCCTGAGGGGCTAGCTCCTGAGACACAGAGTCCAGCTTTGAGTCATTCTCAGGATTTATGTTTACTGAATTTCAATTGTTTGTCTAGGCTTCTGTAGGGAGGACAGACTCTGCCTCTGTTTACACGGTGAAGAAAGTCACTTCTCTGATGGCCGAGCTCTCTCTGCCTGGGCGGGGTGACTTTCCCCTGGGTGGAACTGAGCCTGGCAGGTCCTTCTAGTTCCTGTGATTTGCAAAATGACTCTTTTGTTTTCTTCAAAGGGCTGAGTTGTAGCTACCTGCTCAGCCAGGCCTTTGTCAGTATCAAAGATGGAGATTTCCAGTGGTGGAAGGGGAGAGGGCTGGCATTCCCACCTCTGCTCCCTGAGAAGGAGTGAGGATTTCAGGGTTCTACTCCTGTCAGTATCTTAGTTCCTGGGCACTCTCTGGTCTGCAATCTGAAGGATGAAGGTATCTGCTCCTTCTCAGTTCTTGCTGGTGTTGAGTAGAATCCCCTGTCCGCTGTGTCTGGCACCTTTGTCCTGGGATTTCTCTGTTGTAGGGATGATGGCTATGGCCGCTGCTGCTGCTGCTGCAGCCACAGCAGCCACGGCTACTAGCAAGTGCTCAGATCTGTCTCCATGACTGGATTTTCCCTTTCTGGACACACTCTCTGTACTGTGATGGCACATTTGGTGTGATTCTCTACCCTAGGACTGTTCACTGGAACACTAAAACTGCTATCTATGAGAAAGCTTGTTTAGTTTCCAGCTTCTCCTCCACCATCTTCCTCAGAACTCCCTTAACACTTTATTATGACATGATATTGTGACATCATATTGACATTGTGATATTACTCTACCATTCTGTTTTCACACACCTATTATGACATCACATGTTAGAAAACTCATGGGTTGTAGGACTTCTATCTCCTTCCTTGAACTCTTTTCCTCATTGTAAACTAGTAGCAATTGAAATCAGACATGTGATTGTAATATTACAAACTCATAATGACATCACTATTCCATGGGTGACCTCATGACCCCAGTGATATCACAAACTTATTGCATCATCACATTGCCATTGTGACATCACCATCACATTGTGACGTTTTAATCAGTTATGACCTCTTAGCATCTTTGAAACAGCATATGGCCTTTGTGACAAAAAAATTCAGTAGTTTACCTATGTATTCATTTTGGTCTAACAATTGAGATCAGTTATACCATTGTTATATTACAAACCCTTCGAAGCAGAATCATCAATGTGACATCATTAACCAGTCCTCTCCTCATAACTTTGACATGATGCCCTTGTGATACATAAACCCTTTTTGATCTGATAATCTGTCTTTTACTTATTTCAGGTATGACATGTGATATTAGAAATGCACTCTGATATCATGAAAATTATGTCATCACTTTGTCAGATATCATGCACATTGTAATCCATTGTGACATTACATACTTGTTGGGAGTTCATAACGTTTGGGCTAATGCATAACTTTGTAGATCTCACAATCCCATTCTGGATTTATATTCACATTTGTTAAAGGAAAATTGAAGTCTAACATGTCATTGTGACATCATCAATCCATTGTGACATCATAAACCTATTGTGACCTCACCACCATTATGGCATCACCAACTAATTATGACATCAAAATATTATTATGACTTGATATTGTGACATCATATTGCCATTGTGATATCATTGTCCCATTGGGTATTGCAAACCTATTATGACCTCATAACATTTTACAAAATTCGTGGCCTTTGACACTATTAACTTGTAAACTCGTATACTTATGTTGCACAAAACACAAGACAATCTAATAAGCCACATTGAGGATAACTTTATTTATGCTAGTAATGGGCCTGCATTTACCTTGTCCTGGGCTGTACACACATTGACAAGCCAGCCCCAAACACCAAATCTCAGACATCCAATGGGCAGCCCTGCACATAGTTAATTAGTGTGCAAACCACCAACCCCTCAAATTATCATCTCGAAACTCCACACTTCAATAGGTAAGGCTTTTTCCTTTTCTCTTACTCCCTCCTTCTTTATAGACATGTCCTTCATTTCCCTTTTTCCCTTCCATCACTTCCTTCTTCTCTTTAGGCCTCTCCACTATCCACAGGCCTACACTTCTCTGGCCTGGTGGCCAATTGGCATCCTTCTCCTCCTGCACTCCCTCAAATTCCTCTCCTCCCAAGTCTTTCCCCTCCTGCTATCTCACCACTTCCTTTCTTCAGGGTCTTCACTTGATCTTCTTCAATTCCATTGTGTTGACCATGCAGCCTATATATAGGTTGAACCCCTCTCAGACCCAGTGGGTCTCTTGCCTAACAGTTTTCAACCATCACTTCATGAACTGCACATTCCTCAGTAACTTCTTCACAGCTCATTTGAGGATGACATCCTACCCCCTCCAGCAGCATGCCCTGTCCCCGTTTGTGGCATGACCCATGCACTCCTGTGGGCCAGGACATGGGGCCACATTGATTAGTGGGTCATGCTGATTATTAGGGCTTTGCTGCTTTATACATCCCCTACTGGTTTTCATGTCAAATCAAATCCTTGATTCCTTCTTACCAAATCCTAAAAATTCCCATCTCTCCACCCACTGAACAGGCTTAAAATGTAAATTTAATTGTAAAGAAGTAAATTATAAAAACACACTAGTTATTACTAATTAACACTTAGTAAGTCTTATCCTTAAGGGACCCTCGGAGTGTCTGCACAATCCATCTTGTAGCCTTCTCTTTATATGGGTCCACTGCCTATTTCACTAGAGACTGATGGATCTAATGCTGTTTTCGTGCTAATATAATAGGCAACAGTGAAGTTAGCACGACCAAGTAAGGTCCTTGCTACTTCGGTTCCAATTCAGGAGTATGATGCAGTTTTACACACACCAGCTGTCCAGGCAAGGAAGAGTGGGTGGAGTTTCTTTTTTTTTCTTTTTTCAACTCAATTTCTTAGTTTATTTCATTTACTTGAGGTCTAGCTTTTGAATTTAATGCTGAAGTGAGACTTGCTATAGAATACACTACATTACTCTCCCCAAAGAAATTTTCCTTCCAACTGGATTTAATTTCTTATTTTATATTTGAACTTATTTTATTGTCAACATAATGTTTATTTATTTTTTATAGTTTTTATTATTATTATCTATAAGTAGTTTTACAAAGAATTTCCCATCCTACAAAACAGTACATGAATACAAGGTGTCTGACAACATTATCACTCATCCCTCATAACACTTCCCTTCTCACACGTTTTGAAAAAATCGAGATAGGTGATTAAATATATTTCACATATTTCACAGTATTGTGGAATTGTGATACTTAGTAAAGTCACAAACACTTTTTAACCTTGACAAGGCAAATTATTGTTATCATGGTCTAAAGTTTGTTAATTATATGAGCTTTGACAATCCAAATTATTTTTCCCACCTCAGATGATGTTTGCATTTTTTCCTTTTGCTTAGTGTAGGCTATTCCCTCTTTCCCTCTTTCCCACTCATTCTTCCCTTCTCATCACTGTGTTTGGGTTGCTTAGTTATTTTTCTTCTATGTCCAGTGCAGCTGATGGGCCACTTTGTTGTATGTTGTTCCATTTTCCACTTATTGTGTTCCTCCTCCTGGCTTCCCTCCATTGCGTGCATATTTCAACCGTCTACATGGTCAAGAACATGGGGTCATTAATGGTGATACAACAAAATGAGTGGCTGTCCTTTGTTTCTCGTGTCCTGTTTACTTTGTCATACCTTCTTGCATTTTGGCTTTAGCCTCCACATATCAGTAGACCCTGTGCCATTTGTCTTGTTGTTCTTGGCTTACCTCACTCAAATAATTTGGTCTAGTTCCATTCATTTCCCTGCAAATGCCATCATTTTGTCCTTTTTAAAGGCTGCATAGTGTTCCATTGTATATAGGTACCACAATTTTTGGATCCACTTATCAGTAGTGGCTCATCTGGATTGTTTCCAAATCTTGGCTATTGTGAACAGTGCTGCAATAATCAATGAGGTGTGTGTCTTTGTATACTGGTTCCTGTTGTTCATAGTAGATGCCTAGGAGTGGTATGACCAGTTCATAGGAGAGGTCTATATTTAGCTTTCTGAGGTACCTCTAGACTGCTTTCCAATGTGGTTGTATTAATATACATTACCACCAGCAATGCAGTAATGTTTCTCTTTCTTTGCATCCCTTCCAGCATTTGTCATTGGCTAAATTTAGGATGTGGGCCATTCTGAATGGAGTAAGGTGGTATCTCAGATTTGTTTTTATTTGCATTTCTTTTAAAACCAGGGATTATGAACATTTCCTCATGTGTTTCTTTGCTGTTTTTTTTCTCTTCTTCTGAGGACTATCTGTTTAGCTCCCTTGACCATCTTAAGATTGGTTTGTTAGATTTATGAAGAGTTAGTTTCTTAAGTTCATCATATATAATGGTTATTAGACCCTTGTCTAATATATTGCTGGCAAATATTTATTTTATTTCATTTTTATTGTGAAAAAACTGTACAGAGGGGTTACAATTACATGGGCAAGTTAATTGCTGGTAAATATTTTCCCCAATTATTTGGCTTTCTTTCTAGTTTGGTTGTAGAAACTATTTATCTGTGCAGAAACTATTTATTTCAAGGTAGTACCATTAAGTCATTCTCAAATTTGTAGTGACCCTGGAAATCTGTTCTGGAAGTTCCTGCCTATACCTATAAGTTCAAGTGTCTCTCATACTCAGTCCTGCAGTAGTTTCAGAGTTTCAGGCTTGATGTTAAGATCTTTAATTCATTTTGAGTTGATGTTAGTGCATTGTGATAGGCTAGGAACCACTTTTAGTTTTCTGCATGTGGCTAGTTTTCCCAACACCAGTAGTTGAAGAGGTTGTGTTTCTTCCATTGTATGTCTTTGGCTCCTTTGTCAAATATCAACTGACTGTTCAAATGTGGCTATATTTCTGGTTCCTCTAACCTGTCTCATTTATTTTTGGGTCTCTTTTTGTGCCAGTACCAAGCTGTCTTTGTTAATATGGCTCTATTGTATAGTTTGAAGTCCTGTATCATGATCTCTCCTGCATTCTTTGTTTTGCCTAAAATTGTTTTGGCTTTGCTAGGTCTTTTGTTGTTCCATATGAATTTTTGGACTATTTTCTCTATTTCAGAAAAGTAGGTCACTGGAATTTTATTGGAAATAGCATTGAATGTGTTTATTAATTTTGGCAGTATGGCCATTTTCACCATATTAATTCTGCCTATCCAGGAATACGGGAAATCTTTTGATTACTGGTAGCCTCTATTGTCAAGGTCTAGTGTGTTGGGATCCCTGGGTAAGGGTCACGAAATCACCAGGACACAGGGGATGCAGAGTGCAAACAGCAATTGCCACTGCATGCTGTGTTTTATTGTTAGTGGTTATTTAAAGACAAGCAAGCATGATCTTTGGTCAGAAAACCTTCACACAAAAATTTCAACAGATACATTTTTACTTGACATATGAGACAATGTCATCGTATATTATTATCTAAACTATTTTAGAGCAAGCTCAAAACACTTCTCCAATCTCAGGAAAATGCTTGACCAGCTGTTCATCTATGCTTAAGCAAGCAGAAAAGCTACTTCCTCAGCTTTCAGGAGTCTGTGACATGTGTTTTGAGATAGGGAGAGAGAAAATTTTCCCTCTCTAGCCCGGCGTGCCAAGAGCTTTCCTAATCCCAAACACAGTCCTCAGATAATCCTGAGGCTGGAGCCTGTATCATTCTGCCCCCTCAACATAGACCCTGAGTCTTCACAATTTCCTTCTTTTTTCTTTTGTTTTAAAAGTAAAGCTTTCCACAGGGATATCATAGAAGCTTGCATTGGGTTCATAAAAATCAAATATAACAGCACAAGTGCAAACAGAATAATCACAATTATAATTCCCATACCATTAGCAGTATGTGACATGGTTTGTAGTATTCTTTTAAGATCCAGTCCTTCCAACTGTTTAATAAATGTATCAGCAATATAAGAAGCATCATCATTGGCAAATTGTTTACAAAAAATATCATGTACATTAAATTGTAACTGAGCAATCAATTGAGCAGCAGTAGAATTTCCAGATAAATACTGCTGTAATCCATTTCAATCATGGATAGATTTATTATATTTTACATTAGTAATGCAAAAGGTAGTGGAATTCCAATCACATTTTAACAATAACTGTTTCTCCAAAACCAATAACTTTTTCCTAACCATCCCACTGTCTGTTTAATAATATTAATCTGTGTTTGTAATTGAGCATCAATTTTTGCTTGTAAGACCCACAATTTATGTGAATCCCGGTGCCATTCTTTCACAAAGTGTTTAGTTTATAAGGAACTGTGTAGGTCAATTCCAGACACCACAGCAACAGTGGTAATAGCAATTTAGATTAAAATCACAGCTATAATGGCTCCAATCATACATTTTGTACGTTTTAGTAGTTTGGTAAAAAATTCAATAACAACACTATCCAAAGGATTTTGGGACCATTCTCTTCCTAATTTAACAGGTAGCCAAATATGAGTTCTTTGTGGAAAATCATAATACTATCACTGTCATTAAAATTAAGAGAGGAATTAATGCAAGAATACAGGGGACAATTAAAACAAAAAATAGTAGGATAAAATGTAAAATTTCTCACTATAAATACATAAGGCAGAGGCACACAAGCAGTTACATTATAAGATTTGTACAAAGTAAAATTATAAGTGGATGCAGAGTTCGCCATCCCCGAAAACAATCCATTTGGTAGCATCATGGGTTTCAGCACCGCTGCGATCTTCCAAAGATGAGTTTGATCAGCAGTGGGTACAGACATGAAAGCCCATCGAGCATCTTTAATGGCCCCATCTCCCCAGGCCATCAATCGAGCTCCAGTAAGCGATCCATTAATGGTATCCAGCATCCTAGTAACATTTGATAAATCACATCTGGTAATATTTCATTCTGAACATGTGTTAATAAATTGTCCAAAAGTTCCCCAATTAATACAATTATTGAACATTTTTCCAAATGTTCCTCTACACTCTTGCCACACAAAAGGCTGATATTTTAAATCAATGTAAGTAAAATCAGGGCACATTGGTAAGGATAACTGGCCATCAAAGGTGACTCTTTCCCAGCTACTATTAATGGACTAAGTAATTAATCGCTGCAGCTGTGTTTTAGAATTGGAAGTGTGTTTCCCAGGTAAAACCCAATGTTGCCAATTCATAAGTAAACATGGAGGAGGCTCCAGAAAAACAGGCAAGGAATGAGTATAGTAAGTAAAATTTAAAAAGCTATCATTATCCTTATTGTAAAATGTCAAATTATTCCAAGGAGGAGATAAAACAGCAGGAACAGTATAGACGGTTATATCCATGTCTCCCCAAACAGCAGGTTCCAATAAAGGAGGGTTAGGAACAAAGGCCCAATAACTTACATTAGCATTAGCATGGACAGGATTCACAGTAAGCAGGGCACGCATGGCCAGAACAAGTTCTCATCTGTGACAGGTTTACCAGTGTGTTGTAACATCTTTTGTTCTTCTCCAGTCAACTTTTAAACCTGCCCCCAGGTGGGCAGTGGCGATTTATTCTTCCTCAACTGGTGGCCGATTTCTTGCAGGATATGGGGCTGTCCTCACTGGGCCGCGTCTATATCCATCGTACAGGAAGCCAGTATTGTTTGCCATCCTGTGTAGGCACAAAACTCTATCATCGCCCCTTATGTAATAATGTTCCTAGTTGCCATTCTGCTTTCAATGTAATCTTAATCCATGTGGGAGCATTTAAATAGTGTTTTTGTGATATTTGTTCAAAATGGCGCTCAGCTCTAGTTAAAATATCTCCTTGTGGTAAGTTTAAAAAGTTAAGAACAAAAAGAGCTTGATGTAAAATTATTTTAGGTTTTTGCATGGAAAACCACAAATTATTCATACCTTCATCCAACCTTTTCCTCCTTTTTAATTTTTTAATTTGTTGTTTTAGTGTGCCATGAACTCGTTTAATACTAGTTTGTCCTTGGGGGTTATATTCTATTCCTGTAATATGTACCACATCATAAAGTTCTCAAAATCTTTTAAATTTGATATTTTTAGGCTGGTCCATTATCAATCTTTATTTTGGCAAGCACTCCCATAATGTCAAAAGCTTACATGGTTAACAGTTTCTCCTATAAGGGCAGAAGCCCAAACAAATTTTGAATAAGTATCTATTGTAACATGTACAAATGAAAAATGGTCAAAGGCTTGTACATGGGTTATATCCATTTGTCAGAGCTTGTTAGGTGGTAATCCTCGAGTATTTACTCTAGCAGGTACAACTCTCAAATGTATTGGTCTGCAGATAGGACACCTTTTAATAATTTGTTTAGCTTGAGAATAAGGTATTTTATAATGCATATGTGAATGGCCAGCATTTGTATGTAAATGAACATGATCCTGTTCAGCAGAAGCAAAACTAACTAATTTATCAACCTGATTATTGCCATATACAAGGTACCCAGGTAATGAAGAATGACCCTTAATATTTGTTCCAAATACTTTGGCTTTACGTTGTTGCAGTAATGCTTGTAATTGTTTAAATAACTGATTTAGCTGGGGTTTAGATGAATATGTAATAGCAGTGACTATATTAGTCACATCTACTACGGCTTAGGCAGAATCAGTAACAATATTAATATCTCCCACAAAATCTTGCAACACCTTAATAATAGCAAAAGTTGATTTTGTTGAACTGATGCTAAAGTAGTTGTTTGTACCCAATATTTATTTGTTGCAAAATAAGCACTTTTTTTTGGAGCCATCTGTAAAACCGGTAATAGCAGTGGGAATAGGGGCCTTGGTAATTATATCATTAATGAAAAATTGTTGTTTATGCAAGCAATCCCACAATCTACCTTTGGGAAAATGATAGGAAAATTGCCCACTAAAATTTACTAATGCTATTTGTAGCATTTCAGACATGTTTAACAAATATTTTACTTGGTCTTTTGGCAAAGGAAAAATAATTTTAAATAAATTATACCCCGATAGGGTAAATACCCGTTGCCTGGCCTGTTGAATAATAACTGTCAACTGTTTTTCATAAGGCATAATATTCTTTGTAAATCTATGCCGTGTATAAATCCATTCTAATCATAGCTCATTTTGTCCTATAGTTCGTGTTGGGTATTTCCATGTATCCAAAATATATAAATTTATGGGTTGATTCAGCATTACTCGATGTAAAAACATTTCTTTTTTATTTTTTGCTCTACAAATTGTAATTTATTTTTAGCCTTCTTAGTTAAAATTTTTTGCTATGTAAATCAGGCTCCCCTTGTAACAATTAAAACAAATTATGTAATTGGTAAGTAGGAATTTCTAAGGCTGGTCGCATCCAATTAATATCTCCTAATAGCTTTTAAAAATAATTTAACGTATGTAATTGATCAAGTCATAAAGATATTTTTGAGGTGTCACTGTTTGTCTGGAAATAACATATCCTAAATATTTAACCACTGTATCTTTTTGTATTTTTTAGGTGCTATTATAATTGTGATAAAAATTTAACACAGGGTTTATTAGTTTTTTGAATTACTTTAGTCCAAGAGCCAAAATGCTCTTCTACTGTCCGAATCCTTTCCCATGCTATGTCGTGTAACTGCTCATGGATCTCTTTCAGAGAGTTCACTTGCATATGAGCCTCCACATATTGTTCTGTTACACTCAACATGGGAAAGGTTATGACCTGTAGGCTGGGATTACTGCTCTGTGCATTTTGTCTAGACCTTTCTGTACATAACTCAGTAAACCACATTTGCCATTGTAGGTATTTAGGTTTCTTAAGCAAGGCTCTACAAAGCATCTTCCAATCCTCAGGAGCAAAATTATTGTAATGTTGAGCAAGCCCATTAAGCAATTCCTTAACATAATGATACTGAGGTCCATACAATGTCACTGCCTTTTTAGGTTTACCAATATCATAAACAGCAACACCTTCATATCTGGCTGGTTGAGCTATACCATTCATACGGGGTGGTCGAATTACAGCATAAGAAAAAATAGGCATTTCATCATCAAACTCACTGTCGGAGTCCTCTGTTTCGTGAGGGAGTGATGCTGTAAAAATTGTATCAGCCAGCGGAGGAGCCGAAGCCTGCTTTACTTTCACTTTCTCAGGTTCTTCTTTCACTCTGCTAACTTCCAACTCCATATTTTGTAATTTTGATAAAATCAATTCCATTTGCTCAGACATTTTATTTACACTTTCAGTTTGCTCCTTTTCAGCCCATTTTTACCTCTAGTTTTTTCTCTGTTAATTGCAATGCATCCTTATCTATTGCGTCCTTAACCTCAGAGTCCAATTGTAAATCTACAATAGATGGGGTGGCCTCTTTCTTTAAGTCTGCTATTAATGTTTCCTCATTCAAAGCTTTAAAAAGGGTATGTAAAATAGCCCAAAATCTAATAGGACCAAAATCTAATCTCTTCCCCTTCTCGAACAGCTCTTTCTTCATTATTCTTTACTCGTTTACAATTATCAACATCTAATGTTCCTTTATCGGGGAACCAAGGATTCCATTCCCTAACTACATTAATACACATTTCTATGTCAAAAGAAGAAATATTTACACCATAGGCAGCAAGAAAATGTTTAAGCATATGTAAGTACGGAGTAGACTTAACTTGTCCCATCACCCTGTAATTAAAAGTACTTACCTGAATATCCCTTCCTGAATTCAACAATGCAGGGTCCTTGTTTGGGCGCCAATTGTCAATGTCTAGTTCATTGGGGTCCCTGGGTAAGGGTCAGGAAATCACCAGGACACAGGGGATGCAGAGTGCAAACAGCAATTGCCACTGCATGCTGTGCTTTATTGTTAGTAGGTATTTAAAGACAAGCAAGCATGATCTTTGCCAAGATTTGGTCAGAAGACATTCACACAAAAATTTCAACAGATACATTTTTACTTGACCTATGAGAAAATGTCTTGGTATATTATTATCTAAGCTATTTTAGAGCAAGCTCAAACCACTTCACCAATCTCAGGAAAATGGTTGACCAGCTGTTCATCTATGCTTAAGCAAGCAGAAGAGCTACTTCCTCAGCTGCCAGAAGTCTGTGACATGTGTTTTGAGATAGGGAGAGAGAACATTTTCCCTCTCTAGCCCGGCGTGCTAAGAGCTTTCCTAATCCCAAACGCAGTCCTCAGATAATCCTGAGACTGGAGCCTGTATCATTCTGCCCCCTCAACATAGACACTGAGTCTTCACACTCTATGATTCATTTTTTAAGGCTTTTACACTTTCCATGAAATAGACCCTTTACATCTTTGGTTAGTTTAATTCCTAGATACTTTTCTATTGTGAATAGGGTTGTTTCCTTGATTTCCATTTCTGCTTGTATATTGTTGGTGTGCAGAAAGACGACTGATTTTTGTGGGTTAATTTTGTATCCTGCTACTTTGACAAATTGGTTTATAAGCTCTAAGAGTTTGGGGCTGAGCTTTAGGGATCATTAATTTATAAAATAATGCCATCTGAAAAAAAATAGATAGTTTGTCTTCTTCCTTTCCTGTGTGGATCCCTTTAATGTCTTCTTCTTGCCTTATTGCGCTGACTAAGAATTCCAGAATTATACTGAAGAAGAGTGGAGATATTGGGCATCCTTGCCTTTTTCCTGTTTTTAGGGGAATTGGTTGTAGTTTTTCCTCATTAAGTATAATATTGGCCTTTGATCTGCCATGTAGGGCTTTTATGGTCTTTTCAAATGTCCCATATATTCCTATTTTTTTCCAGAACTTTTAGCATGAATAAGTGCTGAATTTCATCAAAAACCTTTTCTGCATCAATGTTGATATTCATGTGGTTCTTGACCTTGGATCTGTTGATGTGATGGATTACATTTATTAACTTACATATGTTAAACCATCCCTGCATCTCTGGGATGGAGCCTACTTGGTTATAATGTATGGTATTTTTTGTGAGGTTTCTGGATTCTGTTGTCTGCAATTTTATTGAGGAGCTTTGCATCTGTCTTAATAAAAGAGATTGGTGTATAGTTCTTTTTTTGTTGAGTCTTTGCCTCGTTTGGGTGTGAAGGTGATATTGGCTTCATAGAATGAGTTTAGGATTACTCCCTCTGTTTCTATTTCTCTGAAGAGCTTGAGGAGTATGGGAATTAGTTCCTCTTTAAAGGCCATATAGAATTCTGTAGTGAATCCATCAGGTCCTGGTCTTTTACAGTTGGAAGACTTATGATTACTTCTATTATCTCTTTGTAGGTTATTGACATGTTTAATTGATTTATTTCTTCTTGGTTCTGTTTGGGCAATTTTTTTTCAGGCAGGAAAAGAATTTATTTACCGAAATGCTGCCCCCACCATGCATGGTGGAGAAGCATGGCTGAAAAGGAAGGGGTGACCCACCTCTGGACCAGGACTTATCTAGGCCAAGAACAGGAGAAGGTGTGGCCAGGTGGGGGAAAGGTGTGGTCACACTGGATCCAGATGTGACCTCAGGGTCTGGTACCCTCTTAAGATCAGATGGGAGGCATGTGACCACAGGTGGCCCAGGATGTGACCTAAGAGGAGGGGAAAGTGACTGCTTCCAGGTCTGCCAGTTACCTATGTAACAGATACTGGGCTGAAACTTAGCCACGAGGGAGGAAGGTGTCCCTGTTCACACCTTATATTCCAGCGTTTTGATAATTATGAAAAAGGGCAAAGATTCTCTCTGGCTACTTCCTGTTTTCACGGGTGTCAACAGTAGGGGTAAAAGGCTGAGATATGGTCCCCTCTAGGAGAAGGCAGCAGGAAGCAGCTGTCACTTGGGCATTGAGTGCTTAGATGAAGTCTAGAGGAGACAAGTCTCTTGGATGATGTCTGGAGAAGACTCAGGCATTGAGGGACTGAAAAAAATAATATAGAGCAAATAAATAACAAGAGGAAGGACTTGGGGCTGAAAATGTTGGTACAAATGTCGCTAGCTATTTCTGACATCTGGTGACTAGGTAGAGAATAAGTCAAGTAACAAATGCAAGAATATAAATTCCTTTCCAGTTGAAAGTTAGACAGGTATTGACATTAGATGGGCAGTCTTCTTACTTCTGTTGATCTCCCGGCTCTGGTTAATTTTTAAAGTGCAGGCACAAAATGGATGATGTGATAATATCTCCTCTTACTCCTTTCCATTTTTCCTTATTCCCCAGACTGGCTGAATCTAGGTGCTTGTTACTGGGATGGTTTGTCCCAGTTGGTATTCAAGGAGGTTTGAACTCAAGACCTGGGTACTGTCCCTGAGCACTTCTGCTCAAGACTAGCACTCTACCACTTTGAGTTATAGTACCACTGGCAGTGTTTGCTGGTTAGAGATAAGAGGCTTGAGCAAATGCTTCCTGCCTGGCTGATTGCAGGTTAGTTGGGAAATGGAGTCTGAGGGATTTTTCAGCCCGGCCTGGCTTTGAACTGCAATCTTTGCCACAAAAGCCCTTTGTTATTTCCAACTAAAGTAACAAGGAGATCAAATAGAATAAGTAGAGCTTACCTGGTCCTTATCAAGAATTGACCAAATATTCTGCAATGAAAAAACTCATTAGATGAGAGAATCTTAGGACACATATGCCCAATATTTTAGAATCATGTTGTCAGTACTAGAACACAACACAAAACAAAAAAGGCAAAACGCAAAACCTAAATTTTTTAACAACATTTTTTAGACATCTTTGCTAACAAATCACATCAGATGGTTGGGCCTCAGTTACCAGGGTCTGTGAAAACAGCAACTTGATAGCAAGGCACATTAGAATAGGTGGTTGGAGGAGTAGTAAGCTTGGTGGAGCGGAAAGGGTTGTGTGGGGCCAAACCCTTAATCAACCATGTGGCCAAGATGGTGAACTCAAGATGGCAAATTTCTGAAAAAAATGCAAAGAAAGCCTAAACAAAAAAATCAACCTTAGTTTGGCAAGCCTTTGAGAGGGAACCCAAAGGGGGTCCCTGGAACGCAGCCCATATTCCATTCTTCAGGACACAATCCAAAAAGTTGTAGAAAAGAAAGGGAGAGATATAGAAAGTTGGACATGAATAGCACAGAGCATAGAGAACCTGAAAGTAAACAGACTTCTGACCATGTACCATTGCAGAGGCAATAATCGTCTAAATCTGAGAACAGTATTAAAACATTAGGTGCTCTGGCTATCCAAAGAGCACAGGGGGCATATCAAAGGTGTTTCACGGCTCGGGCATGACTCACAGCACCCCAGTAAATGTGTAGGAGAGTCAGTCTGGTAAATGAAGAAGAGCTGACCAGGCAGAAGCAGCATCCCGACTTTCCACAGAGACCTCTAGAGAGAAATGGCCAAGCCCCACAAACCTAGCATCCTCAGCTTCATAGGTGACCAGCCTTTCGGCTAAAGGCCATACGAGCTATCTGTCATGGTGCCACATCTGCAGAGAGATTGACCAACAGAGAGCCATAGAGAGTAGTTTCACTCACCAGAGTGGACAAGTAATGTGGATGTGGATGTGAAGGCCAGCAATGGTATTGGTTAAAAGTCTCAAGGCAGTTTGGTTCACAGAAAAGTGGTGGTTAGGAAATTCTAACATTTCTGACTCAAAAACCACATCCGAATCATGGCACCATATGTAAGGTATATGAAATAGGTAGGTTTCATTAGGAAGCCAATGAAGAGAACACCACATGCTATTCAGGCAGAAAAAGATGTTTGATTACCGAACTGCTACCCCCACAACACATGGTAGAGAAGCATGGCTGAAAAGGAAAGGGCAGAATAGAAATTTGAATTTCTGTAGAAATTTATCCCTCTCTGCTAGGTTTTCCTTCCTTTGTGAGTAGAGTCTGGAATTACTTCTTTACGATTGTTTGGATATCTTGGATGTCTGTTGTAATTTTCCTGGGATATCTCTGATATTATTGATTTGGGTCTCCTCTCTTATTTTGTTAGTTACTCTTGCCAATGGTCCTTCAGTTTTATTGACTTTTTTAAAAAAACTTTTTATTTCATTAATTTTATTTATAATTTTCTTAGTCTCTACCTCATTAATTTCAGCTCTTATTTCAGTTATCTCTTTCTGTCTAGCAAATTTAGGTTCAAATTTTTCTTGTTTCTCTAGCAGTTTTAGTTGCATCATAAGATTGTTTACTTGATCTTTGTTTTCTTTTTTTCTTTTTTCTTTTTTTTTTTTTGGAGGGTGGGGTCTGGTCATGGTGCCTGAACTCTGGGCCTGGGCGCTGTCCCTCAGCTCTTAGCTCAAGGCTACCACTCTACCACTTGAACCACAATGCTACTTCTGGCTTTTTTTCTTTTTGCTTATGTGGTGCTGAGGAATCGAACACAGGGCCTCATACATGCAAGGCAAGTATTCTACCACTGAGCCACTTTCCCAATCCGGTCTTTGTTTTCTTGATGTGTGCACTGAGAGCAATAAATTTGCTCCTCAGGACTGCTTTTGCTGTGTCCCATAGATTTCGTTGTGATGTTTCTTCATTTTCATTGAATTGTAGGAAGTTTTTAATTTCTTCTTTAATTTCTTCTGTGACCCATGTATTGGTCAACTGAGTTCTGTTTAATTTCCATGTGTTTAAGTTTTTTCTACTTTATGCCTTATTATTGAGAACTAGTTTGATTCCACTATGGTCAGATAGAATACAGGGTATTATATCGATTCTCTTGTATTTGCTTAAATTCCTTGTATGAACTAAGAAATGATCTATTTCAGAAAAAAATAGGGGGTTGGCAAGAATAAGACCTTGCTGGTGTGAATGCCTGTAATTCTAAATATTCAGGAGGCTCAGATATGTGTATTCAGGTTCAAAGCCAGTCCAGGCAGGAAAGTTCATGAGACTTTTCTGGGGTTGTTCAGGACCACACCCTGCCTCAAGTCTGGGGTTGTTCACCCCCTTTGCCATCATTGGCCTGGCTGGGCTGCTTATGAAAACCAGTATGGAGAAGCGCTGCACCCCACTATGGGTCCGGAGTTGTTCGCTGCTGCTGTTGATGCCGCTGCTGCTGCCACAGCTGTTGCCACTGCCTTAGCTGCTGCCACTGCTCCAAGATCAGCTGGGCCACTTATGGAAGCCAGGCACCCCACCACCAGTCAGGTGTTAACCACTGCTGCTACCTCAGGCTAGACTGAGCTCCTTATGCGGACCAGTATGGAGAGGCACAAACCGTCATGGATCTGGAGTTGTTCAATGCAGCTGTCCCTGCCCGATTCACTGCTGCCGCCCCGGGCTGGTCTGGGCTGTTCCTGTGGGTTAGTGTCAAGAGGCATTGTGCCCAGAGTCTGGGTGGTTTGCCACCACTGCCAGCTGCCGCTGCTTCTCCAGGTTAGGCTAGGCTGTTTAAACCACCAGGACAGTTGAGCCACGCTGCCAGTCTTGGGTCATTTGCCACACTGCTGACAGCTGCTGCTGCTCCTGACTGGATTGGGCTGCTTGTACCAACCAGGAAGAGGTGCTATGCCAGCAGGGAGGGTGAGGCGAGTTTTCGTGCTGGCTCTGCCTTCTGAGATTTCTGCTTGTATTCTCTAGGTTGGCACCACCTCTTGGCAGTCTTCTGAGAGCCTTGGGATGCTTGTGAGTGTGTGGTCCACAGACAGTCCAGAGCCTGGCCACTTAAGGAGCCGGGCATGAAACCCCACCAATTAAGCTGCTTAGTGTGGAGCCCCATCACCAACAACGGGTGGGGGAAGGGTCTTCCCACTTTACTGTCTGTGTAGGTTTTTCCCTTTTCTTTTTTCACTTCCTGTATCTCTCTGAGTAATTGCCATTTTTGTGGGTCATTTCGAGAAACAGAGCATTGAAATCCAAACTCTGTATTTGGTTGGAGAGAGCTGAGGTGTTTCCCTGCTGTTCCATCACCATCTTGGCCCCTCCCTTTCAGGTGGAGTTTTTCTTAGGTGGCCAGTGGGCCTTGATTACCAAAGGATAGGTACATAACAGAATATGTTTTAATGCCTGCAGTCTGTAGTTAGACATTTCTGTTAATATAACCTTCCCAAGTTTAGGAACCAAAGGGGGTGGTCTACACTAAAGTATTTCAACGGGATTAAATCCTTTAACATAGAAGCTACATCTTGCTCAAAGGAGAGCAAAGTGGAGGAGGCTTACGTAGCCATGGCCAGTATCTGTATTTAATTTAGTTAGTTTTCTTTAAGGTCATATTCATTCTTTCTAGTGCCTTGAACTCTAAGGTCTATAAATGGATTGTAACTTCCAATTTATTCCTAGGGTGTTAGTTAATAATTAAGAACTTGGACCATGAATGCAGGGCCATCTTTGGACCCCAAATCTAAGGGTAAGCCAAATCAAGGAATTAGTACACACCTCAGCTCAGCCTGAAAAATTGTCCACTATTACTAACAGATACCAATAGCCATACTTTCCAGGCTTTACATCTGTGGAGTCCACTTTCCCAAATTCATGATCTGAGGTTCTTCATATATGAATTCTTTCCATAGGTTCCAGCTTTTCAGCATTTACCTGATGGAAATTACCTACACACATTACAAAGAATTGTCAGGCTGAGGCCCCACTGGTTTCAGAAGTTTTAGGCAGTGGTCTCACTCAATTTACCTGGGTGCAAATATCTATATGTAAACTGACAGAAAGCTTGAGCCTGTATGTTATTTTCACAAGTTCAGTATCAACATTTGCACACTTATTACTATTGTGTTCACTTCTTCTTTTAATCTTAACAACTAGTAGCTCTAGAGAACCAACTGGTTTTAGAGTGGTCTCCCAAGCTACGTGATCAGCTCAGATGTTTCCCTGTATCTTAGGGTCTCTAGTTTCTTTACTTCCTGTATTGTACTCTGAATCTTGGAGTCTTCTTCCATTTTATTCTCCTCCTTTTCTCTCAAACTTGCTTTCGTGATCCCACTCTAGTTCTCAATGTGCTCCTTAATCTGCAAGTGTTTTGGCAGGGTCACAGGAGAGTTCTTTGACTAGCCAACTGCTGCTCCTTCTCACAACACCTTTGCTTGCTCTTCAGCTCCTCCCTTAATTTCACAAAGGTGCTATTGAGAGGTAATTTTTCCCACCTCCACCTGTTCCATTGGGACATGAAGTTTCTGCATTACATTTATGGTGAAGATCTCAGCAGTCTTTTTGGCTTTTTATTCTAGTAGTCTTTCTTTCTAGTTTTCCACTTTAGTGTATTTTTGTGACAGATCTTCCAACTGTTTGTTTAGCTCTTCTGTTTTTGTTCCTAATGCTCTTTTCCTTTCCCCGGCACTCTCTGTCAGAGCATGTGGTCCTTTAACTCTTTCTGAATAGTACCAATCTCTTTCTTGAGCCTGATATTTTCCAGTTCACTTTTCCTGGCCTCCTCTTCTATGACACAGCACTTCCCCGTCTTCTCTGCTAACTACTCTTTCCTTCTTTCTCTGTTGCTTTGAATTTCTGGTGACACTCTTCAAAGCTTATAATCAACATGTACTTCAGCCTAATACATTCTTGTATCAGGTCCAGCTCCTTTGTCATGGCGATGGTTTCTTAATGCAGCATTAGGATCTCTTCTTGGCCTCACTTGTGGTTAGCAAGGATGGCAGCATTGCTGTCCTGTGCTTGTTTGCCTCTGACCTGTGGTCCCCTAATTTGCCTCATGCTCACCCAGGCTAATGTACTTGAATTTCATTTGATTTTGAGTGTTTTCTAGGTTCTTTTTGAGGATTTTCTTCTCCTTTTTGACTCGCACAATTTCTTAATTTATATCTTTAAATCTTTTCTTCACGTCAAATAATTTTCTCTGTTTTCTCCAATGTGCTCTTCTATGTGCTTTTAATCTCTTGGTGGGTTTTGACTGGTATATATTGGAGACTCAGTCTTTTATAAGACTATGTTTTGAGATAGAATGGTGGAATTTTTTCTATGCCACATTTCTTAACTTCAAAGGGCTGCTTTTTAAATTAAACATAGTTGGAATTCAGAGCCCCAAGCTCCTTTGCATGTTTCTCCAGATATATGAACACATTTTCCAGGTGGTTAATGTGATTAATTAACCTGTCATTTTCTATCTTTCTCCTCCTTGGGCATTCCTTTTCCCAATGTCTATTTTGTTTGCAATAAGCACACTGATGTAGTCCTAGAGGTTCCCTATTGCCATTTGCAAATGAATTGTACTGTCTTTGCCAAGGGTTTCTTGATCCCTATTCTGGTGTTCCTACCAAAACTCAAACCCTTTTCTTAGACTCTTTTTCCCGGGTATCTCTGTTAACAAACACCCTCTGGGCGACTAATTCCAAAGTAGAATAAACTTTTCCCTCAAAACCTTCTGACTTTTGAAGCTTTATTCTAATATTTGGGGCTGTCTGGGTAACAAATGCCATATTTAGGAGGACTCTTTCATTCTCCAGGGCTTCAAGATCTATAGGCCTATACATCCTATAGGCTTCTGGGAGAAGTTTCAGAAAAGCATTAGGGTACTCACTGGGGAACTGTAAAATCTCACCCACCTTAGATTGATGATTTGGCTTTTTAGCCACTGCGGTATCCCTGCTAACAGAACCTGGCAATAATAGGTAAGCACCTCCATACCTCAATTGCTGTTAGTCTCAGCTTGGGTAAGTCTGTGCAAAGACTTGCTGGTTCAATAGTGGGGCTACTCTCTGGTCGAAGGACCACCTTCAAGTCACCAAGCAGGATTCACTCCCTTTTCTACCAGGTGAAAAGTGACTGTAAAATTTGCTGATACTCATCCCAGATGTGCTTGTGTTTAAAAATTACTGTCTCTAACGAAGTAATGAGCCCCTTTTTTCTGAAAAGCATGGATTTTTGCTGTTTCCAGTTATACAGGTCACTAGTTGTAAAGGGAACATATATTAGAAATGGGGCTTGCCCACCATCTCCTCCATGTTCCTGTCTCAAAGGTAATAAGGGTAACATACCACATTGCACCACCTCAGATTGGTACAAGTAACCACTTTTGGTATGGGAGGACTTAACATTAGAGGTGATGATGGCAAAGAATAGGAGAGAGAGTACATCAGTGCATCTTCCTCTGAGGAATTCTCTAAACCTGGAGGAGAATATGTTTTGGATATGACACCTTTAGGCCTTGTTCTCCCATCCTGAGAAAAAGAGTAAACAGAGGTGCATACAGGACACAGAACTATCAGCATACATACACAGACCAATAGCCACAGACAACCCACATCTCCCATGCCTCTCAGTGTTGACCTCTACAGGAGGTCCCAGATGACAGAGAGAATGTCCCAGATTGTCTCTTGAGGAGGCCACAGATGATCTTTGGAGGATGTCACATATGTCATTCCTAGAAGGCCCTAAAAGACCTCTCATGGAGGTTTCAAATGGCTTCCCAAGGAAGTGTTAGATGACCTCCAAGGGATGTCCCAGATGTCCTCTCAATGTGGCTGAGATTACCTCTCGAGTAGCTCCCAGATGGCCACTCACAGAGGCCACATATGAACTTCAGAAGAGGTTCCAGATAACACTCTTGAGAAAGCCACAGATTACATCCAGAGAAGGTCCTATATGGCTCCTCAAGGAAGTCACAGATGATGTCCGAAGATAGTCATACATTTCTCATCAAGGTAACCCTAGATGACCACCCAAAGAAGCTCCAGATGACCTCAGGAGGTGGTCCTAGATTGCCTCATAACGAAGCCCCAATGACTACTTTTGAAGAGGTCTCAGGTGGCCTCCTGAAGAAGCCCCAGATGACCTCTGGAGAAAGTCCAAGATAGCCCCTGGAGAAGGCCCCAGATGAACTCCAGAGTAGGTCTCAGATGGCTTCTTAAGGAAGTCACAGATGTACTCTTGATGAGGTTCCAGATGGCTTTCTTTGGAAGCCCTACACAGCCTCTCAAAGAGTTCCCAGATGGCTTCCCAAGGAAGCCACACTTGATCTCTAGAGGGGGTCCTCAAAACAGGCTGGCAAGCTTGCCCAGACGTAGCCTTAGAGGTTCCTAAATGACTTTTGTCCCTGTTGGTCCTCTGGAGACAAACACTCGAGGTAAACTCTCAACCCTGAGTGCTGACACTCTCTCCTATGGGGATTTTTCTCTGGGGCCAAGGCCTGTTGCCATCCAAATGGATTATGTCAATGTGGTCTCTAAAAATTAGGACCTTTATAGTTCAAGAGAATCCATCGAGACACAGTTAATATAATAAATGTTCTCCAAACCATCAACCCCCAAAATTATGATATCGAGAGCTCCAAACATCAAAGGGCAAGCCTTTTTCTCCCCTTCCTTTGTCTCTCCTTCACAGTCCTATACTTTCTTCGAGGTCTTTCCCTTTTTCTCTTCTACCAGTTCTTTCTTCTCTTCAGGCCTCTCCACTCTCCACAGGCCTGAACTGCTTTGCCTGGGTCGTCAGTTGCCATTCTTCACCTCCTGCTCTCCCTCAACATCCTCTCCTCCGAGGTCTTTCCCCTTATGCTATCATACCACTTTTTTCCTTCCAGGACTTTTCCCTTTTTCTCTCCACTTCTATTGAAGTCTGTACCCCTTCTCCACTCCAACTGCCTAACATTTTTCAACTGTCACATCCCAAACTGCCCACAGCCCAATAAATTCTTAACAGCTCAACACATGGAGATTAATGCACCAGCACCTCCCACCCTATGCCCCACCTTCTTTGGTGGCATACTTTGTCCTCTCCAGCTTGCCAGGAGATGGGGCCACGCTGATTATTGGACCCTATGTATTATTGGGACCCTGCTGATTATTACAGTATCTTCCTTGTGAACTGGTAGCAACTGAAATTGGAAATTTGATTGTGATATTACAAACTCGTTGTGACATCACAAACACATTTTGACATCATCACCACCACGACATCAGAAAGCAATTGTGACCACATTGTCATTGTTACATCATGATTCCATTGTGAAATCTCAAATCTATTATGACCTCCTAACTCCTTTGAAAAATGCCCTTTGTGTATCCATATCCTTGTTGTTAAGTAATGACAATTGAGATCAGACATGCCACTATAACATCAAAAAGTGTTTGTGACATCCTCAACAGTGTCACATCACTTTTTCATTATGGAAACATCAGCTCATTGTGACATCACCAAACTCAATGACATATTGCATTATGACAACAATTCTCATTATAACATCATAGACATATTGTGAATGCCTATTCTGTGATTCTGTGGTATGAGAATTGATATGAGAAAGGCACTTTTGTGCCTACATAACCATTTTGACATCATAATCACTTTGTGACATCACAGTGCCATTGTGCTATCACTAACACAATGTGACAACACAAACTTCTCCTGTCCTCATAACTTTTGTGACATGCTGACATTGTGATATCTTAGACCTTTTGCCCTCAGAATTTGTTTTCAACCTCATATTTCATGTGTTACATGAGATACCAGAAATCCACTGTGACATCATGACCATTGTGATTATCACACTGACAGATGTCATGATCATCGTATAATATTATGACTTCACAAATTTTGATGTCACAGTTAGTTTCTGATGCCATACAGATAAGGAGTAATCGTAGGTCTATGATGTCATAATTGGTTGGTGATATCCAAATGATAAAAAGAATCCCATTTGTCATGAAATCACAGAGAATAAGAGTTCACAAACAGACTGAGGTATCTCCAAAGGCAGGTGTTGTCACAAATGTCCTAAGAGGCTTGTGATGTCATAGTGTGACACAATATTCATGATGTCTGTCAGTATGATGTCATAATGATCATGATGTCACAGTGGATTTATGATGTCACATATCATAACTGAAATATTATAAGGTTTAAAGCAGATTACAAGCTTATAAAGGGCCTAAGATACCACAATTGCAGCACATCTCAAGACTTATGAGGACAGGGCAGATTTGTGATGCCACGGTGTGTTAGTGATATCACCATGGCACTGTGATGTCACAAAGTGATTATGATGCCATATATTTATGAGATCACAATGGTTTTCTGATATCAACCCACATGCCACATTTGAAATAGAATGAAATAAGAGAATAGGTATTTACAATGTGTCTATAACATCACAATGACAATATAATGTCATAATGCTATGAGGTCATTGTAAATTG
Source organism: Dipodomys spectabilis (assembly GCF_019054845.1). Classification (NCBI taxonomy): domain Eukaryota; kingdom Metazoa; phylum Chordata; class Mammalia; order Rodentia; family Heteromyidae; genus Dipodomys; species Dipodomys spectabilis. Next base: position 943,776 of record NW_024870997.1, read on the forward strand.
GTGATGTTGCAAGGAAGTAATGATGTCATAATGAATATGTGGTGATGGGGTCACAAAGGGTTTGTGATGTTACAACGGCATATATGAATTCAATTGTCATGTGTTCACAATGAGGATATGGGTACACGTATGGACTGTGATGTCACAAATGCCATGTGTGTTTTCAGAGGTGCTTAGGAGTCATGATAGCTTTATGATACGCAGTTGTGATGAGGTCACTATGGGTTTTTGATATCATGAGGATTTTGTAATATCTCAAACACATGTCCCAATTCAATTGCTAGTATTTCACAATGTGCATAAAGTTCACAAAAGGGGCTTGAAGTCTTAATGGACATGGATTTTTAAAAATGTTATGAGGTCATATTAGGTTTGTGAATACACAATAGGACAGTGATATCACCATGGCAATATAAACTCACTACATCATTTCAAAATATTCTTTTGGGGTCGCAATTAGTTGATGATGCCACATTCGTGATGAAGTCACAAAAGATCGGTGATGTCACAATGTGTTGGGCATGTCACAATTACATGATGGTTCTCAATTGTCTTTAACTTACAATGAGTATATGAATTCACAAAGGTACTGTGGCTTCTCCAAAAGTATGTGCTGTCACACATATATTGAAATCCTAAAAGGTTTGTGATGTCATAATTTGGCACAATGGTTATGACATCTGGCAGTGTGATCTCACCATGGTCATGATGTCACGGGGAATTTGTGATATCAAATGTCATATGTGAAATCTAATGAGGTCGACAACAGATTATGAGGACAAAAAGGCCTAAGGTATCAGAATTGCAGCATGTCACAAAAGATGATGACAGGATAGGTTTGTGATGTCACGGTGGGTTTGTGATATTACAATGGCAACGTGATGTACAAAGGGATTGTGATGTCACAATGGTTATGAGTTCATGATTTGTTTATGATATCAACCTACAGGCCACATTTGAAATAGAATGAAATCAGAAAAGGCATTCATACTGTGTCTATGATGTCACAATGACAATGTGAAGTTCTAATTCTATCATATCATTTTCGTTTTGTGCTTTCACAATGAGCAGATGGTGTCAAAACTTCAATGTGATGTCACAATTGTGATGATCTCACAAATTGTTTTTGATGTTAAAAATGTCATGTATGATTCTCAATTGTTACTATTTCACAGTGGGGTTTTGGGTGCACACAGGGACTGTGATGCCACAAAGCTATGTATTTTTTTTCAAAGGTTATAAGAGGTCATAATAGATTTGGGATGTCACAGTGTGATCCTAGTGTCAAAACAACAATGTGATTTCACAATGGGTTTGTAATGTCACAGTGGTGATGAGGTCACAATGGGTTAGTTATGTCACAAGTTGTAATATCACAATTATTTGTCCAATTTCAATTGCTCCTAGTTCACCATGAGGACATTGTAATAACCAGCAGTGCCCCTATAATCCACGGGAACAGATAGTTATCATGGCCTCCTGGTCTAGACCACCGGAGAGGGGAGTGCCTGCCACTGGAGGGGGAAGGACATGCTGCTGAAGGAGATCGGATGTCAAGCCCCACATGGTGAACTGCCAAGAAGTGATTTGGCATGGACATTTGGGAAGTTATGTTTGAAAACTCTTATGCAGGAAATATATTCCAGTGGGGGAAGGGTACAGCCTATATATAAGATGCATGTTCAGAGCAACAGAAGGGGAGAGAAAAAGGAGAAAGTCCTGGAAGGAAAGAAGTGATGAGACTACAGGAGGGTAAAGAACTGGGAGGAGAGGAAATTGAGGGAGAGCAGGTGGTGAAGGATGGCAACTGGCCACCTGGGTAGGGCAGGGGAGGTCTGTCAAGAATAGAGCAGCCTGAAGAGAAGAAGGGAATGGTTGAAGGAAAAACTGAAAAGACCTGAAAGATAGGACAGGTCTGGATAGAAGTAGAATGAAGAGAAAGGAAAAAGCCTTGTCCTTTGAAGTGTAGAGCTTTGGAGTTCATTATGTTGGGGGCTGGTTGTTTGCAGACCAGTTAACAATGGCTGGGTTGATCTTGAGAGGTCTGAGGATTCGTGGTTGAGGCTGCATTTAGCTCTGGGCATCCAGCTCATGTCAAGGTAGTCGCTTATTACAAAATTTGTAAGGTCAAGACAGGTTTGTGATGTTACATTGCATTAATAATATCACAATGTCAACATGAGTTCACAAAGGGATTTAACGTCACAATGGTGATGTGGTCACAATAGGTTTCTGAAATCAACCTATATGCCACATTTGAGATAGAATGAAATCACAGAATAGGCAATCACATTGTCTCTATGACCTCACAATGAAAATGTGATGTCATAATGCTATGAGGTCATTGTCATTTTGATATGTCACAATGGGCAGTTGGTATCATAACAACGTGATCTCACTCGAGATGATGTCACAAAGCATTTGTAATGGTAGAATGGGATGCCTGATGTCAGTTGTCCTTTGTTCACAATGAAGACATGGTTACCCAAAGGGACTGTGATGTCACAAACACCTTGTGCTTTTTCAAAGGTGCTAAGAGGTCACAACAGGTTTGGGATGTCACAAGGTGATCATGATATCACTGTGGTAAGGTGATGTCACAAAGGGTTTGTGATATCACTTTGGTGATAAGGTCACACATGGATAGTGATGTCACAATGAATTTGTAATATCACCATTATATGTCCAATTTCATTCTACTAGATCACAAGATACGAGTTCACATAAGGAGCTAGAAACCAGAAAGGCCATGAATTTTGTAAAATACTAGGAAATAATAGATTGGTGAAAATGCAATGGTGAAAATCCCATTGACAATGTGATGTTACCATTACATGAGATAGTATTTTTTTGAAGTCACAAACAGTTGGTGATGCCATACAGTTGAGGAGGTCACATAGATTTGCGATTTCACAATGGGATGGTGATCTCACAGTCTCATGCCAGATCTCTAATTGACAATGAATATATAAGTTCACAAGTGTTAATGGTCTCTCCAAAGGAATATATTGGCACAAGTTTAATGAGTTTTAACAGGATTGTGTCATAATGCCACTCAGTGGTCATGACATCTGGCAGTGTGATGTCACAATGGTCATGATGTCACAGTGGATTTATGATATCACTTGTCATACCTGAAGTATTATGAGTTAAACAATTTATGAACTCAGAGAAGCCAAAGATAACACACTGGAATCATGTCAAAAAATTATGAGGATAGGGCAGTTTTATGATGTCACAGTGGGTTAGTGATATCATAATGCCAATATGGTGTCATAAAGGTATTGTGATATCTTAATGGTTAGTGGTCACAATGCATTTCTTTTTTTTTTCTTTTTGAGTCCGGTCGTGGGGCCTGAACTCTGGGCCTGGGCGCTGTCCCTCAGCTCTCAGCTCAAGGCTGGCGCTCTACCACTTAAGCCACAGCGCCACTTCTGTTTTTTTCTTTTTGCTTATGTGGTGCTGCGGAATCGAACCCAGGGTCTTGAGCATGCAAGGCAAACGCTCTACCACTGAGCCACCTTCCCAGCCCTCACAATGTATTTCTGATATCAACTCACCTGCCACATTTGATATAGAATGAAATCACAGAATAGGCATTCCAAGGTATCTGTAACATCACAATGACATTGTGATTTCATAATGCTGCGATGTCAATGTTGTTTTATTAGGTCACAATGGGCTGATGTTGTCATAATGACAATGTGATGTTACACTGGTAATGATGTCACAAAGGTTTTGAGATCTCAACTGTCATTAGCTCAAAGTGATATGGGTACACAAAGATCTGTGATGTCACAAAGGGCATGCTTTTTTCAATGCTTTTGAGATCACAGTAAGTTTGAGACATCACAATGTGATCATGGTGGCACAATGGCAATGTGATATCACAATGAGTTTGTGATGTCACCGTGGTGATGAGGTCACAATGGGATAGTGATGTCTCATCAAGTTTGTTATATAACAGTGACATATACAACTTCAATTTCTTCTAATTCACTATGAGGATACTGTAATAACCAGTGGGGACAGAATTATCTGTGGGAGCTGATTATCATTTTAAATTCTTGGCCTGCCCCCCCCGGAGAGTGTGGGGAATGCTGCCAAAGGTGGAGGTGTCTAACCTCAAGAAGTGATTGAACATTGGGCAGTGTGGGAAGTGATGGTTGAAAACTGTTAGGCAGGAGACGCGTTTGAGTGAGGAGGGTTACAACCTATATATAGGTCGCATTTTCAGAGCACTGGAAGGGGAGATAAAAATGGGAGCTCCTGGATGGAAGAAAGTGGTGGGACAGCAGGAAGGAAAAAATCTGAGAAGAGAGGAAGTTGACGGAGAGCAGAAGGTTGGCAAGTTGTCACTGGCACAGAGAAGGGCAGGCCTGTGTAGAGTGGAGTGGCCTGAACAGAAGAAGGAAGTGGTGGAAGGAAAAAAGGGAAAGACCAGGAAGGAAGGACAGGTCTGTGGCGAAGGAGGGAGGAATGGAAAAGTAAAATGCCTTGCCCATTGAAGTTTGGAGCTTTGGAGATGATAATTTTTTGGATGTTGGTTTGCAGACCAATTAAGAAAGGGTGCCCATTGGAGGTCTGAGGTTTGGTGGTTACGGTTGCTCTTGGACCTGGGTATCAAGTCCAGGGTAAGGTAATCAGTCCCCTTTCTAGTGTAAATTGGTTTATTATATTAAATGTGACTCAATGGTTTTTCTCCTTGCCTTAGAGGTCATAAGTACAGGAGTTCACAGAAAGAGCTTGAAGTCTCAAAGGCCATGAATTTTCTAAGATGTGATGTGGCCATAATAGGTTTGTAAAAACACAATGGGACAGTGATATCACGCTGGCAATACCACAATGTCATGTCAATGCTTTAAGACCACAATTAGTTGTTGATGCCATTGTCATCATGAGGTTACAATAAGTTTGTGATGTCACAATGGGTTCATGATGTCAGAGTGGCAAGGCAGTTCTCAATTGTCATTAATTGGCAATGAATATATGAGTTCAAAAAGGGACTGTAATTCTCCAAAAGCATGTGTTGTCACAAATGTGATGCCATTCTAACAGTTCTGTGATATCACAATGTGACACAATGGTCATGACCTCTGGCAGTATGATGTCACAGGGGATTTCTGATATCACATGTCATACCAGAAATATGAAATTGAAAACAGATTGTGAGCTCGCAAAGAGCCTAATATATGACAATGGCAACATGTCACTAAACTTATAAGGACAGGACTGGTTTGTGATGGCACAGTAGGTTAATGATATCACAATGCCAATGTGATGTCACAAAGGATTGTGATATCAGAATGGTTATATGGTCAAAATGGGTTTCAGAAATAGAATGAATTCCTAGAATAGGCCTTCACACTGTTACATCTATGATGTAACAATGTCACTGTGATTTATAATGCTATGATGCCATTATCTTTTGGTGATGTCACAATGAGCTGATGGTGTCATAATAACAATTTGATGTCACTGCTGATTTATAATGCTACAATGGTTATTAGGTCACATTATGTTTCTGATATCAACACACATGTCAAATTTGAAATACAATGAAAAAGTTGGGCGCTGGTGGCTCACACCTGTAATCCTAGCTACTCAGGAGGCTGTGATCTGAAGATAACAGTTCAAAGCAAGCTAAAGCAGGAAAGTCCATGAGACTCTTATATCCAATAAAAACCACTAGAAAACCAGAAGTGGCGCTGTGGCTCAAGCGATAGAATGCTCACCTAGAGCTGAAGAGCAGGGAGTGCACCCCAGCTCAGATTTCAACCTCCACGAACCACGACCCACACACACACACACAAAAAGATTAAAAATGGACATTCACATTCTGTCTATAACATCACAATGAAAATGTGTCCTCTTATCACTGTAGTTTTGTGATGTCAAAAGTAGTTGATGCTGTCATAATGAGAATGTTATATCACATTGGTGATGTCACAAAGGGTTCGTTATGTTACAATGGCATGTCTGATATCAATTGTCAGTTCATAATGAGGGTATAGTTACACAAAGGGACTGTGATGTCACAAAGGATATGTGTTTTTTCAAAGGTGCTAAGAGGTTCTAATAGGTTTGGGATGTCACAATGTGATAGTGATGTCAAATGACAATGAAAGCTCACAATAGGTTTGTGATGTCACATTGGTGATGAAATCAAATAGTTTTGTGAAGTCACATCTCATAATCACATGTCCAATTTCAGTTGCAACTATTTCACAATGAGGATATGAGTTCACAGAAGAAGAATGAAATATAAAAGGCCATGAATTTTCTAAAATGCTATGAAGACATACTAGATTTTTGAAAAAACAATGGAACAGTGATATCACAATGGTAATGGATGTTGCAATATGATGACAATATAGTTTTGATATCACAATTGGTGAGGCCACACTGGTGATGAATTTACAAGAGGTGTGTGAGGTCACAATAGGTTGGTGCTATCAAAATGACACATATGATCTCAATTGTCATTAACTCTCAGTGAATATATGAGCTCACAAAGGGACTGTGATGTCTCCAAAGGCATGCGTTGTCTCAAAAGTGATGCAGTCCTAACAGGTGTGTGTTGTCAGGATGTGACAAAATACTCATAACATCTATCAGTGTGATGTCACCATGATCTAGATGTCAACTGAATTCAGGTATCACATTTCGTTCCTGGATTGGGTATGAGAGGATTGCAATTTCACAGTGGGTTAGTGATATCACAATGGAAATGTGGGATCACAAAGGGATTGTGCTACCACAATGGCTATTAGAACACAATGTGTTTCTACTATAATAGGTTTGTGTTGTCACAATTGGTTGGAAATGTCACCATGCCATGCCAGACCTCAAATGTCATTAATTCACAATGAAGATATGAGTTCACAAAGGGACTATGTTGTCTCCAAAGTCATGTATTGGCACAAATGTGATGAAGTCCTAACAGATTTGTGAGTTCAGAATATGATACCGATACCATGGTCTTGATATCTATCAATGTGATGTCACAATATTCATGATGTCAGAGTCAATTTCGAATATCATATATCATACCAGAATTATTATGAGTTTGAAAACATTATAAGCTTACTAAAGGCAGCATATCACACAAGTTATGATTAAAAACTCAAGGTCTTTGGAGCTTAAATTTCTTTCTTCGAAACTGTTTCCTCATTGTGAACTAGTAGAAATTGAAATTACACATGTCATTGTGATATTACAAACTCATAGTGACATCACAAATTCATTTGGTCTCATCACCACTGTGACAACACAAACCCATTGTGACATCACCTTGCTGTTGTGCCTTTGCAATCACATTGTGACATCACAAAGCTATTGTGAACTCTTAGCATCTTTATAAAACACATGACTTCTGTGGCATCACAGACCCTTTGTGTACCCATATCCTCATAGTGAACTAATGAAAATTGTGATCACACATAGCATTGTATCATCACAAATACTTTGAGCAATAATTATGACTGTGAAATCACATTGTCATCATGACATCTTCATCTCATTGTGACATCACCAAACCCCAATGACACCATATCATTTTTTCTTTTTATTTTCTTCTCTGTTATTTATTGTAAGTATACAGAGGGATTGCAGTTACATTAGCGAGGTAATGAGTACATATCCTATCAAACATTGCTGCCTTGACATTATATTGTCATTTGGATGTCATAGACCCATTGTGAATGCCTATTCTTTGATTTCATTCAATTTCAAATGTGCCATGTGAGTTGATATCAGAAACCATTGTGAACTCATAACCTTTGTGACATCAAATTTCTTTGTCACAGAACATTGCTTTTGTTATATCACTAATCCACTGTGACATCAAATACCTCTCCTGTCCTCATAATTTTTGTGACATGCCATTGTGATATCTTAGGCCCTTTGTGAGTTGAAATACTGTGTTCGACCTCATATTTCAGATATGACATGAGATATCTAAAATCCAGTGTAACATCATGATATCACAGCACTGGACATCATAACCATTGTGTCACTTTGGACATCTCAGACCTGTAAGTTCTTCACCTTTTTGATTACATATACGTTGGTGCCATCAGAATCCCTTCCCAAACTCATATATGTATGATTAGTTAATGACAATTGAGATCCTACATGCCATTGTGACATCACCAACCCCTTGGGACATCTCAAATCTATTGAGACCCCTTATCCGTATGGCGTCACCAATTGTGACCTCAAAACATTATTATAACATGATGTTACGACATTACATTGTCATTGTAAAATCACTGTCCTATTGGGTTTTCACATGCTATGACCTCATTCTATGAAGCTTCTTCTATCACCTGGTATCCTCACATTGAATTATGAGTAATTGGAATTGGATATATCATTCTGATATTATAAATAAACTGACATCACAAGACTTTTGTGACCTCATCACCACTGTGACATCAAAAACCCAATAAGACATCTCATTTCCATTGTGACATCTCATTCCCATTGTGACATTATGGATCACATTTTGCCATACAAACCTATTATGACTTCTTACCACCTTTGAAAACACACGTGACCTCTGTGACATCACAGAACTTTTTTGTATCCATATCCTCATGGGGAACTAATGACAACTGACATCAGACATACCATTGAAACATAACAAATCTTTTCTGACATCATCATAATTGTGAAATCATGTTGCCATTATGACACCATCAGCTAATTTTCACATGTAAAACTACAATGACATCATAGCATTGTAACATCACATTGTCATTCTGATGTCATATACACGTTGTGTTTGCCTATTATGTTATTTGATTCTATTTCTAATGTGGCATGTTGGTTGATATCAGAAACCCATTGTGAGTTCATGACCATTGTGATATCACGGTGCCTTAATATGTCACATTGCCAAATTGATGTCACAAAGGGATTTTGATGTGACAATGGTTATGACATCACAATGAGTTTCTAATATCAACCCATATGCCACATTTCAAATACAATGAAATCACAGATCAGGCACTCATAATGTGACTATGATATCACAATGACATAATGGCAAATCCTATAATGTCATTGTCATTTTGTGATGTCACCATAAGCTAAAGATGTCATAATAACAATGTGATATGACACTGGTTATGACGTCACACAGGGTTTATAATGTTACAATGGTTATGAGGTCACAATGTGTTTCTGATATCAACTGATATGCCACATTTGAAATATTATGAAATCACAGGATATACATTCACAGTGTGTCTATGGCAGCAAAATGACAATGCTATGATGTCACTGTAGCTTGGTGATGTCACCATGAGCTGATGGTGTCATAACGACAGTCTGATGTCAAATTGGTGATGATGTCACAAAGGGTTTGTGATGTCAAAATGACATGTCAAATCTCAATTGCCATTAGTTTATAGTGAGGATATAAGAATGAAATCATAATGACATACACAAATGAACTGTGATGACACAAAGGCCATGTGTTTTTGTCAAAAGTGCTAAAATTCCTAACAGATTTCAGTTTTCAAAATGTTAATGATATAAAAATGGGTTAGTGATGTCAAAACTACTTTGTAATGTCACATCTTATTTCAAATTTAAGTTGCTACAAGTTCATAATGAAACACGTTCATAGAAAGAGCTTGATATCCCAAAGGCCATGAATTTTCTAAGATGTGATGAGGGCATAATAGATTTGTGAAAGCATGATGGTACAGTAATACCACAATTGCAATATGATGTCAAATTATGTCATAAGAGTGTTATGTAACAATTAGTTGGTGATGCCATAATAGTGATGAGTTCAAAATACCTTTGTGATGTTGCAATAGATTGCTGATGTGACAATGACATGCCAGACGTCAATTGTCATTAACTCACAATGAGTATATAATTTTAGAATGTGATTGTGAGGATTCCAAAGGCATTTGTTGGCACAAATGTGATGAAGTCAGAACAGATTTGTGATGTGACAATGTGACACAACAGTCATTGCATCTAGCAATGTGATGTCACAATATTCATGATGTCACAGTATATTTCTAGTATTTCCCTAATTCTAATGACAGCTTGTGGAATAGATCTATGTGCTGAGTCCTTCATTGCATGCTCTGTGCTGAGTCTTGCACAGGGAGCTATGTGCAGAGTCTTTCATAGGGTGCAGTGTGCTGAGTCTTGCATTGGGTGCTGTGTTCTGAATCTTTCACAGGATGCTGTGTGCTGAGTCAAGCTAAGAGTGCCATGTGCTGTGTCCTTCTCAGGATGCATTCTTTCATTGGGTCCTTGTAAGAGCTACATACTGAGACGATTATGCAGACAAGAAGTTTGAGCTCAGATATGTCTCCATGGCAGGGACAAAATTATGTATTACTGAAGACTAGTGAGTTGTCTCCTGAAGACAATTGTTTTGTTCTGCTTTGGCTAAGTCATGACCTTGAACTCAGGGCCTAGGCTCTGATCCTTACCTCTTGGGCACATGGCTACCACTCCACCATATGGAACCACGGATCCCCTTGCAGCAGAGTGCCATGACCTAGGGGTCGATAGCTGCTTTCTCAGGAAGCTGAGATCTGAGGATCTAGGTTCCAAACTATCCCAGACACAAAAGATCCTATGAGACTATTATGTCCAATTGACCCCTAAGAAACCTGAAGTGGAGCTTGGTACTTTTGGCTCATGCCTGTCATCCTAGCTACTCAGGAGGATGAGATCTGAGGATCATAGTTCAAAGCTAGTCTGGGGCAGGAAAGTCCTTTAGACACTTAGCTCCAATGGGTCACCAGAAAACCTGAAGTGGCTCTGTGGCTCAAGTGATAGAGCACTAGACTTAAGCTGAAGAACTCAGGGACAGCACGCAGGCCCATGCATCATCTCCTACAACCAACAACAACAAAAAAGTAGAAAAAAATCTAACAAACCTGAAGTAGAGGGCTGGGAATGGGCCTTAGGGGTAGAGTGCTTTGCATATATGAAACCCTGGGCTTCATTTCTCAGGACCACCTCACTAGAATAAAGCCTGAATTAGCTCCGTGGTTCAAGTGGGAGAGAGCTATCCTTGTGCAAGAAAAACAAAGTACAGTGCTGAGTTCAAGCTCCAGGACTGGTGTATGCGCGCGCGCGTGCACACACACAGACACACACACACACACACAGACACACACACACACACACACACACACACACACAGACCAGAAGTGAAACTGAGACACAAAATGGTAAAGCACTGGGCTTCTGCATTGAGCTCATGTTCAGCACCCAGGCCCTGTGTTCAACCCAAACCTAGCCACCCAGGGCCCAACAAGGAGAGGTCAAATGTTTCAAAACATGATGAGCTTCACCAGCCCTAGATGACAGGAAGCTTTCTGTTATGTGATATGTGCTTGGATTTCCCAAGCTTCCAGAAACCTAGGAAACGCATCATAGGCCCATCATCACCTGCAATTAAACATTTCATTAGGTTCAATATCTTAGTTTTCTGCCAGAAGAACTCCTGAATTTTATTGAGCACTGTATCTGAACACCGGAATATAGTCTCACAAAGGCAGGATAAGTGCAGGGAACTTGGCCTGCCAATAGAGGTTACACAAATGAAGGCATCCTGTCAAAACAGCGAACTGGGGAGAGAGATAGCTTGGGGTACAAAGAGGCCTTTTTCTCTGGGCCTTCAGAGCCTACCCACACTCATCCTCACTAATTGGCCCAGATGGAGTTGTTTCACTGCTGTACAGGAGTAAGGCCTTTTGTTTTCCTGTTCAGACAATGAGTGAGACTTCTTCCCACACCATGGGGTAGGGAGAACCCCTCAGGCTACACGGAACAGTAAGGGGAGTACCTGAACATGCACTGTTTCGAAAGCACTCTCTATGCTATGAAATCATTGTATTATAAACAAATTTCCTAGTTTGGTGCTGTTCATTATAACTACTCTGGAGCTACACCTAAAGGAACATCCATACATACGCAAACACATGGAGGTACAGGACCTTTTTGTGGGGGCAGGTCCTGGGGTTGGATTATGACCGTAGGCATTGTTCCTGAGCTGCTTTTGCTCAGGTATTGCTTTAACTTTCAGTCTCAGCCCCACATCTGGGCTTTTCTCTGAGCTCTTAGAAATAACAGTATCATGGACTTTCCAATACTGGCTGGATTCAAACTAAGGTTCTCTACATCTCAGCCTCCTCAGAGCTGAGATTAGAGTCAGAAGCCACTGGCTCTTCCCCTTCTTTCCTTCTTCATTTTTTACTCTGGACAAGCTGACTTCTTAACAGGGTCATTCCATTGGTTTGAATTTATAAGTAAACTACCCAATGTTCTTTATAGATGCTTTCTCTGAAAACGATTTTCTCTCCTCATCTTCTCCTCTGGTCACAGGCTTGCAACCAAAAGTGAGAATAGAGTGTTCCAGGATTTGGGAGCAAATGTCCACAGGACACATCAGTTCAGTCACTTAGCATTGAGCTGCAGTAAATTTACTGTCTCAGGATGAGTGGAACAAAAGCTGGAATGATCCTCATGCAGTCTGCACTGCTCCTTTTGCCTATAAAATGACCTACTAATTATGAGTGTTTCCAACCTTAAGTATCTAGAACACACTAGAAACATCTTCCTGTTTCTGTTTTTCTCCAGTACCTCTCGAGATTTAGACTAAAGGTTTGTGTGGAGCGGTTCCTCGGCGAATCCCTGAGGAAAGTTGCTTGAATCTTCCTCAGATCCCTGTCCAAAGCCAGCCTGAGCAGGAAGTTGTGAGTCTCTTTTCTCCAATAAACCACCAGAAAACCAGAAGTGGAGCAGTGGCCTAGAGGGTAGAGTTCCAGCTTTGAGAGAGAAAGCCAAGCAGGAGATATTGGCCAGAGCAGGCTGGAAAGCCTGGAAGGTGCTTATGTCCAATTTTTATCGACCAGATGGCTGGAAGTGGAGCTGTGGTGGTGGTAGAGCCTCAGGATTGTATTGGGCCCTGAGTTTAAGCCCTGGGATGACTACAAAAATATTCAAAGGGAGAAGGCCAAGTTATGTATCAGTGCCTTACCTACTTGTGTGTGTATTACCTCCCTGAGTGCAAACAGACCATATGCAATGCTTCTGCTTTTATTTACTGATTTATTTTTCAGAGATGTCTGTTGCACGAACTGCATCTTAATCTTCATTTCAGGCCCATCGCTTTTCTCTTCCAGGGTTTCAGGCCTGTGTCCTTATATGATGCACACTTAGGCTTTCAGCAGGGTTTATTTACATTTTATTATGAGGCCAACACAGGAACAATCACAAATCAGGCAAGGGAAGACAAGATCAGGTTTCTTAGAAGTAACCGGTATTCAGAAAAATTAATTTGCGGACGAAAAATGGAAGCATATTTATGTAAAAAATACCATTAAGAAAAAGATGAGAGGGCTGGGAATGTGGATTAGTGAGAGACTGTTTGCCTAGCATGCAAGAAGCCCTGGGTTCGATTCCTCAGTAGGACATACACAGAAAAAGCCAGAATTGGTGCTGTGGCTCAAGTAATAGAGTGCTACATATAGTACCCAGGCCTTGAGTTCAATGGAGAACTGACAAAGAGATAGATAGGTAGGTAGGTAGGTGGGTGGGTAGATAATAGATAGTTAGATAGATAGATAGATAGATAGATAGAGAGATAGAGAGATAGATAGATAGATACAAACATGATAGATGAATCTGCTCTTGGACGTCAAGAGGGAAGAAGGGAACAATTAGCAGTCATGAGGCCTTCTGCAGTGTGCCAGGATACCAGCATCGCATTCACATAACCACAGAGCAGGAAGACTGCCTCTCTCCCACTTCTCAGGCAGCTGAGGGCCCCAGAGCCAAGAGGGAAAAGCCATGTGCTTGGAGAGAGAAGAGAAATGGCCCTGCTTCTCCTTGGACTGGGGATTGGCATTAATGATGTGCAGAAGGAAGGAAGGAGATTGGACTCACCGAGGTAGAAGAAGGGCCTTCAAATCTGAGAAATGAAGAGTGAAAAACCCACTCCTTCAAACCAGAGATCAGGGTTTTCAACTCTGTTCCTTCCCCCCCCACACACATACACACTCGCACACTAAACTGGCTCTCTGTTGGTAACCTAAAGATAGTTTGAGGCTCCCTTCACCTGAGGGAGGAAGGTTAATCAGTCATTGTTTGAAGAGGCTGAGAAAAGCCTGACCCTGGTATAACTCTAACAAATGTTTGAAGTCCCCCCTCCCCCGTTGCTGGTTGTGCATGGAATTAATGAAGTGGTTTTGCAGCTCACTTTCCTGTTGAGTGTGTACATTCTGCCTCCTAATCCTGCAGGCCTTGGTCTCTTCACCTAGCCTGGCTTTTGCAACTATTTTCTGTCCTTCAAATACAGTGATACAATGGAGTTCTTCCTGCTAACAGGGCTTTGACCCTGAGAACTTCATTTGAACCCATGATGAGTCAATAATGTTTCTTTCCTGCTTCTATAGCTTGAGAACTTTAAGAACATTTAGAGTGCAAGTAACTTCTCATCACCAAGGGAAACCCAGGAAGCTCTTGAACATCTGACCTTTCAGAAGTGGAAGTCAGAGTGTCATAGACTTTCCTACTCTGGCTGACTTTACCCTGTGATCCTGAGACCCCAGCCTCCTAAGATAGGGTGATGGGCGTGAGCTACTGATTCTCTGCTAGGTTCAGAACTGTAATGACATTTTCAGTACAAGTCAACTGCTTATCACAAAGGGCTTGGGGAGCATATTAACCCTTTCAACATTGGATCTTTCAGAACCCTGTAGCACACAAGGTTATAATGCTAGAGTCTCAGAGACTGGGCATATGGATCTACTAAACTTGAACCTTGAGCTCTGACTCCAATTCTGGTATACATCAGCATTCATTTTCCAGAGAATGTTCTCTTAATTAGCAAATAGGAAAAGTACTTTGATTAACCCTCACATTTTTCCAGTTGTGTGTCTCGAACTCAAGCCTGGGCACTGTCTCTGAGCCCTTCAGCTCAATGCAAACAGTACCACTTGAGCTACAGTGTCTTTTGGTGGTTCATTGGAGATAAGAGTCTAACAGGCTTTCCTTGCTTAGCCTTTCTTTGAACTGTGGTCTTCAGCTCCCAGTCTCCTGAGAAGCTAGTTTTCCAGATGTCAGCACCAGAATCTGGCCTATTATTTTTGAAAATCCTGGGGCTTGATCTTAGGGCCTGGGCACTCTCTGTGAGCTTGTTTTTCTCAAGACTAGAGCTCTACCACTTGAGCCACTCCACAGCTTCTGGGTTTTTCTGAGTATGTGGCACTGAGGATTCAAACCATGGCATTCATGCATGCTGAGCAAGCTCCTTACCACTAAGTCACATTTCTAGCCCCACCCTTAAATTTTATCCCTCAACTTGCCTATCCTCAAGAAAAGGCCTCTGATTATAAATCATCTAAAGAAATCCCTATAGGAAGGTTTCCAAAAATAAAGAAGACAAAGCTCATCTGTGGGCGAGACTCTAAACATGTGAAGACTGTAACAAATGCTTCCATTTAATTATGTATCATGTTTCAACACTTAATAAAGTATAAATGAAAATGAGTCAATGTCTTAAATTATTGTGAATCATTTTATAATAGATGTAAAACATGCACTAAATATTATGTGTATAATAATACTAAATACAATAAACAATAAATAAATGAATCAAATAAAAAATAAAATACAAAATCAATAATAAAATTTATATGTAATAAACATACATATGTAAGTATATATCATATATTACACATGTATAGTAATATTATTTTCCATTGCAGGGCATTCATTTGGGCTTTCATATCTCTAGCTTGAATTTGTTTTCCTCAAGACAGTAAGCTTCGTCTTCACTCTTGGTGCAAAAGAGTTACCTGGAGGGTGAGATAAAATCACAGCAATTACAGAAATACTGTAATTACAGTTCCACGACAGTAGCTTAATTTTTTTTTTTTTTACTGAAAGCAGTTATGTTCATTCAGTTTCATACAGAGCATTTAAAAAAAAAAAAGGAGTGTAGAATTTTATACAGCTTTTCAGACATCCTTCCATTATCCCCAAAGTGCTTCTCTGAGCACTACATTGTTTCTTTTTTTGTACATTTTTATGGCAAAAATGTTGTACAGAGGGATCACAGTTACATGAGCAAGGTAATGAGTTCATTTCCTATTGAGCATTGTTGCCTCCTCTTTTGTTTGTTTTCCCCCTACCTTCCCTTCCCTCCCTTCTCCACAACTACTCCCCCTGCCGAGCTCAGTGACTTTTTTTTATTTTTGGCTTGGCACGGGGTTTGAACTCAAGTAGTGGCAACGCTGCACCTTCCCTCACATTGCTACAGATTTACCAAGACCCTGAGTACAAATTCCAGGTTAAGGAAGGAAACTGGCAGAAATTCCAAACCAGAGATCTTTATTTCTTTTTAATTTAGTTAAATAATTAATTAATTGTTTTATTTATTCTTTATTTTTAACCACGGGGCTTGAACTCAGGTTGTGGCTATGCTGACTCAGCTTCCATCACCCTAGGCTGTGGTGCAGTCTCTGGACCCATAGCCCATCCTGGGATCCTAGGCCCTGAGGGTTTGCAGGAAGAAAAAAAAGGAGGATACCACAAAAAGTGGCGAGCTTCAGAGGGCTGGGGTATTCTGTCTTTTTCTTTGCACCGTGTGTCTGAATGACAAGGTTACAAAGTGGGCATGACCTGCCGTTGCTCAGACATGCAAGGCAAGCACTCTACCACTGAGCCACCTTCATTTTCTCATTCCTGGGAGAAGCTGCACATGAAGACAACACTGATCCTCATTTTCAGTCTGTACCTTTGAATACGGAGGAACATCTCTCCTCTGTTCTCCATCAATTCCCTACTTTCCAGTTAGAATGACTTAGAACAATAAAAATGTAAAAAGAGAAAATAAATCATCATGAAAAAAACAGATGCAGAAAATTCACTGTATTTTTCCCACAAGTTCAACCAATATGAACTATTGGGGAAATACATGGACACCTTATTCCCACTGGCACTGAAAGACTCTAGTTAGGCAATTCTGATGAAGATGAGCAACAAAACCAAAAAGGGAGAAATCGTATCAATTGCAAGAAAAAAAAGGAAGGAAATAGAAGAAGCAATCCAAAAATCCATATGGAAAATTAAAAGACCCCGAATAGCAAAAACGCTCCTCAACGGAAAGAACACTGCTGGAGGAATATCAATACCAAATTTCAAACTCTACTATAAAGCCATAGTAATCAAAACAGCTTGGTATTGGCATAAGAACAGACCTCAGGACCAATGGAATATAATTGAAAACCCAGAAATGAACCTACAGACCTATAGCCATCTAATCTTCGATAAGGGAGCTAAAACAATAGAATGGAAGACAGACAGCCTCTTCAGTAAATGGTGCTGGCAAAACTGGTTAACTACATGTAGAAAACTAAAGCTAGATCCTTATATATCACCCTGCACCAGAATCAACTCCAAATGGATCAAAGACCTTGAACTCAAAGCAGACACTCTGAAAACATTACAGGATGGAATAGGAGAAACCCTGGGTCTCCTTGGCTCAGGCCGAAATTTTCTGAATAGAGACCCGGAAACACAACAAATCAAAGAAAGGTTGGACAAATGGGATTGTATAAGGTTGCAGAGCTTCTGCAGGGCAAATGACATAGCTAGCAAGATCAATAGAAAGCCCACGGATTGGGAGAAGATCTTTACTAGCCATAAAACGGACAAGGGTCTCATATCTAAAATATACTTGGAACTCAAAAAATTAAACCACCCAACAACAAATCCTCAAAGAAACAACTGCCCAATAAGTAAGTGGGCGAAAGACTTAAAGAGAAGCTTCTCTGAAGAAGAAAGAAGGATGGCCAATAGACACATGAAGAAATGTTCAACATCCCTAGCCATAAAAGAAATGCAAATCAAAACAACACTGAGATATCACCTCACTCCAGTTAGAACAGCAAAAATCAAGAACTCTAACAACAACAGATGCTGGAGGAGATGTGGACAGAAAGGAACCTTACTTCATTGTTGGTGGGAATGTAAACTTGTTCAACCACTTTGTAAAGCAGTATGGAAGTTCCTCAAAAGACTCCACATAGAGCTCCCCAATGACCCAGCAATCCCACTTTTGGGCATTTACCCAAATGATCACAAACAAGGCCACACTAAAGCTACCAGCACAACTATGTTTATTGCAGCATTATTTACCATAGCTAAGATATGGAACCAACCCAGATGCCCTTCAGTAGATGAATGGATCAAGAAGATGTGGTATATATACACAATGGAATTCTATGCCTCCATCAGAAAGAATGACATTTCCCCATTTGTTAGGAAATGGAAAGGCTTGGAAAAAATTATATTAAGTGAAGTAAGCCAAGCCCAAAGAAACATAGGTCCCATGGTTTCCCTTATTTGCAATATCTAGTATAGGTATGAGTCAAGCGGAAAAAGTCAGAGAATGTGATGTTAGGAAAAGGAACCCTCAAATATGTATTTTAATGTTTTTGTTTCTTTCATGCATGTGTTTCTAACGCATTTATAAGATTATTTCTTTGTTGCTTTGTATGTCCCTCCTCCACAGTGTAACCCCCGCTTTCACTATATTTGATGTCAGTATAACATGTGGAGAAGATGGGGACAAACAAGTCGTTTAAGGATTCAGGTGGACCTGTTGCAACAATGAGAAGTACAAAATGTCATGTCAAAACCAGCTTTACAATGTCGGTGGGGGGGAGGGGGGTATGATTTGGTGCGGGGGAGGGGGGAGGCTGGGAAGGGAGGTGAAGGGTAAACATAGGAGGAGGCTGCAATGCTTGGTAAGAAATGTATGCATTATCCTGCCCATGTAATTGTAACCCCTCTGTACAGTATGTTCTCAAATAAAATAAAATTAAATTAAAAAAAAAGAAAAGAAAAAAGAAAAAGTGAGAAATCGTATCAATTGCAAGAAAAAAAAATGGAGTAGGATCCAAGCAAATTTCTTCTTTGTGCTGCTGAAAATAATCGGCTTACTAGAGTGTGGTGACTACTTTCCATAAAGGCCACTCATGTGAATACTAGGGATGACAATGAATATACCCCTCTTCATCGGGAAGCCTACAGTGGACATGTAGACATTGTCCATGAGTTGGTGGCTCAAGCAGCAGATAGTCATGCAATAATTGTTAATGGCTGGATACCCCTGCGCAGTGCTTACTCGTGGAATAATACCAGTGTGGCGTCTTTCTTACTTCATCATGATGCAGATACCAATGCCCAAACTAAATGCCTCTTGACTCCCTTGCATCTTGCTGATGGGAATATAGATAGCAAAGATACACTAGATCTCCTTCTGTTGAACCATTATATCAAACCAGGTCTGAAGAAAAACTTGGAAGAAACTGCCTTTGATATTACCAAAAGGATAAGTATGTATCACTACTCTTTGAAGTTGTGGAAGGTTGTACAAACTGTTCTATTAAGTTGTAATGGTTCGGTTAAGTTTCTTTTCTTTTATCTTTTTTTTTGTTGAATTTTATTATTTTACTGTGAAAACACCATACAGAGGGGTTAAAATTACATGGGCAAGGTAATGAGTACATTTCTTATCAAGCATTGTTGCCTCCTCCTTTATTTCCCCTTCCCATACCTTCTCATCTCCCCCCCACTCCCATCCCCCCTCACTACCCCTCCCCCCCATCAAAGTTGTAAAGTTCGTTTTTCTACCTGACGTCTTGTATATCTCATTGTTGCAATGGGTCAACCCGTATCCCTATTTAAACAATTTGTTTCTTCCCTTCCCCTCCACAAATCATACCAACATCAAATAAAATTAAAGTAGGGGTTTTACGGTGGTGGAGGGACATACAAAGCAGCAAAGATATCATCTTATAAATATGTTAGAAACAATTGCAAGCAAGAAAAAAATAACATATGAATCCTTATCTTGGGGTTCAATTCAACTAATATCAACTTATCTGACCATTTCTGTTTGTCTCAGACATATATTAGTTATTGCAAATAAGGGAAACCATGGGATCTATGTTTCTTTGGGCCTGGTTTACTTCACTTAATATATTGTTTTCCAATTCTTTCCATTTCCTAACAAATGGGGCAATGGCATTCTTTCTGAGGGAGGCATAAAATTCCATTCCATAGAATTCTATTTTCTTAATCCATTCATCTACTTAGGGGCATCAAACAAGACCATACTAAAGCTACCAGAACAACTATATTTATCGCAACATTATTTAGCATAGCTAAGATATCAGTTACGTTTCTTAAACATCAAAATGCCCGTCCATTCTTTGTGTCCATACAAAATATTTTCACAATCCAAATAACAGCAATATCTTACTGTAAAAATTCCGTGGAATTTTTCCAATTGAATTGCCTGACTTTGATGTCAAAATGCATTTGAGTTGTTTGTGTACATCTATAATGATTTCTGCAGAGTTTGTGATTTTTTTAATCAGAAATAATTTGATCTTATCTGTTGAAATGAGTGGTACAGAAGCTAATGATATTTCTGGTTCATGACTGAAAAAAGTATATTTTAAAATATTCTATATTCTGTGTTTGCATAATATCCATAATTTATTTAATTCTTTCCTAGATATACTTTGAATTCAACATTGTTTTATAATATGTTATTTATTAATAAATGTGTCCTTTCAGATTGCATTTCATATAGAAAATTTAAGATTATTTTTTTCTAGGTTCTTTTTTTTTTCTGGTCCAGTCATGGGCCTGAACTCTGGGCCTCTGAACTCTGAACGCTGACCCTCAGCTCTTCAGCTCAAGGCTAGCGCTTTACCACTTGAGCCACAGAGCTACTTCTGACTTTTTTCTTTTTGCGTATGTGGTGCTGAGATATCGAACCCAGGGCCTCAAGCATGCAAGGCAAGCGCTCTACCACTGAGCCACCTTCCCAGCCCCTTTTTCTAGGTTCTTATAGTAGTTTGTTTCTTTGGGATAAAATGATAATGTTAACTAATTTCAAAAGTTTTGTAAAGTTCTATGTAAAGGCCTTTCTAAGGTGAAGATTTAATACACTGATGTCAAACTAACGTTTAATTCTAACACTTGCATATATTGTTACACTTGTAATTTTGTAATCAACCTTTTAATAACTGTTTTTCATTTCTGCAACTGAACAATGAAAAATATGGAATACTTCACAAATTTTCATATTATCCTTGTGCAAGTGTTATGTTAATCTCTGTATTGTTGTAATTTGGGTATACGTGCTGCTGAAGCATGTAGTATCCTCTAAATTTAAGTAGTTAATGATGCAATATTTATACAGGCTTATATCCTTGGGTGCCTATTTGTAGCAAGGAAACCTTATTGTTCCTAACAATACTATTGATCTTATTTCCCTAAAATAATCTGTATAGTGGAAAAAAATTATATTGTTCGGTCGATTGCTCACATTTGCGTTTTTTTGTCAATGACAATTTTAAGGCTTTTTCATTTTAGATTTGATCATACTTTGAAGCACTTATAGCTAGGTCCTAAGGTGATGGCTTTTTCAAGTTCTTATTTATGTAACTGAGTTAGCTTTGTGGAGCTAATAGATTCAATGTAAGCTTGCTTAAGAGCTACTTCTAAACTTCTTCAGCTTAAATTTTCCAAATGAGGTCTTACTGGCACAAATTTCTACCTGACCCTTTATCCTTCTTCCATGTAGGAACAGACCAACCAGAATATCCTACCCTGACAGCATAGATTGTCTTACTGGAACAAAACTAATCTTAGTTACAAGGGACCATAGAGAGATGAACAGTTCAGCAGAACTGTTCAGACTAGAAGGTATTTTATCAAAATTTAAGTGTCTATTATACCTACCATTTCAAAAGTAACTAACGCCAAGGTGAAAAAAATTCTTCATATGCATGATTTCCTAATGTCTGGACTGTCTACCTTCCAACCAGGCAGGAACTTACACTACTGCCTTTCTATCACGAAATATTTCCATAGCTCCAGGAGAAGTCCATGTTTCTCCTCATTATTAAGCCTTAAATTGGTAATGTTTTAATCACAGTGTTTCCTCTTGCCTCCAGGCTGTAAATCTCCAAATGCTAAAGATTTAGGTCTAACTCTACCTATCACTGAGGTACAGATAATGCAATAATACTTTAAAACAGAGTTGTCTTTGATACCCTAACCACAACAGAACAACGCAAAACATGTGCCCTTTTTATTATATTATATATAGTTATATATTTTATATTTATATGTGCTGATTTCATATTTCACACAATGAAACTTAGTAGAATTAATTGATAATTTGACAAATAAATTGATAATTATTTATTCCAATAAAGAGAATTAGAATACAAATAATTAGGTTTAGAATACAAACTAGAATATAAAAAGTATCAATGTAATGTCTTCACTATAAACTTGTGATACCTTCTAAGTGTTCTTGTTCTTCTGAATTCACATGGTAAAAAAAAAATGTTGATTTCCTCTAAAGTATAAGGAATTTTACTCTGCTGCTCTGTTTATTGTTTCAACTCGCTTGTTCCAAACTGTTTTTTCTCCATATTTCTGAAGCATGCCTATTGATTAGACCCAAATTTTTCTGATATTATGTATACAAGATATTATCTTCTGCAAGATGTATGGGTCCTAGGATCCCATGTCCCAGTTACCCGCATCATCAGATAACAGGGTCAAGACTTCTCAACTAGGCCCAGGCAACATGCCAACAGAAATAATTGAAGAGCCATGTCAATTTCTCATTTCCAATAATATTTCAGGGCCCCAATTCCTTGAGAAGCAGGAATTAGCAGTAAGCAATAGTGAAATGCAAGTCAACTTAAAATGAAGGATGAGACCACAAAATCTATGAGAAAGTACTGCAATTCAAACTTTCGGTTTACAGATGACTAGCCCATAGGAGTGAACAAGATCACAAAGTGTCACAAGACTATTTTTAATACCCCTTCCCTAATGATTAATGAATGATTTCAGTCCAGCATAAGTGGGCCTGAAAAATGGCTCCTGGAACGATAGATCCACAATTGGTCTATAAAGGTCAGGAAAACTTGACTTAGAGGTCAAATGTACTTCAGAAAAAAATTAATTGAGAATATCCTTAGTGCTTGATAACACTGTGATATGTATAAGTTCCCATGTCGAAAACAAACTTTACAACTTGGGTGCGGGGGAGGGGAGGGAAGATTGGGTCGGGGTGCAGGGGAAGGATGCAAAAGGATGAGAAGTGGAAACAAAGGAGGAGGCTACAATGCTTGATAAGAAATGTACTTATTATCTTCCCCACGTAATTGTAACCCCTCTGTACAGTATTTTCACAATAAAAAAAAATACACTGGTACTTCAGTAAAACTTGGTTCTGTGGTATAAAAATGTTGTCATTCTCAAAATATTTAATCTCCTGAAAGTGTATTCGTTTTCAAATAATCTTTGAAAAATCAAATTCTCAAACCAGGTACTAGTGGCTCACGCATGTAATCCTAAATACTCAGGAGGCTGAGATTTGAGGATCACGGTTCAAAGCCAGCCCAGGCAGGAAAGTCCGTTAAACTCTTATCTCCAATAAACCACTTTAATATCAGAAGTGGCACTGTGGCTCAAGTGGTAGAGTGCTTGCCTTGAGCTGAAGAACACATGGACAGTGCCCAAGCCCAGAGTTCAAGCCCCACGAACTACCAAAAAAAAATCACATTCACCAAAATAACATTTGACTAATAAATGATACTTAGTGGCAATAGAGTTATAATAGAGGTACAATAGAGTTAATTTACTTACCCAGCACTAATGCCAATCAGGTTCAACCATTCATTAAACTGTAGAAATAGTACCACCCACCATTTGTGTTATTCATTAGGTGCCTTTCAAATTTGTTAAATGTATCAGCCTCCCATATTTCAAACTCAAACGTTAGATAATAAAGTAAATTTCATCATTTAATAAGGTACATTTTAAAAAGTCACAAATAGTTGCCTTATTATATGTTATTTTATGTTTTTCCTATCTGTCTAACATAGTAAGTCTTGAATATGGGTACTTGTCAAAGATGTGACAAGCATAAAATCTGTCTTCTATTTCTATCATATTCCTCTATAATAGTAAATTTTAATTTTCTTTTTTTCAAAACTTAAATGTAGTACAAAATATTATCCCATGTAAAATAAAATAATCACACACCCTTGTACAAAGCCATTTATAAAAATTGGTAGTTTGGAATACATTCTAAACCATTTTTAAACTTTCTTGTTGACTAACGATTAATCTTCTAAATGGATGAGAATTAAATCATGTCTAGGTGCTTCATGCCTCCAGTCGTGCAAATTATTATTGCAGATGAATGAATTATGGAAATATAAGCTGACATAAGTTCAAGTATATGCAGGATTGAAACTCCATGGAATGTATATAAACCTTTCAAACTATCAACAGACAGTTTAACAGAATGACTATCAGGAAGTTGAAGCCAGAGAGGAATAATTTTAAATGCATAGAATGAATGAAAAACGGAACAAGGGGCAAGCACAGCTAGAATATCAATGTACACATGTGATAAGGAAGTGGTAAATCTGAAATACATCTTGGAGAAGGAGTTGGTTGACTATGATAGAAGGAGTGAAATCTGATCCAGGAGCATTGGACAATTAGATGGACATATTTAATTGTAACACACTTGCACAACCTTTTGAAATTCAGTTAAAAAACACACAAAAATTATAACCAAACAGCAATCTCTAGAGAGTATGAATATGACCTCTCAAAATTTTAAGCAGTTAATGAAGGGCAGTACTAGGAAAAGCAAACAAAACTATTAAAAGAGGGCAGTTTGGGGTAGGGGAGAAATTTGAACAGATTTAAATAGATTGTCTCAGGTTATAAATCACCTATATCTGCTGCAAATGTTATCTTCCTTCTGCGAGTTCTCTCTGAACTGGATACTCCACTCCTGAGCCACACTTGATAGCTTGTGAAGATAGAATGCAAGAGAAAAGATCAAGAACCCATTACTCCGCTGGAAAGAAAACAATTCTCTATGTTTTCTTTCATCTCTCTTCACTACTTTTCTTCATACTTTTAAGTCAATTGATTTTGAATTGTATATTTCCTTCTTTATTCTGGAAAAGTAATTGGTGAAAGTAATTCACTAAATATTATTTGCAATTTTTTTTATCATGCTGTTTACTTGTTCAAGGGAGTCCATTAAACTTCACCCCTGCATTTGGTTGCCATAAGAACCCAACATTGATGTTAATCATGACAAACTGTAATGTAAAACTTTGTCTCCAAAAAAACCAGTCCAAGAAACTGTGATCACAAATGTTTGGATATCCATTTTTCTTTTTTTCTTTTGCCTTGAAAGTCTTCTTGTGTCGGGCTGGGAAGGTGGCTCAGTGGTGGAGTGCTTGCCTTGCATGCTTGCTGCCCCGAGTTCGATTTCTCAGCACCATATAAGCAAAAACAAAAAAACCGGAAGTGGCATTGTGGCTCAAGTGGTAGAGCACTAGCTTTGAGCTGAAGAGCTGAGGGACAACGCCCAAGCCCAGAGTGTAAGTCCCACGACCGGACCCAAAAAAAAAAAAAGAAAGAAAGAAAGTCTTCTTGTGTCTAAAGTGCCCACAAACATAAGTACTCCAACACTTTTTGGTTCAATCACTTCTAACCTCAAAGATATCCTTTGCTAATAAGATGCTTAGAGGAAACCGAATACTCCACTTTTATCTTCTCTCTTAAGACTCTCCTTAGATACCATATCAGAAACAGTGAAGTTATTCTTTGCAAAATTATTTCAATAGATTATTTTTCTCTTAGTCTTGCATTTGGTCAACAAGATATATGGAAGAGAATAAAGTTAAAGCACCCATACCTTGGATGACAGTGTCTGTTACAAAGGACAATGCTATGTCCTATTTCTATGTCCTCCTCTTAGCTCTTGCCTGATTTCCGATTAATCACAGCTTCTTGGCTCCAAGTCTAGTGAAGGTGAAGGACTCTAAGACCTCCCCCACTGCTACATCTTCATGGTTTCTCCTTTAAAACTCTTTTAAGTTGCCTCCATTGGATGTGGGATTTATTTTCATGTCTTCATTCAATCAGTTCTGCATTGTAGTTGGCCAAATCTGCTCTGTAAAATCACTTTAGGTAGCAAAAATATTACAATCTATATCAAAAAGTTTTGGCCTCCCTCCACTGTTGAAGCCAATTTGCTTAGCTAGGGCTTCTAAGAACACTCTTTTCTTACTTTTTCCATGTGCTCAATTCTTTTCTGATCCCAAAACATTTTGGCTTATGTAATAAGAGAAGTATTCACTATCTCATTTTAATAAGGATTTATATTTGTGAGCCACTTAGAAATGTGAAATCACTGGTTTGAAGTATCCAATCAGAATTTTTTCTGTGTTTCAATGATTCACGTGCAAAGAAATTGTGGAAAGTATTACAAACAAAAAGTGTAAACCCAATAGCTTT
Source organism: Dipodomys spectabilis (assembly GCF_019054845.1). Classification (NCBI taxonomy): domain Eukaryota; kingdom Metazoa; phylum Chordata; class Mammalia; order Rodentia; family Heteromyidae; genus Dipodomys; species Dipodomys spectabilis. The sequence continues at coordinate 970,206 of NW_024870997.1, forward strand.
TTTCATTGTGGAGGGCACTTTCTCCCTAAATATTTTGACCCAAATTATCTTTTTCAGAGAATTACTGTTTGGTAATTAAAGGTCAATTCACAAATTTTGATGTCTTTTTTTTTTTTAAGAAATTTGAATTAAATTGCACTATAACCTTGTTTCACACAGTAAGGGACTATTTCCTGGGTAAGGACAGTTTTCAAGGAAAGCTACAGGATTTACAGCAAGGTTTCTGAGGTTTGTTTGTTTAGTGTGAAAATGAGCCATCTTCACTCACATTGCTCCCTTTCCACTAAGTCTCCATGGATTTCTTTGCATGAAAGCTTATTTTCCCAGGCAATTTTAAATTTTCTCAATAGGCTACGTTGTTTAAAAGTTTGAACAATTAAAATTTATGTGTCATATTTTTAAAACTCTTTTGAAATTCCTTTATGAAAACCACAAATTCACCAATCCTAATTCCACCTTTACCATCAAAAAGAGTTAACATGTTCTTTTCACGATATAGTGTCCATGCAACTATTATTTTCCAGTGGCTTCGTTATGACCATATAAGCTGATGTTGAACAAAATGAACTCCAAGATATGGAATCAGAGAATTTTATTTGCGGTTGTTGTTTTTTATGTATTATGTGATTTCTATTTTCTTTGTTTTTTCCCCTTTGGTTTATCCCTTGCTGTATTTGATTTTGGTACCCTGTGTATTGTGTATACATTTACCTTAATTAGGGAAGGGAAGAGGAACATCACAATGATGACACAAATGACAAAGGCCAAACCAATTCATTAGCAATACTCACAAGACAATATGTTGGAAATATACATTACAACTTGTGAGGGGGTATGTAGGTGAAGGAAAACTGTGAGAAAAGTGAGGGAGGGGGTAACAAGTTTGAAAAGTTATGTATTCACTACCTTACAATTACTGTAACCCGACTGTACATCACTTTGACAATAAAATTATATTTAAAAAATAAGCTGCATAAAATAAAATTTCACTGTATTGGTATAGTTAACATTATTCTTTATATAGTAAAATTAAAAAAATCAATACTATTTGGCATCTAATTTAATTACCCTTTCTTTATCAGAAGTTCGTCAACTTGAATGTTATCCAACTAGACAATATTTTCACAATATATTTGCATATTTTGGAAAAAAATAAATTTAGCACTTCACACACATAAATCCGAAAACAGTTTACTTCTATGGAAACCCATAACTTTTAAAATTAAATAAGTTGTGAGGACAGAATATATGTGTTCTTCAAAATTCCTATGACTAATAACTACTCATTTTCAGATTCTGAACATTCCATACCTGAGAGATTCAAAACAGTACTTGTTTTCATGTTATATAATTCTGCCATGGATGCAGATTCCAATGGGGTGTTACACATTGAGAAGTCAACAGAAAAATAGCCACATTCTTGTAGAGGATAAAACTATGAAGCATCTGTAATAATTCTTCAAGAGTAAGCAATCCCAAGCTTTATGCCATAAAGTCATCCTAGCCCAACAGTTTCCAACTTGTAAGGTGCACCTTAAAATTCCCTTATTTCACATTATGAATAGCTTATCTGTACTGTGAAAAAATACTGCACCTCTGGTATTGTGATGCCTTCCTTGTTCTGCAAAGAACACCACAATAAACTCAGTTGCATCAATTTTCCCCCAGTGGTATTCTTGAGATCAGAACTCTTGCAAATATTATTTAAATTTATACTTTTTAACTATCAAGATATTCAGGATACTAAGATCAGAAGATTATGGTTCAAAGCCCATCCAGGCAGGAAGGTCCCTTAGAATCTTATCTCCAATAAACTTCTCAGAAAAAGCCAGACACAAGTGGCACTGAGGTGGAAGTGGTAGGGCAGGAGCTTTGAGCTCAGAGACAGTGTCAAGGCCCAGAGTTCAATCCTAGGTCAAACCAATAAAACAAAAACAAAAATTGGGCTGGGAAGGTGGCTCAGTGGTAGAGCAATTGCCTTGCATGCATGAGGCCCTGGGTTCGATTCCTCAGCACCACATAAGCAAAAAGAAATAAAGCCGGAAGGGGCACTGTGGCTTAAGTGGTAGAGTGCTAGCCTTGAGCTGGAGAGCTGAGGGACAGCATCCAGGCCCAGAGTTCAGGCCTCACGACCTGACCCCCCCCAAAAAAAACTAAAAATTAACCCAAATCTAGCATTTTTATCATTGTATACAGAGGCACATAATTAAGGAAATTGCTTCCAGTGTAACATATAAGTAGAAGAAAGAAGATGTCACACAATTATTCTCTTCATACCATGTTATACCAAACCCTCAAAAAGTGTTTTTTCTAAATTTATAAATTAATATCATCCATTCGTTGCCAACTCTGTCTAGATTATTCACATTATCATTTTATACGTGAACTGTTGGAATGATCTATTAACTAAGTTCTAATTATAACTCTCTTGAAAGAATATTCTAGGCAAATTGAATGCCAGAATCATTTGTGAATTTGTCAGTTAAAACCTCTACTTAAAAAGAATTTTGTAGTATCCAATAGAATATGGAATTACAAAAAGAAACAATTTATTTTGAGTCTAAATTCTAATTTTTCAAGGTCCACAAAGTCCTACATTAGACGAACTGTGCTATTTCTCCGGGCTTAAGTTTTGTAAAACTTCATCATTTCTTTGGCATCCAACAGAATGACGCTTACTTACTTTTTCAAATTTTGGATGGGAATCATGAGCTATTTTGCATCTAAGAATATTCTGTAATGAAGAGAGATTTAAAACAAAACTGAGGATTATATATTAGTTGCATTTCAATTGGAAACTTCACTTCTCAAAACATAATGACAAAATTAGCCCAAACTTCCAACTGTGTATTTCTTTCTTGTAATTTGGTTTGTTTTATTGAGACAAAATTATACTACCTGGTCCAAGGAAGGTATCACTATGTAATTCCACTCTCTAATCTCTGGTCTTAGTCTGAGTGCTAGAATTCCAGGCTTGTATCACATTGCCCTGCCATAGTTTGTTGGTTTATTTAATCTAGAAACACACTAGCAATTCTGAACTTCTCTGATGATCTTATCCATTGACTGCTCAGATTGTTTATGTACAGTTTTGAAAGATGTTCTAACATTTGACACAGGATATGAACATTTTCAGATGCACCTGCAGGGGTCTCTGATTCATTCCTCCATGGATCTGATCCCTTTAATAATGAATTCTTGATTTTCTTACTATCTCTGGTCCATACCTATATAATAGTCTCAAACTTTTTTGAAGAAAGTTCACTAGAGGACTTTTTAATATTAAAATTTATCACTTGATTCTAGTATTACTCAGGACATATTTTCTATTGCTTTCTAACTTTTCTACATATTCGGAGAGTTGTTTCATTTGTGTATTCGTGGGTGCACATATAAGTGCCTCTGTGTGTATGCGTATGTGTGTATGTATGTATGCAAAAGCCTCAAGCTCTTATTCAACAATCTTGCTCATGAGTGGTATTCCATCACTTGAACTGTTCTTCCAATGCAGCTTTGGCTGTTAATTATAGATAGTGTCTCAAAGATTGTTCTGCCCAGGCTGGATGCAAACTGAACTTCCCAGACTCCTTTACATTCTTAAGTTTTATTTTTCCAAGAGTATCAACTTTTAAACTACAAACATTTTTGTGAGTGTTAAGTCTAACCTGTAGCCCAGATTTTTAACTCAAGAATTCATATAAAGGTAGATGAGCATACACATTACATATGCTGAGTGTACACTGTTAAAAATGTGATCTTAAGCTGGGTGGCGGTGAGATCTGAGGATTGAGGTTCAAAGACAGTAGGAAAGTCCCAGCGACTCTTTTCTCTAATTAACTACAAGAAAACTGGAAGTGGCACTGTGGCTCAAGTGGTAGAGCACTAGCCTGGAGCTGAATAGCAGAGGGACAGCGCCCAGGGTTCAAGTGCCATGACCTAAAACAACAACAACAACAACATATATATATATATATATATATATATATATATATATATATATATAAAGGAAATAAAAAGAAATATGTTCTTTGCCTCCAGGTTCATTGCTAGTATAATCCCTGCTCTTTCAAGATGGATGTTTTTTCCAGTTAAGTCCATTCTCTTATATCTGAATTGCATGGAAACAGAATCATACTTCTATTCTACTTTTTACAAATTTGCACGATTGGAAGTGTGATTTAGAAAGGGAGTGGCCTCATACTTCATGTTCCCACTTGGGGAAACTTAAAGTCATATTTGGACTTTTTGTTGGTCATGGGACTGGAACCCAGGGGTTCATGCATGGTAAGCAATCACCGTACCATGAAGCCACATTCCCAGAGCTCTAAATGACTTTCTTAAGATGGTATTATATTTTCATTCCATAACTATGTATCATAATTTTGGCCAGTTGCTAGAAAAGGACATAGAAAACAATATTAAGTTCAATAAGGCAGGATGGACAATGAGTAACTGTCACGGTCTAGCCAGGGCACAGAGGGGCTTACCTCATAGGGCTGGTTCAACAGGCTGAGTAAGACAGTTGCTGACCCACAGCCCACCTCCAGAATGAGAGGGCCACCTTGGGTTCCAGCCACATGGGGACACTGGGCCACTTATTCAGTACCCATTCAACCAGTTCCTGAGAGAGACAGAGAGAGAGAGAGAGAGAGAGAGAGAGAGAGAGAGAGAGAGAGAGAGAGAGAGAGAGAAGAAAGAAAGAAAGAAAGAAAAAGAAAGAAAGAAAGAAAGAAAGAAAGAAAGAAAGAGAGAAAGAAAGAAAGAAAGAAAGAAAGAAAGAAAGAAAGAAAGAAAGAAAGAAAGAAAGAAAGAAAGAAAGAAAATCAAAATTACAGTTAAGCTGGGTGCCAGTGGCTCAGGACTATAATCCTAAGAGGCTGAGATATGATGAACATGGTTCATAGCCAGCCCAGCCGGGAACGTCCATGAGACCCTTAATCTCCAAAGAACCACCAGAAAACTGGAAGTGGCACTGGGGCTCAAGTGGTAGAGTGCTAGTCTTGAGCTGAGAAGCTCGAAGACAGCACCCAGGCCCAGAGTTCAAGCCCCACGATTGACAAGAATTGGACTTCCCACCACAAGAAGTTTGCTGAATACCACACATTTTCCTAGGGACCATGGCAAAGAAGTAATGCTGAGCTTTCTGTCAACTGGAGGGCATGAGTTGGTCACCTGGCTTCTCCGTGCCTCATTTTCCCCAGGTACATAACTGAATACAGGGAAGGATCTCCTTCCTCATAGGAATAGGATAAGGATGAAAGAGAACCGTGTTTTGTTTCATAAACCTGTACATGTCACAGGAATAATAACAGGCCTCATCTGAGCCCTTTCCCAGTTATCTTACTGTCGTATGCTCACAATATTGCCAAGAACCGTATCTGACAGCTGCTCCTTCTGTGCCTGGCCCAGCTCCAGAGATCCCTCTGTATTGATCCCTTGTTTCCTCACAACTGTCCCAAGATGAGCCTGAGGTACAATGGTGGAGGCCCAACCCAGAGCTTTATGGCTGCTGTAAACTAAGTTTGGGACAATCATCTAAACCGATGACTGAGCATGGCGCTATATGTTTACCATCCCAACTAAGGAGGACCGGGCCTCGTGGTGCACACCTGTCACAGATAGGAGGACCACGATCCAGCCCAGCCTATGCACATATTGAGTGAGTCTCTATTTCGGAAATGCCCAAGACAGAAAGGCTTGGCTGCCGTGGTAGAAGACCTGACTGGCAAGCGTAAGGCCTTGAGTTCAAACACTAATACACCAAAAATAACAGAGTCCCGGTGGCAGAGGCTCATGTCTATAATCCTAGCTACTCAGGAAGCTGAGATATGAAGATCACAGCAAAAGATTTAAAATAGGTTTGGCCTCACCCATCAGAAGTCATAATGAGAAAACCCGGAGTCTGACTTATGCTGGTGCACTCCATACCAACAGGGCTCACATCCTTACTAAGTGCTGGCCATGCTTTCTGTCCCCCTGGGAAGCCAATCCCTGTGGGCCCCATACTCAGGTCCGACCAAGCTCCAGCTGCCACCAACCAGGCCCAAAGGAGTAGACAGCTCCAAGGCACACAGGTCCCGTGGTCTTATAATATTGCTGAGTCCCCTTCAAGTGTCTCACACTTCCAGGTCCCTAAACCTCAGTCACAAAGCCCATGCATCCCCCAAATGTAGCAAGCAGAAGTTACCAAAGGACCACACCTCCTCATTACAATCCACTTCTACACACACACACACACACACACACACACACACAAATCCAGACCAGTGACAGAAGACTCGTCCATGCAGCACCTGCAATTTTCCAAATGATCACTCACCTGAGCACAGTCAGGTTATACAAGGAGGAGGATGTTATATCTCTCTCTCCTTCTCTCTCTCTCATGCACACACACACACACACACACACACACACACACACACACACACACACGCACACACACACAGAGTCTCAGAGAAGTGCCTCTCCAGAGTTGTTGGTTCCTCATCTGGGACAATGTGCAAGCTGGAGCACAGGAGTTCCCTTAGAAGAATCAGGGGTTCCCACCCAAGTGGAGCATCACTCTAATGATGCAGCACCACACACACACACACACACACACACACACACACACACACACACACAGAGACTCAGAGCAGTGCCTCTCCAGAGTTTGTTGGTTCCTCATCTGGAACATTGTACGAGCTAGAGCACGGGGGTTCCCTTGGAGTAATCAGGAGCTCCCACCCAAGGGGAGCACCACTCTAATGATGCAGCATACCCTGCCTATCACTTTCTCCAGGGCCAGACCCTTGACTCCCCATTCACCAAAAGCATAGGCCAGGACGCTGGGTGAAGGAGTTCTGAGACAAGTGGCTCCTTAGAGCCAGGAGAGGAAACAAGCAGGGGGTCATGGTGACCCCAGAGGGGTATCTGACATGAGGTGGGGGCGGTATTGGGGATATGGATGGGGTCCTAAAGGATACATACATGGATTTAGTCCCTACATCCAGCCTGCATGCTTCTGGTCCACATGGCAGAGTCTTGGGATGGACAAGGAGACCAGATGGACTGGGAGCACCAGCAGAAACTGGCAGAGCTAGGAAATGTGATCACTCTGTGAGAACAGTTGAGAGTTGGGGGAGGGGACAGGCTGGGTGTATGTGTATGTGTGTTTGGGGGGGGTGTTCCTCCCAATATTTACATTCTGCCTTGACCCCCAGCACTCTCACTTCCCTAATGGGCTCTTCTGGGACCCTCTCTTCAGGTGAAAGGGTGACCGAGCACAGAGGACAAGGGCTCACACCTCAAGAGAGACCTGCATCCAATGCCCCCAACCCCAGAAAAAGAAAAGACCCAAGAAGGCAGGTGTGAAGGTGCTACTCCCCACCTCTGACTAAAGCCACCAGGTTCCCAACAGGAAGATGAAGTGTGCAGATAGGTGGCTGTGTGGCTCCCACTGCTCCAGTCCAGGGGCTCTGTGGTGCCCCCTCCTCACCCATCCCTGCATCTCCCTGTTTCTTGGGACACTGGCAACTAGGGATGGGGGTGGGATACACTGGTCAACACCCACTCCCACCCCTGGGGCACATTTGTGGCACAGCCCTGGCCAGACTGTAGGGCATGGGGGAGCCGGAGGTCCAGTCTGGAGGGAGAGGATCACGTGGTTTGGGGTCATAGGGTATGGGCCCAGGAGGAGGCCATTCACATGTGCTGCTGGGAGAAGCTTTTGGAGGCAGCTCCGGGTGGGTTTGAGCAGCAAAGGCAGTAGCATGGCAAATACTCAGGCCTGGAGCAGAGACAGGGGGGGCTGGACCAGGTTGGGGCCACAAGCCTGCCTGTGGAGTGCCATCACCTGAGGACTCCAAGAGGTGCCATGGGTCCAAGCAAGCAGTGCTCGGTTTGAAATGCAGTGCCGTGCGGAATGCTAAAGGGGACCGGTGAGTGGGCAGGTACATGGCAGTGCTGAGCAAGGCCTTTCCTCCTACGGCTTGAGTCTCTTGATCACCACTCAGCCACCTCTACCTTCCTCAACTGTTGGTAGTGGTGTCAACCAACAGAGGAATTCCAGTGCTATCAAGCAGCATGGAATGTGGGTGTGACCACCATTCTTATATCCCATTGGTCAGAAAGAACCATGAAAGAATGGGAGTGTGGCCAGAATCCTGTGATACAGGCAGAATGGGCAGAGTGAAGATGACAGTGGCTTCCTCAGCCCCTTTCCCAGGGAACTCTGTCTACTAATTCAGTTGGGGACAAGAGAGTGACTGGTTTTAGATTGTTGTGTATGTCTGTTTGTTGCCAGTCCTGGACCTTAAACTCAGGACCTGGGCACAGTCTGTAAGCTGCTTTTGTACAAGACTAGCCCTCTACCATTGGAGCCACACAGCTCTACTTCTGACTTTGTTGGCATTGAAGTTGACAGGGGTCTCAAGGACTTTCCTGCCTAGGGTGAGTTTGAACATGATCCTCCTATCACAGCCTTGTAAGGAGGACTGCTGAGAGCCACTGGTGCCTGCCAAATCATTGGTCTTGCTGATGTTCTGGCACAGACCTGTGAGTTCCCTATCCTCGGGTTGAAGTGGTGGGAGCTGGAGCCCACAGTAGGAATCCTGGTCTTGCCACCTCCAAATGGCAGGAGAACCTAAGAAACTCATTCTTATCCATAAGATTACCAATGGAATGTGATCAATGTCAAGATTGAATGAGTAGTTCTTGAATGATTCTAGGATCAAATTATACACAATTATATCCTAGGACACTGATCGATTTTAGTTAATACTTCATTAAGCATTTCAACAATCACATTAATTAAATGGAGGCAGAATGAATTACCTAAGAATTTGACCTCACAAAATATAAAGATGCAATTTTTTTCTGCCAGAATTGGAATTAGAACTCATTGTCTTGGTAACTTTGTTGCACTGTGTGGGAAGGGGAAGCTTGCCTCCTTAAAATCAGGAAATTCAAGTCTGTTCCTTAGGCCTGAATTAGATCCCCAGCACTAAAAAACATCCTATTCATGTACATTTTAAATATATGATTAATATTCATATACATATGTTCAATCCCTATTACACTCAGTATACTTATTCTTTTTTGTCTTTTCTTGTATTGATAATTTATTTTATTGACTATTATGACACATAGAACATCGATTACATTGATTATATAGGATTATAGGTCTGCATATGTATTCCACTTTATACTTGACACCCAGGACTTTCAGAGAAAAGGAAAAAAAATGTGTCATTATCAGCTTCTTACGCCACGATTAATGGTTTGGGAGTCCTGGCATCTGAACTCATGGCCTACAAGGCCAAATTCATGAATGGGTGAGTGTCAACACGCCATCCTGGGGCAAATTGAGCTGAAAGGCAGTTCCCAGGACCTGAGATCAAGCCCCAGGGGTTGACAAAATATGAACAGATTGACATGTGGATGACAGTACACTAATAAATCTATATGTTTATATAGTGCCAGAGATGTCTATACATTATTTAGTTATATAGACGACATTTCTACAAATTCTGGGGTATTTATTATGCCTCCATGTAAATAATGTTATTGTTTTCATCCTTAATAAACTATTAACTAAATCAGTGTCTTGAAATTATTGCATTCCTGTAAATAATAGTATTCTTTTATTGCTTCATAAATATTAAATAAAATCAATCAGCTTCCTCAAATCATCTTGTCTAATTTTATAGGAGAATCATTCACGATCAACTCATTCAACCTGACATTGAAAACATTCCTATGGGTGGGAACGAGTCTCTTAGTATCTCATGCCATTGGTCGGTGTCAGGACTGGGATTTGAAATCAGGGCCTATGTTGCCACGTGGTCCTATGGCTTCCCCGATAGTCCACCAGCCTTCAGCAATGCAAGGTAAAATATCCTTTGCAACAGTGTCATTCGGACCCAGGAGGGTCACCTCACAAAGAAAGAAAACATAAATAGGCCATCTCCACATTGTTCCTGTGATTTTTTTTCTCTTCAAGGCCTAGGGATCTAGAATCCCAGGATAAGCTGTGGGTCCAGTGGCTGCACCCCAGCTTAGGGTGATCGAAGCTGAAGCAGAGTTGCCAGGACCCAAGTTCAAGGAACGCTCTGGGAAAAAATAAAATAAAATAAATTTAGCTCCCTGGCTTGCAATTCCCACCATTTATTCTGCCAGGTTTTGGATTTGAACTAAGGGTCTGGGTAAATCTGCAGTGGATGAAGGGGAAGCTCACCGTACTTGAAGATAAGAATTTCAGGCCTGTTCACTAGGCCTGAATTCAAGCCCCAGCCTTTGAAAACATACTGTTTATATAAAGATAGGCTTTGTACTTACCTATAGATGTTCAGTCCATACAAGTTTGGTGTGGTTGTTCCTTGTATTTATTGTTGTATTCATTTATTTACCATTGATTTTACTGAAGATGATGACACCCATTCCGTTTATTACATTAATGACATTCTATAACACAGCATCTAGATTTGTAGAAGTGTTCTCCATCATGCCTGACACCCAGGACTCTCAGAGAAAAGGAAAACAAATTTCACACTCAGCTTCTTACTCCATGATCCAATTGTTGGTAGTGCTGGAATCTGAACTCAGGGCCTAGTAGCACTAATTGGCAAATAGGTCAATGTGAACACACCATCCTGTGAGCAACTAAGAAGGAAGGCCATTCCCAGGATATGACATTGATCCCCACGGTCGGCCACAAGAGTTATAAATTCATTGTTTAAATATAGGATCTATATTTATATATATATATATATATATATATATATATATATATATATATATATATATATGTATGGAAAGCATCTCGTGTTCGGTGTACTTCTTATTTTGTGTGTTATCCATGGAGGTATTGTGTATTTTACTGAGTATGGTAACAGATATAACAGTGTTTACATGGATGACAACTTATTTCCATGTCTATAGGGTTTCTAATGCTTTCTCCATCCTAGTTGAGACACAGGACATTCGCAAGACAGGAAAATAGCTGAATCGATTGGCTTCTCAAATCATGATTCATATTTTCGCTGTGTTGGGATTTCAACTCAGAGCCTAGCAGACCCAATTGAGGAAAGGGTCAAGGTGAGGACACAGGTCTGTGAGCAATGAAGGTGATAGGCCATTCCCAGGACCTGACATCGAGTGCCAGGGAGAGCCAGATAGTCGTAAATTCATAATTTAAATATAGGATCTATATTTACATAAATGTGTGCGCAGAATCTTGCATTCAGTGAACTTCTCCTTATTTTGTTCCTAATTCATGGAGGTATTGTGGATTTTATTGGTGACAGGTATAACTGTGCTGACATGGATTACAACCTGTTCCCATGGTTATAGGGTTGCCTATGCATTCATTTTCCATCCTAGTTGAGACCCAGAACTTTCACAGGAGAGGAAAACATTTGCAACGACTGGCTTCTGACATTAGGATGAAACTTTTGTCAGTGATGGGATGTGAATTTGGGTCTGGGTAGCTCTGTTGAACTGTGATGGAAGGGGAAGCTCACCATCCTTGAAGACTAGAATGTCAGGCCTGGTCCCGGGCCTGATTTGAAGCCCCAGCATTGGACAAAATAACAAGCCCATCTTTTTTAAACATAGGATCTCTCTTTATCTACAGGTATGTTATGCAACTTGCATTCAGTGTAGTTATTCTTTTTATTTTGTGTCTTATTCATGGATGTATTGTATGTTTTATTGAGTATGATGACAGATATAACTGTGCTGACATGGATGTCAACATATTCCCATGGCTACAGAGTTGCCTATATACTATACCCCATCTGCGCTGATACCAAGGACTTTAACAAGACAGGAAAACAGATTGATCAATTGGCTTCTCACATCAGGGTGAAGCTTTTGGAAGTGCTGAGATTTGAACTCAAGGCTTAGCAGGCCCAATTGGTTAATAGGACATGGTGAGCATACCATCCTGTGAGCCACTAAGGAGCTTGGCCATTCCCAGGACCTGAGATCGATCCCCCCAGGGTGGGGGCCAATATAGTCATAAATTCCCAATTTAAACAGAGGACCTCTATTTCCATACATGGGTGGGCAGTACCTTGCATTCTGTGTACTCATTCTCATTATTTTGCCTTATTCATTGATGTGATGTGTATTTTCTTGAGCATAAAATGACAAATATAACTGTGTTGGGCTGGGAAGGTGGCTCATTGTTCGATCGCTTGCCTCGCATGCATGAGGCCCTGGGTTCGAATCCTCAGCACCACATATGAAGAAAAAGCTGGAAGTGGTCCTGTGGCTCAAGTACTAGAGTGCTAACTTGACTTGAGCTAAATAAGCTCAAGGGACAGTGCTCAGGCCCAGAGTTAAAGCCCACAACTGGAATGCTCCCACCCTCAAAAAAAAAAAAAAAAAAAGAGAAAAAAAAAGAAAAAAAATATAACTGTGTTGACCTGGATGACAATCTATTCACATAATTACAGAGTTGCCTATGCAATCTCCATCTTAGCTGAGACCCAGAACATGCACAGCACAGAAAAAAAAGGTGCGAAGACTGGCTTCTCACATCAGGGTGAATTCTTGGCAGTGCTGGGATTTGAACTTGAGGCCTAGGAGGCCCAACTGGCCAATGGGTCCACGTGCGCACTCCAGCCTGTGAGCCATGAAGGAGCTGGGCGGTTCCCAGAAACTGAGATCAAGCCCCAGGGAGGCCACAATAGACATCAATGCATCATTGAAACATGGGATGTATATTCATATCTGTGTGTGGACTGCATCAATCATTTAGTGTAGTTATTCTCTCTATTTTGTATGCTATTCATGGATGTAGTGTGTATTTTCTTGAGTACATGATGACAGGTATAACTGCCCTGACATGGATGACCACCAATTCCCATGGCCACAGGGTAACCCATGCATTCTCCATCCTAGCTGAGACCCGAACTTGCACAGGAAAGGAAAACATGTGCAATGATTGGCTTCTGATATCAGGATGATTCTTTTGGCATTGTTGCTGTCTGAACTCAGGGCCTAGCAGGCCCAAGCGGTGAATGGGTCCACATGAGCACACCAGCATGTGAGCCACTAAGGAGCTAGGCCGTTCATGGACCTGAGATTGAGCCCCCAGGTGGGGGTAGGGGGAGGGTGTACAGCAGTCATCCATTCATAAGCTGAAGATAGTATGCAAATAAGTACATATATAGAGAGAGAGTAGGAGAGATGGCCACCTGTGATGGAATTGAATCTACTGTGTGACTACCGATTTTTGGATCTTTCCTGATGCCTCCGTTTCACAACTGATGATTATTGTCATGCTTCATCAAATCTTCATTGCAAATAAGCAATACCCCATGATTCTTGCCTATCATTTCCTACTCCCATCACGCATAAACTACTGATTCAAAGATGACATCAATCACATTCCATAACTCTTCCTAGGTCCATAAACTAATATCTCGGGATCTCCCTCCATACCATCTTAGTATGGTGGCTGAATTCAAGCCTCAGGCCTGGAAAACAAATACTTATATACATTTTAAAGATAGCACTTATAATTCCATACGGATGTTCAGTCGATATCGTGTTTAGTGTGATTATTCATTTTATTTCTTGTTTTATTCATTTATTTACCATTTATGTTATTGACTCTGATGACACCTATATCATTTATTATATTGTTTATATCCTATCTCATAGCATCTAGATTTTTAGATGTGTTCTCCATCATGCCTGAAACACAGGGCTCTCCCAGAAAAGGAAAACATGTGTCACACTCTGCTTCTTAATTCAAGATTCAATTTTCACAGTGCAAGGATATGAACTCAGGGCCTAGCAGGCCCAATTCATGAATGGGTTAGTGTGAGCCTGGCAGCATCTAGCCAATGAAGCTGTCAGGTGGTTCCCAGGTGCTGAGATTGAGCCCCAGGTTTGGCCAAAACAGTGATACATGGTAAAAAAGTGTCAGAGCGGACTATGTATTATTAAATGATATCTACTACTTTCCTACCAACTCTTAGGTGTTCATTATACTTCCATTGAAGGAATATTATTCTTTTCATGCTTAATAAACTATTAATTAAGATCAATCAGCATCCTAGGATTCTTGCATCCAATTTTAGACTAACAATACACGAACTACTCTTTCAATCAGTATCCTATGCGTAGGAATGAGTCTCTTGGGATCTCCACCACTGGTAGGTGTCAGGACAGGGATTTGAACCTGGGGCTTATGTTGACAGATGGGCCTATGGCTTCCCTGATAGCCCGCCAGCCTTCAGCAATGGCAGGTCAGGTCCACTTTGCAGCTGTGTCATTCAGAACCAGTAGGAGCACCCTGCAAAGAAAAAAATTATAAACCCCTCCAACCCTCTGCAACTCACTACTTTTGGTGCTGTTCCAGTTTTTTTTCTTCCTGCAAGCCCTCTTGGCTTGGGATCCCAGGATTGGCTATGGGTCCAGAGGCTGCAGCTGAGCCTAGGGATATCAAAGCTTAGGCAGTGTTGCCATGATCTGAGTTCAAGACCACTGGTTGGCAAAAAAGAACAAACAAACAAACAAATAAATAAATTATTTAACTAAATTAAAAAAATAAAGCTACCTGATTTGGAATTTCTGCTATTTTTATTTCCCATCCTGGGATTTGAACTCAGGTTCTTGGTAAGTCCATACCAATGTGAGGGAAGGTGCAGAGTCACCACTACTTTAGTTCAAACCACGTGCCAAGCCAAAATTAAAAAAATTAAGTCACTGATCTTGGCAGGGGGAGGTAGTTTTGGAGATGGGAGGGAAGGGATAGTAGGGGGAAAACAATGGAAGAGGCAACAATGGTCAATAGGAAA